>NC_079159.1:38540065-39144232 GCF_947563725.1 Argiope bruennichi | reverse complement strand
TCTTTTCTCGTGTCTTTCATATGTTACATGCACTTTTCGTAGTATGTTATTTATGAAGGATGGAAGGAAGAATATGATGAAGGAAGGATTGAACATGCCGGCGTCCTGACATAGGGGAAATGCATTTTCCCGTAATCTGAGAGTCCTGGCTTCGAGTCGCGGTTTGGCCATGGTTGTTCTACAACTGTTCTATCTGTGAGGTGGGTGCATGCACCCTTCTGTAAAAAGGGGTTGTGCAATCGAATATGGCGCACGAGTAACTAAGATTTACTCTTGGCCCTAGATGGGTCTACTGAAAATAAGAGATGCTCTCCCGACTTAAAATCTATGACAAGTGCCATAAGAAACAACAACAGCAGAAAATTTTCTGATTATACAAACGTTAAAAAGCCCCTTAACAATTGCTATAAAATAATAAAGTGTTTTGCTATATGGAGTGAAATTTCAAGTCAGAACAAAAGTTTTTTTTTTTTGTTAAGTCTATGACCTGAAACTTCTTCTTCATACAATAGAGAAAAAAACTATTAAGATATGCTTGTTATTTTAATTATATATATGTTCTTGTAATAGAAATTTTTCGTTATTTTTCTGTAACTATAATGAATTTCCTGAAAAGACTTATAAAAAGGAGGTATGTGTGAGAAAATTTAATTTATCAGAAAGAAAAAACTTGGATAAAGCTATTAAGGCAAGATATATTTTCAGTTTAGAAATAGAAATTTTAATATTCTTTATGTCTGCAAAAAATAACAAAATTACTTAAAACCATATATCATTATAATTTAAAAATTTTCGCATCTAAATTTATCTGTACATATAAATGTGAGAAAGAACCTTTCAGCATAGAACGATGTGTTGGAGTTTTTCTAAAAGTTCTGATGATATAGGAAAATTATTTAGAATGACAGACGAATAAAAAACAATCGATGACTTCAATTTTCTTTTATCATAATAGATGAGAGGAAAACAAAAAATGGAAAGAAAGATATATCTATTGGGGTATGTTAAAGGAGATAAAAAGGTTAGAAAAATAGAGGCATCATTTTAAAAGTTAAATATGGCTGATAAATAAACACTTACAAATGAAATAAAACGATTCTAGAAAATTTTCTGCCATCCTCCTGTCATAGGGGTAAAGCGTCTTCCCTATGATCTGGCTACGCGTCTGGCTATGAGTCTCGGCTACGCGTCCCGGTTCGGGCATGGTAGTTCTTTATCTGTGTTCTATCTGTGAGGTGGGTGAATGTGTCCCCCTGTAAAAAGGGGCTGTGCAAGCGAATATGATGCGTGAGTAGCAAAATCGTACTCTTGGCCGTGCTAAAACGAGAGACGCACTCTCTCGGCTTAAAATCGCTGACTTCGTCCAGCGGGTTTGTCCACGGTAAGTGTCATTAGAAACAACAACAGAATTTAATATGGAATTCAGCAGCATATATCTACTTAATATTACAAAATGATTAAATTTGTCATTTTGAAGACAATTGATCTTAAATTTTTCGTGGTGAATTATTAAAAAAATAATCATATTTACAATTATTTTTTAAATTTTCTATGGCTTTCAGAGTAGATGAAAGTAAGATATTAGTTTTAAAAACACGAACCTCCTGTATTTTGTTCAATGTAGCTGTTATTTGAAGTAATAAGTAAGTTCTTCTGTTACATCTAATGGTAACAGTTAACGAATGAATTCGCGGTGAGTGTATATCATATAAAGCTCAATGTGTGTGTGTGTGTGTGTTGGCGCTCTACAGAAAAGACTATTTGACCTACATCTAACAAATTTGGTACCTGTATATCTTAGAGGTCGGGAATGTGCACCTGGGGTCCCTTTTTTTGAATCTTTAATTAGAATTTTAATTATTAATTAAAAACTAACTTTCCCACCAAAAAATCTTTTCATTTTCCCCAACGAAAAAATGAGTAAGGCTTCAGTTTTTTTTCCCAACAGCAATGAGGCTAGGGTTAACATTTTTCGGCCGATTATTTCAAACGATTCTGTTTATTTTCTTAATATTTGATGCATTTAAAATTAAACATTGTTAATTAATAGATCTTTCAGATTCATTCTGAAGTACTTTTGAATTAAATAAAACAGTATAAAGGAAATTAAAAATTTCTAATCCGCATAGCGTTACCAGAACTGGCGTTGAAAAGTCACGTATGCGCATTGTGTTCTGATTTTTGACAATATTATCAACGGATGATTCTTGATTTAAATTATTTTTAGGTTTGTTGCATGCTTTTGTAATTAAATTGTTAGTTATATATATTTTTGTATATGCTTATAGTTTTAAGTACATCGTTTTTTAAGTAGTTTTTTTAAAACCTGTTTTCGACCGATTATTTTAAACGATTCATTTTATTTTCTTAGTGTTTGATGCATTTAAAATTAAACATTGTTAATGAATCGATCTGTTCATGATGAATCTGAGAAATTTTTGTTGACAAATTCTTGAGATATTACATAAATTAAGAAAGATATTCTTTAGTGCCCATAAAGTTTAAACGCTCAGTGACTCTTTTATCAGTAATCATATTATAAAGAAAATGCTTTGTTTCAGTAAAAAATATTATTATATTAATTGCAGATTAATTCTTTCCACTTTAATTTAAAGCACAAATTCTACGGGAGCTAACAGATAATTAGAGAGATACATATTACGTTATGATGATTGAAGGCCTTTATAATAATATGAGTGAATTATATGATTATCAAAATTTCAAGACTTAAAATATTTTGATGAAGAAGCTATTAAAGTAGGAGTTGCATAAAATATTTAATTATTAAAATTTTAACGAACATTAAGATTGGCGAACCGGCTGGTCGCCAAAGGCGGCTAGTTGGAAATAAATCTCAAAACTCATATTTTGAGATATAGTTGTTATTGCAAAACAGTATTAAAGAATTTTAAATATTGCACAAAATATCAAAAATTAATTATTTTATTTAATAGACAGTTCTTCAATGGTCTAGTCATTTAAAAGTACAAAAACAAAATAGACACTCTTTATAATAATGATATTTAGATAAAATTGCAATATCATTATATAGGTAAAGTTCGCAATGGTTAATTCGAAATATTGTTGTCTATTCCTGATTAAATAATTTTATGCAGAGCTTACAGAAAAATTAAATTCTTCTATTATGAGAATAAATATGAGGAATGAAAACGCGATGCTTCAATGCAATTTTAGTTTATACTTTCTAAATTTTTAAAACCTGCATTAATCTTCTTTTTCTTTTTTTTTGAATATGATTTCAACTAATCAACAAAGGTCTGTTGAGCCCATACGGGCTAGAATTTCCATTTGGCGTCCTAAATATTTGCTAGTATCATAGCGGCAGATTCAGAAACAAAATTAGAACGTTATAGGTAAAAATTAAGCACATAATTGCTCTTAATTGTATTGTTCTATTTCTGCTCATATGGCGGTAACCTTGATGAAACGGCATTACATTTGTTCATTACAATGAGTGACACTGCACCCGCAACAATTAGAAAAGCAGATGTTTCACCAAATGTTTTTACGGTGTTGTAATACATAAAGATACCTAGAAAAATCTTCCTGTGTATCCATTGTTGAATAAATTCTTTGTCGAAGGCTGATTATTGTCAGTTTTGACAAGTTTTGGTTCACAGAAGTGCATTTCGGAAGAATTCATTTGCGGTAAGTTTGTTCGTCTGAATTTTGTTCGAGGTAACAGAAATTAAACATCTTGCCAAAGGAAAGACTTCATTTCTTTTACCATTGTTAAAAGTTTCACTCATTTCTTCAGTGTTTTTATGTCTTTTAATTCTGATACTTTCTTATTTTTGTTATTTCGTCTTTAAATCAAGTTATTAAAATTATTAATCATTTCTTATCGTAGGAAATATACTTGTCATCAAATTAATCATATTTTAAGTGCTTATCTTGTTATCTTTCACTACCTCTGATTATTATCGCTCCCTTTTTCTATAAATTCTTAAACCTACAAAATATTAACCAATCATCCCATTCAATTATTCTTTTTAATTATTCTGAGATGGCCGTCTACTGCTATCTAACTGTGATAAGAAAATTGAAAAAAATTTCTCCAAATCTTTCGATAAAGGAAAATAAATAAATGTTTTAGTCCCTTATATAAAATTATAAAGAAGTGCCTTATTTTGTTAATTAGTTATTAATTGTCCATATTAATTGACTAATTATACTAATTTTATTTTTAAAGTTAAAAGATTTTTAAAAATCAATTTATTCTCAAAAATATTTTAATATACTATTACTAGAAGAAAAAGCGTTTTTGAAAGTTCAACAAAAACTTTTTAAAACTTTCAATAAATATTAATAATTAAATATATGTATATATTTCTAAAGTTTCAAAAATACTTTTAATAAAAAGAACTCACTCTGCAAATCTTTTATCTTATTGAATATTTATATGCCTATTTCATATTTGAGTATTCGGAAGTATTTTTTATTTAACGTATCAAATTGTGTCATCCAGAAAATACTAAAAGATATTTTAACGATAGAAAAGATATTATAACGAATTAAATCAAAAGGTTTTCTTGAATTGCAACAATATATACTTTGTCTTGCCGGAGATAAATGTAAACTGTGCAGAAAATTATATTTTAAAAATATTTTTTTCTTTCCAAAAATACAAATTTTAATTCAAGTTTCAATATTTTCAAATCAATTTTTTTGGAGAATCTTCTGAATGAAATTATTGGAATAAAACGTCTGAATTTGGATACGTAAATTAGTTTCAAAGGAAAAAAACTGTTTGTACAAAAATGTGTGGGATTTCTTTTTCACAAAATTGACTAATTGATAGTTTTTAACAAAATTCACTAATTGATCCAAAAAATCAATTTTTTCAATCAGATAAATTTTTTTTCACTTTCCTAATTTTTAAAATAATTTTTTCTATTCAATATTTAAAAAAAAATCTTGTGTATTAAATTAAGTCGATATTTCTGAGTTTAAAGGAAAATTTCAAGCATTTCTTTAAAATTTTAATGTGGACTTTTAGCATTTGATAATAGACAATGATCTCGGTGGGAAAAGTAAATTGAGAAAAAAGAGTTTAAGAATTCAAACACAAAAATATTATAATGACATCATTTTATATTAAAAACTGTTTTTTTTCCATGAAAGTGGTCAATTTTATGTAAAAAATAACAATTTAAAAATATTTTTCTTTTATAATTAATAATAGTTTTAATTTAAATTAGCTGTAATTTAAAAATTGAAAATAAAAAAAACCATTTTTTTTTTATTTTTTTAATGTTTTAAAAATTAATACATTTAGGAAATCATTTTCAGTTTCCTCACCTCAGAAGTTTATTAATGTATAATAATAAGCATAAATAACTGAAAAATTTATTTGAAATAAGTTCATAAAAAACGAGTTGAATTAAAATGTGTATAAAAATACATAAGCAAGCTTTTTAATCATTATTTTTTATATAAAACTAAACTATATTGTAAAATGTCGCTATGAATTTTTTGAAATTAAAATGCTCTAGTAAACATTCACAGCAAGATTTATTTTGATTTTACTAATAAATAGCAACCGAATTTAATCTTTTTTTTTTAAATTTTATTTGGGAAATTTTATTTAGATGATCTATACTTCTTATCATCGAAAATAAAATATTGTGTATTTTAGTTAACTCGAAACGTTTCCAAATCTATCAGAATTAAAAGAAGCAATAAATTGTGTTGCAATTTTGACAAATCTGATTTTCTTTTGAGAAAGGGACCAGACTTAATGGACAACAATAAGGTTTTCGAAAAACTGTGTCATTTTATTTCAAAGTAAAAAAAAAAAAAAAATGGTGGCTGGCCAGTAAAACCCCAAAATAAAACAGTAGAAGAGGTCGGGGCTCTTGATTATGACTTTGTATCTCGCAAAATATTTGTCCGATCTTCTTGAAATTTTCAAGGAATTCAGAAACAGGTCCACTGATAATTTTAAAAGCAAAATTCAGAAATTTCCGATTTTATCGTTTTTTTAAATTATCAAGTAGGGCTAATGTTTCTTTAATTTAATAAAATGTGAGAAAACAAAAACAAAATAGTCAAACTATGAGACTGCCGTAAATTGAGATTTCAGTCACATTTACTATATATTTTTAATTTTTAATGAATACGCATGTATTTTAGGCTTTCTATTCATTATAAAGTAATTTCTTTTTAACATTGTGATGAGTTTCTCAAGCTCATACAGTTATTTTTGATTTACCAGATTTCGATAATTAAAAAAAAATTAGGGTACAAAATAAAATTATTTCTTTGAAACTTATTTTGTTTATTTTATTTCTTTGGTCAATAATATATTTTGTAAATCTTAATTTAAAAAAATTATAGAATCCTTTTACCCTATTTCTTTTCAAATTTATTATTAGAAGGTGTCTTTCATCGGAAAAGTTTCATTTAACTTCACTCTGTTATTTTATTTATGTAAATATTAAAATAATGTGTAGTTATTTGGAACACACAACTATACTAATTGGGAAATTTTCGCTATTGATAAGCAGGCAAAAAATAAGCTGCAAAATTCCGCATAAACAAATATGAAATTTACTAACATTTTAAAATCCAAGCTAAAAAGTGTGTAAAATCTATAATGAAATAAACAAAAAAGAGTTTTTTTAATATTTGTCTAAGAAATTTGATTCTGAACATCATTTTTGTATTTATAAAATAAAAAAAAACTTACGAACAACTAATGCATCTATATAAGAATAAAAAAAAAATGTTTAGTTTGATATTAATAATATTTTTAAAACAGCTTAAATTCTCCATTTTAAAGAAATTTCCTAGAAACTAAAATGAACAGTTCAAGAGAAAAAAATGAAGAGTGAATTGAAATTCAAAGAAATACTCACAAAAACCTTTTGAAGAAATTACTTTTCTTTCCGGAGAAAAAACATGATAATCGATTTTTGGGATTCTCACATTTCCATTCTATGCATTTTTTTTCATTTCCTTTAGAACTCAACATCTGGCATTAGTTTACAGCTTTCTCTTAAAACTATATTTTTTACATCCAATTTTCAATTCCAAACGTGTTTCACGTGGACGGTTCTAAACGTGAAACATGTTTTTGCAATGTTTTCATATACGGTTGAAGAAAAACCCTAAGAAAAAAAATAGTAAAACAGATTTAAAGTTGTTTTTTAATTCAAGCAAAATAAATATAAGACAAATTGTGATATTCATTCTACAAGTTCTATTCATATGAGAGTGATTGGAAATTTTTTTTTGACGCAGATTACTTGGTTATATATTGTATAGAATTGTTAATATTCAATTTAGTCTTTTGTTATTCTTGAACATATTGATAAGAATGACTTTCCAGCAAATTTCAGAAAAGAAAGATGCTTTATAATTATCAAAAATACTTACAAAGTAAGCTCAGTTGTCAAATTAAAAGAACACAAAATGAACTCAATATATAATTGTTTATAAAATCACAATTTGAAAATAAATTTCAGAAAGAAGCCAAATAATATTTTGCCTATTTAGTATTTTCTTCTCTCTGATAAATTCTTTGAAATCTTGACAATATTTTTAAATAATAACTATAAAAGTAAAATAAAAACATTAATTTTTTATGTATTAAGCTTGCGTGGGAGGAAAACTTGAAAGGAGACTCTTGAAAACACGATAGTATAATTATTATATGCAAAACTAAAATAAGTTAAGCTATTTTTTTAAAACATAAACCGTTCCTTAAATGCATGTTTACTATTAAAAATTAGATTTTTTAAAAATTTATATTATTATCTTCTTATTTTCATTATTCTAATTTGTGTGGAAACTTTGCATTTGTTATAAATGTAAAATCTGATGGAACCATTTACAAAGAATTCATATTTAATTAAATTTATTCATTAGCCGCAACGGAATATATATATATATATTTTAAAATATGATCATAAATCCCAACACTGCAGAGTTTTTTAAGACACAGAGAATTCAAAATATTTTTAGAAATTTATTAAATGAGAAGAACTAAGAATTCTTTAATATTTACGTATTGCAAAGTTAATATTCTTAAATTTCGGTTTCCCCTTTTCTTAATGAAATTCTTAAATAGTCTTTCAAAATTTTCGATGTCCATATATAATATGTATATTTCAAAAAAAAAAAAAAAACTAAATTACTGAATTATTTCAATAAAATAATTCGAAAGATTTCATTTAATTATTTTGATAATTAATCGAATTACACATTTTGAATTTTCTAAATTTTAAGTCTCTATTTTAACCTAAACCACTAAACTTTTAATTAATGATCCAAAATAAGTTTTATAATTAAATTTATCTTAGTAGAAATACTCTTGTTTTAATTTATTCTTCTGCAGTAATTCCTAATTTTTTTATTCCAGTAATTTGTCTATACAATTTTAAAGGTTCTTATTAATTTTATTAACCAATTTTTTCTTAAAACAAATTTTTTTGCCTAAACGAAAATTTTAGTTTTTTTTATATCTAAACAAATATTTGATATTAAAATGAATTTTTTTTTGTCTTCAAAATAAGTATTCGTTTTGGTGTGCTTATTATTAAGAAAAATTATACTTACACAATTAAAAACATGAACATACGTAGAAATGCGAAGTATTCATTTTTATGCATTTTTCTGGATTTAATTGCATAGAACTTTAAATTAAAGATTATAAAACGTGAAGACATTAAATTAAAAGCTTAATGCCAACAATGAATTTTCATTATGTAGATCTCAATCAAATGTAATTACTTTTTCGGTGATTGAATTTTTTATGAATAAGGAAATAATTTAACTTTAATTAAAATGATTAGATGGAAACATAAATAAAATATTCTATTAATTCAAAAGACATCTAATTAATATTTTCGCAAAATATTAATCGTTTTATTAAATTCTTGTCTGAAATTATTCTTGGTATCTATTCTAGTCCAATGGAGTAGAGAGCCTTTCCAGCAAAATGAACAATATTATCAACTCTAAAAACTAATTAAATGTCAATTATTTCTATCTTACTGAATTAGAATTTGTAACGTGTTTTGCTTTATCAAGTTTTCAGCTGTGTTTTAATGTGTGGCATTTTGCTTCTGTTAAATGACACAAAGATATACTCTATTTATCATATTTGATAAATTCAAACGATATTTGTACTTTTAAAGCAAAAGTAATAATTGTTGTTTTTACAATTAATGACACTTTTTTCTGCTATATTATTTAATAAAATAATATCTATATGCTGGCATATTATCTAAAAATTATGACATTCATAATGAAATATACTGTCAAGATCCTGTAACTGTAGTTTAAAATTATTTTAAATGTTTTTATTATGTATTTCTTTATGCATTTTATTTTTTATTTAATAGTTTTACACTTTTAACTTAACACATTTAATAATGCTGTAGCTTTGTATCTTTATGTTATTTCTGAGTAACAAATATATCTCTGCCTGTTTCACAAGCTTTCCTTTTTTGCGACTGACAACTTACTACTTCCGTTTTTTTTTTGTTTTTAAATTGGTCAAAACTGAGATCTTTTTTCATTCGGTTGTTTTTCTTTGGTAATATATCATAGTTACTTTACTAAAATAATGAGCATTTATTTATAATTTATTTAAATAAATTACAATAGTAATTAATTAGTATTGTAATTTATTTATGATTAATTCTTGCCTGAAGAATTTTGCAGGCTTTTTATTTTTCATTTGATATACAAACCTTTAAAAATATCGGTAGTATATAGTAAAGATTCGTTAGAAATTATATCTAAATTTCTGCTTATTTTTAGATTAAATAACAAACATAAAAAAAATCAGTATTCTCTCATATAAATTTACTATTTAATTGAGTTTTTTTAAAAAAAACGAGGTCAAGACAAAGTTAGAAAAGTGTGAAGCGATGATAAAATGTAATAAGTAAAACTGCATTTTAATTATATTTTAATGCATTTCAAATTTGTAATGCATATTTAGGAAGAATCCTTAAACTTAATGTATTTTAATCTTTTCTATTTTGCAGTTCATAACCATAAATCCTGTAAAATATTGCGATTAATTTTCTCAAGTTTATAATCAGATAGTGCTTCCATAGAAAATAAAAAAATAATATATAATTAATTAATTAATATCTGAATTCCAAAATAATGAAAATATTGAATTTACTTGGGGAGCAAAATTTCAGAAAGATGTTACATTATAAAAGTGAAAGAAAAATCTATTAAAAACGTTGAATGCATGTATTACAAATTTTACGATTTCGAAATATATGAAGTGAAACCATAAAATAAACTGCCCTACTCTACAGAATATGCACGAGATCGTTTAAAAATGAAATATGAAAGATTTCGGGGATCTTAACGGTCAAACAATGTCCAGAAAATCTTGTAACGCATAGAACTATCTTAATAAATTTACTATATGGATATAATATGAGCTGTCAGGAAATGATTAAACAACTGTGTAAACGTCTTCCTCTTTAAAAATGTCCCGACATTACAGTAAACAACAACAACAAAAAAAACAATGAAAAATGAATCCCCGGAGAAAAAAATATCGTCCAGTTAGCGCCATGAATCTACTTCAAAGACAAACGTTCAACAATGTAAGAGAAGGAATTTCGAAAGCATTATATATTTTAAATGATAATTGAGAACAAAATAATCAACTGGAGAGTGCACTATTGCCAACTAGGTAAATCGTGACATCAAGTTATGGTGTCCAGAAAAGGAGAATCGTGGAGGAATGCTTCATTATTTTAGTAAAGCTTGACAAAGTAAAAATTCATTCATCCCGGATGAAACCTGTTGATACAAATTTTACATTTGTCAGAACTATTTCAATCTTATTAATATTATTTTCGTTTTTTCAGTGTCATAAATGACTTCTCTGTCTATGATAATGCGGTGTAAGCTATACTATTCTAGCTCTTGGAACCATATAGGTTTGCTTATATTCCAATAGCTGGTAGAAATGTCTTCTGGCATTTCTTCTGCCATTTCAGAATTTATACAAAAGAACTAAATCAGTAAGAATCGAATTTAATCTGATTTCAGTGTTGCTTATGTTGAATATTAATATATGTAAACATATTTTTATATTTTATTCTTTCTCAAATATTAACATCACCAAAAATGGTAAACTGGACTTGATTTGAACACACAACTTTCCTATTAGTGCTACCAAAAGGATATAAAAATGATTGAAACTGGACGTAAGAAATCCTATAAGCTGAACTATAAGTTGAAAGAAACCTTACCAATAACAAAACGAGCAGAAAACACAATAATTTAACATATAGTGTCTCAATATTGCAGCTACGCGTTTATTCAAGAAATACAAGTAATTCCCACAGTGAAATTTCGACAAATGAACAAACTGAGGTATCTTCTTATTTATATACTTCACAGAAATGTTTAGAAGTTTATTTCAGATATTCAAAGAATTAATTTCAAAATTTTTTTCCAAGGATGTAGTGCACATTTTTTAATATTATTTACTGTAATTGAGTAAAAAAAAATAGATAAAACGATTGACAGAAAAGCATTGGGTGCATTTAAATTTCAAATATAATCTCTGATCGAATTGACAGATGCGTGATCTTTGAGCCCGATCATATGCAAAGGTTTAGCTCAACTTATGAAAACAGGAAAACAGAAATGAGATCGAATATGTGTTGTGAAGACTGTAAGCTATCGGCGAGTCCACTTCAAAGATATTTATCTAAATAGGATAGTATTTTGGAAATAGTTTTGAAAAGTAAAAAGCTGAATACAAAGTTTACTCAATAAAAAATATCTACAAATATATAAGTATCTATGAACATGCAAAATGAAAATAGAATTTCGCTATAAATTTTGTCAGATATTTACATGCTTTTAATAAATTTCGTACTAATATATTCTATGAAAATCATCTGCGGCAGTGACATATCAACCCAGAGTAGAGTAACATAAATTTTTTCAAATATAAATAATTTATACAAATAAATAAAAATATAATAAGTATAAATATAATAATATAACAGGTATAAATATAATAATATAAAAAATAAATAAAAATTAAAGAAAACAACAACACTTTTTCTCTGAATAGCCCAGCAATTTTTGATTGAAATTATCTAAATTGTTTTATAAGAGAATTATCGATGCATCTTTTTTCGATCAGCAACTTTTAACAAAAAAAAAGTATTAAACAGATAAAATTCGCTCAAAGAAATATGAAAGAAGTACTAAAGTTTTAAAATAATAATAAAGATGAACGAATAATTAAAAATACAATAGAACGAATCTAGCTTTGGATATAAATGGAACAATTGGCTAGGAACAAATCCGGAGCTGCAGACATGTTTGCTACACCTCCACAAAATTCGAGGAAGAAAAACTATTTTGTATTTTCCGATCTGTCACTTAGCGATGAGAAGTGAGGGGATTTTGATACTTTCAAAGCAAATTGTTGTTCAGATCTAGACTTATGCGTCATCTACTGATTCATTGATTCATTTTCAGGATTTCTTTGCTTGATTTTCCCCCCTCATTTTCATTGCTCATCGAATTTTCACTGCGAAAAAAAAATAGCTAAATAAGATTAAAATGAAAAAGCAAGTTTTTGAAATAATAGCTGTGGAAGAGACATTAGCTCTTCCAATCTTTTGAACGAAGTATCGCTAGATATCATTTTTTTAAATGCTTTTCTATTTTAATGTAATAAACATGCCATATGTATATAAAATCACCAAATGTAAGTAATAAAGTCACTATCTTGAATAATAATATCTCTGTCATGGCATGCAATAAAGTATGCACATAGTGATTTGTTTAAATTATATTGGGCCTGTCTTTCACATGAAAAATAAGACTGTTTGCTTTTTCTGTTATACTATTACAAGTATAGAAAAGAGGCGTCCAATATTTTGAAAGATGGTCATTAAATATCAGTTTCTGCCTCACTTCATTGTAATATGCAATCATGTATTTGATCTGGTCTGGTTGTTTTATTGATTACTAGCCGCCTTTGGCGACCAGCCGGTTCGCCAATCTTAATGTTCGTTAAAATTTTAATAATTAAATATTTTATGCAATTTCTACTTTAATAGCTTCTTCATCAAAATATTTTAAAACTTCAAATTTTGATTATCATATAATTCATTCATAATATTATAAAGGCCTTCAGTCATAACGTAATATGTATCTCTCTCATTTTCTGTTAGCACCCGTAGAATTTATGCTTTAAATTAAAGTGGAAAGAATTTATCTTCAATTAATATAATAATATTTTTTACTGAAACAAAGCATTTTTTTATAATCTGATTACTGAAAATAGAGTCACTCAGCGTATAAACTTTATGGGCACTAAAGAATATCTTTTTAAATTTATGTAATATCTCAAGAGTTGGTCAACAAAATTTTCTTAGATTCATTATAAGCAGATCGATTAATTAACAATGTTTAAATTTAAATGCATCAAACACTAAGAAAATAAAACGAATCGTTTAAAATAAACGGTTAAAAACAGGTTTTAAAAAAACTACTTAAAAAACGATGTACTTAAAACTATAAGCATATACAAAAAATATATAACTAACATAAATACAATTTACTTACAAAAGCATGCAACTAACCCCAAAATAATTTAAATCATCAATTGATAACGTTGTCATGGCAACAATCAAAACAGAATGCGCATGCGTGAATTTTCTTCGCCGGTTACGTAACGCAAATACGTGATTTTTTTCTACGCCAGTTGGAGTAACGCTATGCGGATTAGAAATTTTTAATTTCCTTTATTCTGTTTTATTTTAATTCAAAAGTACTTCAGAATGAATCTGAAACATGGATTAATTAACAATGTTTAATTTTAAATGCATCAAACATTAAGAAAATAAACAGAACCGATTGAAATAATCCGCCGAAAAATGTTAACCCTAGCCTCATTACTGTTGGGAGAAAAAAAAACTGAAGCCTTTCTCGTTTGGCGCTGGGGATAATGGAAGATTTTTTTGGCGGAAAAGTTGGCGGTGGGGAAAATGAAAATTTTTTTTGGCGGGAAAGTTAGTTTTTAATTAATAATTAAAATTCTAATTAAAAATTCGAAAAAAGAAACCCCAGGTGTACATTCCCAACCTCCAAGGTATACATGTACCAAATTTGGTAGCTGTATGTCAAACGGTCTGGCCTGTAGAGCGCCAACACACACACACACACACACACATTGAGCTTTATTATAAGTATAGATAATTGTATAGTTATATGTCTTTTTTTCATTTATATTTGCTTGTCTGGGCAAGTAATATAGTTTTTCTTTGGTGAAAGGAAACTGATTTATTGCAAAATATTAATCCGACAAATGTTTTGTTACAACGTTTTGACAGATTTTACATTATCGTTCTTTTTTTAAACATATAATAGCAAAAGTTAAATTTAGAATTGAGTGAAATATTTTTTAATCAAAATGTCAGACAATCAAAAATAAACGAAGCAAAAATGATAGTGAATTTTATAATCGTTTGGCAGAATCAAATAATATTTTTTTATTTAATTCACTAACGCTGAGGCTGTTTAACATTTAAACCGAATTACCTCTATAAGCATTTTTGAATACCGTTTGGCAACAGGAGAGAAGGAAATGGATATTTTGTTTTTATAAACTTTTAAATAATTATTTTCTCTTCTATAAACAGCCTTTTTTTTACGAATGATGTAACAATATGAAATGCATTTTCTATGTCTAATTTTTTTCTTCATTTAATAAAATGAAGAAAAAGAAACCTAGACATAGAAATAGAAATCTAGAACTAATAAGTTCTAGATGAAAACGGAAAAAATATGAACAGAATAGAGCACCCATAATAAGAAAGATTTGCAATATCGAATAAAATATTTTTCAGTCATTAAATATGTATCAGTTAATAAACGCAATAAGTAAACAAAATAAAAATAATAATATCATGTAATAACAATAATACTAAAAGCAAATTATTACTAATTTAGATGAATGTCTTATAAAAGTTACTTAATTAAGACTAATTTTAACTAATAACTAACCATTCCAAATTATATTTTAAAATTTTTTAAAACTTTAAAATTGAAGATCAATATTCCTTTTATTTTAAACAGAAATTTCAAGGAAAAAAAATCCTTTAACGTTAATAAAAATTACAAGAGAACATGTCTAACAGCTCATTATTAATTGTTATTTTGTACCTGAGATCTTCTTAATTTCTTTAAAAGCCTTTAACTAATTAAAGGAAAATGAGGAATACATAAAAATTTATTTTATATTTTCGTTGTACACAGCTAAGCTTTTAACTGATTAAATGAAAGCAATCAAGACGATGATCATGCCGTCAAGGTTAATAAATCTCTTCAATCGTTGTATTTCAGTAAACAACATTAAGGCTTCGTTGATAGATAATAAAATAATAAAAGTAGTAGCTTGCCTTTTTAAAAAGAGGGTTAATTGCAGTTATTAAGATAATTAAAAGTATTTATTTCTTTCCTTTATAATTTATAGTTTACTTTTTTATTTTATTATAAAATACAGTAGCCATAATTCAAAATAGGCAATAAATATATGAATATACAGTATATACAGTAAAATAATGCCGAAAACAATAATTCAAATTGGAAAAAGAAACATTTTTCTTGAAATTGGGAAGGCTCGCACTTTTATTAAATAAATTGAGTGTTAATTGTATATATTAAACAAGAGTTTAGTTTAAAAACTTTAATTGTCGTTTGATGTGTTGTTTATTTGTAAATATAAAGAGCAGCATTAAAAAAATTAAGTTCATCGAATGCATTTACACTAGTATTACGACAAAAAGCAAAAGCAACCTCCGAAATCTTTTCATAGAATCCATTGTAGCCATAAAGAAAGGTGAATTTTAGTTTAATTTAATTTAATTACATTAACGTCCCGTTTTTTAAAGCAACACTAGGACTATTTTTGGGATGGATCTCGTAACGTTCAGCTGCGGTCCGATGACGAGGGCGATACCTGAGCTGTCAGCACCACTCCAAGCTTCCGTAGTACACCAGCGGAAGGACGATTGGCCCCGACAGGTTTATCGTACACCAGACAACACAACGGTTCTTTGATAGAATCGGGTCTCGAACCTGAAAATTAAGATGTTACCACCAGGCCACCGCGTCCCCTGAAGGAAGGTGGAATAGCTTTGCATTCTACTTCATCATTTGCTTGAATCAGCCTTAGGCAACGTGTTTTATAGTAACTCATGAATTATGACTTATTCCTAAGTCATTATATTATTAATAAAGTATACAATTATCTGTTTATAGATGCTGAGAAAATTTAACATATAACAGAAGCTTTGCTCGGTTAAGATACTATTTAATTTGTCATTAGGTTAAAAATTTTAAATTGATTCTAACTGAGATAAATAATATTTTATTGTATTTGCATAGTATAAGAACTTTTAAAATACATGGTAATGATTTTCATTATATAGGATATTATGAGGGGTCATTTATGTTCTTTTAAATGAATCTTTTCTAACAGAGCATGTAAAAAAAAAAAACTAGAGTGATTTTTCGGGAGGTTTCTCGCTTACTCTCTAATAAAAAATAAAGAATAGATTACTATCGAACAATAGTTTTGAAAAAGGCTATCGGACTGTGATTTTCGGCGATTAGTTTGTGGTAAGAAGTAAAAATACAAGTATGAGAAAACTGAATATGTATTTTGGACATCTTTTTTCCCAAACGATTGGAAAAAAAAATTTAACTAGAACTATAACTATAATCACACAGTCAAAAAATTGTGTCACAAAAAAAAATTACATTTTGTGACAGTACAGACCGATTGACAGTAATTTGGATTTGGTAGCAAATTTAATATATAACTAAGCCTTAGATTTTAAATTTGTATAACACACTTTATCTATTGAATTCTAGTTGTTTTGATAGTTACTGTGTTAACTTATATTTAAATATTGGACAAATAAATTTTCTCTAAAAAAATGTGCTCAAAATTTGTGGGAAATCCAAAAGTATGGTGTGAGGATCACATACCAAATTTCATGCTTATTATCATGTTTGCCAATAGACATAATTCCAATAATATTTTTTAAACATGCGGCGAAGGAAATAAAGCGGGAAAACAAAATCCCAGCTACATTAATGATGAAATGGGAAGAATTAATTTCAAATTGTATTGCTAAGTCTAGTTAAAAAATAGGAATGTCCCGTTGTTCTGTTTATTTTGTTTAAATTATGTTTAAGCATTGCGCCTAAAACTTATAAAATGAAATATTAAAATATAAATTGTTTCACTTTAGTATAAATATAGCTTTATTTCAGTTAACATTTTTGGAATTGCACAGTAGAAAATATGAAAACCAAAAAATAATAGAATGTTTAGAATATGAACAGAAACTGAGTAAGATAAAATCTTATTTATTATAATGCCTTTTATTTTATAGTTAAAATACAAAGAAATATATTAGGAAAAAACTTTATTTGTTTCAGTATCCGTAATAATAATAAACTAATGTGATTTAAAAATTGTTAACTCAACATACTGAGGAAATTATTAAAGAGTAATTCTTTGAAACACCTCAGTAAAATATTATAAGAATTTCCCGAAAATTATGCTGTGGAAATAAAAATTCCTAATTATAAATCTTAATAAAAATAAATTTAAAAAACTAATTAGTTTTTAATTAAGATAATTTGAAAAACTAATTAAAATCTGAGATTGAAATCTAAATAGTATATCACTGTAAACATGATTAACAAAATTTATATTTGTTATCAAAAATAAATTAAATTTATAATTTTTGAAAGAAAAATGGTTAATTTGTTTAGTAAAATTATCTTTTGTAATTAATTTCTCTATCTGATAATAAACGTGAAGAAAGATATTAAAATAGTGAAATAAAGGCCCAAAAAGAATTTTAGATTTTGAAATATGAAAAGAAAAACAAACAAACATTGTTTTTTATTTGTGTTTATTATGTTTAGTTAATTTATGATTTCACTCTAACATGATATTCATTTCCTGTGGATCCTATCTCATGTGGACCTACTTGGTAACTAAATAGCAGATAGGCTTACAAAGAAAGAAGCAGCTTAGCGACTTCATCTTCTGCTAAGCTCACATACTTAGAACTCCTCTTAGACGGAATTCCTAAATAAGAAGAATTGGATGGTACCCCCTACTCATGATTGGCATAGGCCAATAAGCCGGGCCAGTCCTTAATTCTTCCTTGTGATAGAAAAACAAGCACTTGCCTGTTCGCTTTGCCAATGGCCACCTTAAATGTCTTTTCTTTTCTCAGGGTGAAAAATCTTACCTTCCTTGCCCGAACATCAAGCCTCTGCCGAACATATTCTAGACTGTTTAGGACTTCTTTGGGGAGAAGTTTATACTTTTCCCTTCCTCGTTTTTGACTTTCTTCTTGTCAACGGATTTTTGGATTTCAGGGCATGGAGTCAGGACATGGAGATTAGCAACAGCAACAACAATTAATTTATATTTCATTAGAAATCAAATCTCGACTTCGGACCATTTACTTTAGAAATTAAAGTGTTATTATTAGAAATTAGATTATTTAGAAATTAAAATTCAAGCATTATTTAAACGTTGCAATTTTTTGACATTTTCATGGTAAATTTTTTACGCAATTAATGAACATTTAAATTGTAATATATTGCAACTTGTTGTTATTTATAATGTTACTATAATGTTACTAATGTTCTATTTTTAAAATTCAAAATATTTATGAAATAAATATTTTTTTAAATTTCATTACGTATTGTTCCTTGGATCGAAACACATGACGATATAAGCTTTTTAGCAAATCATTTTTAAAAATAGTAGAAACAAATAGTGATAAAAATAGTGATAGTTTCCTAACTTCATTTTTCTAAAGATTAAATTCGCTTATTAAATTTGAAGAAAGTACAAATTATGTATATTGGTCATACTATATATATTATGTATATTTAGAAAAGTAAGAAAGTATTTTGCATCAATTAATTTCAAAAGTTCGATGAAGAATAAATTTCTAAAATTCTATTACCGCTGAAAGCGTCAAAAAAGAAAGTTAAATAAATTCATTTTATTTTCATTGTTTGGAACTTTGATTGGAAATTGGAATTGAAGTTAATGACAGTTAAACTGCCAAAAGTAACTCATTGAATATATACCAGTCATTGAATTTAAAGGATTAGTTCTCATTAAAGTTTTGGAAATCATATTTCCTGAAAGGAGATCAAAATCTAACTCGTTTTCAGCGTATTGGATCAAATTCTGAATATATTTTTGTCGATTATTTAAAACCTTTGCAAAAAATTTCTTTAAGTGAAATTCAATATTTCAATAATTGATACTCATATATTTTAATAAAAGTACGAGCCTTCCCAATTTCCTCTATATTTAAATTATTGTTTTCGGCATTATTTTACTCTCTATATACACTGTATATTCATATTTTTATTGCATATTATGCTTTATGGCGACAGTATTTTACCATAAAATAAAAAGATAAGCTGTAAATTCAAAAGAAAAGAAATAAATACTTTTAATCGTCTTAACCCTTAACTGGGGACGTGCGGTCTGTGAGACCGCTAGCGATGGATTTTCTATCACCCCTATTTTATTTTTAGCTCAATTGAATGGATTGACACTGTAGTTTTCTGTTTTGTGACCTTCAATACACTTGCACTTTTTCAACCGATTTCAGCAGATGCTTTTAAAAATAATTCAGTTATTTCTTCGAGCGCGGTCTCTAAGACCGCATCTCCCTGTTAGTGTCCCACTGATAAACAAGGCTTAGCAGATGGCGCTAAAAGTTGGGGCCCAAAATATCATCCAGTTTACTGATCCTATTATGAAGCAGTGCTCCAGACACTTTTAAATGAAGCAGAAAGTGATTTTAGTGATAAGGATAATTGTACAGAAGAGTTTTTCGATGAAAGTTCGCATTGAACTGATTTTGATATGTATGTTCAAACATAATCAATTTTTTCTAGTGATAATGCATTTTCAAAACTTTATAAAATATATTAATATACCAAGAGATATATATACATAATTTATAGATTAATTTTTATACTAGTTCTTCACCTGTATGTATAAAATGCCTTAGAAAACCGTGCTATGAAAGTCGCAAAAGCCGATAAAAAAAGGGCCAATTTTACCCATTGTCCTTTTTTTTATTTTTCATATAATTATTGAATTTTACATTATATTGTCTTCTATATACCTTCATATACTGTAAAAATAAATACGATTTAAAAAGCAAAAAGTAATATGCTTTTTCATGAATATTATTTATTGTAACATGTAATTTGAGAAGAAAATGTATGTTCCAACGCATTTACTTTTTTCAATGACAATATATTTTGAAAAATTTCTAAAAAAAAATATCTATATATCAAGAAAAATATATTGGCAGTTTTTCATACTAATACATTCATTAGAAAATTCAATTTGAGTCTAAATGAAATGCGGTCTCGTAGACCGCACCTCCCCAGTAAGTCATAAAATTTCACCTCCACATTTAAGGGTTAATATTGTAATTAACCAAAGGAAGGATTTCAGTTTAGCTTAATTTGATGACAACCGCGGTTTGAGGTTACGGAAGGGTAAAGGCATAGTAATTTCGAACGAAGATCCGATGAGGAGGATGAAACTAGAACCAGCACTCCACTTTCCAAATTTTCATGACAGAAAAATGAACACATTTGACTAACAGTAGAAAATTTGATATCGTTATATCCACATACGTAGCGAGTTTTTGGTCTCGAACATAATATTCTTGAATCCAAGACTCAGAAATCAAAATTTTAACATGTTCCCTCCCCAAAGAGCAAGATATAGAACGACAGGTGCATAGTAATATAAATAATAAGTAAAAAAAAATGCTATTAGTATACTGATTACTGTAATGAAATAAGAACAATACATATTTTTAATATACAACTAAAATGTCATACTTAACGTAAAATGGTCTGTATCCTTGGTATTATAGATATTTTGATTCTGAAAATGCCCTGCAAACGGGAGCCGGTTAAAATTGATATGAAAAAAAAATATTGACATCAAATGCAACCATATATGAGAACCATTGCCTTGAAAGAAGATATTTTTAATTTGGAACCTTCCCCTTAAAAACAGATAGATACATTTAATGCATCGAATTAAAATCAGGTTCCTTTCAGTTCAGCTGTCTCCTATCACATAAAAAAGAGCACTCCTCTTGTAAAGTAAGTCGTCAATCTAACTTTCAACATAATTCTTTCAAAACGCTTTGTTCTATTCGAGCTTTAAGGGCATTGAGCCCTATTAAGAGCCTCTTAATGAAGATCATAGCTTATACGGAATCATTAATACTTATCCTTTTCTACTTAAGAAGAAGTTCACAGGTTTATTTTCCTTTTTTAATGAAGTTAACTGGCATTTACAGTTGAAAAATGAAAAAGTAATTTTGTTCAAATGTCCCCCAGGGAAGTTTCTATTGCTAATCCGTTCATTAACGACTTTTTTTGCAAGGTCTTTGGTTGACTGGAATGTTTTCTTTTTTTATTTTATAATAGTGACGTCATTATTTTGTGAGCAAACGATTTTCGTTAGTGTATTTTTAGCGCATTAGTTGGCAAGAGCTTGTTTTGATATTCGGTGGAAAAAAAGTAAGTTCCTTGTTAACTAGCTTTAATTAGTATTTGTTTTTCCAGTTATAAATTGTTCTACTTGGCCGGTGAGAGAGCAAAAGTGAATTTAGAATTATTTCTATCAAAGTGTGAGTTGTTTTTAAGGTTACTGATGTGTGATTAGAAATTTATTCTCAAAAACGATAAAAAGATTAAATTAAAAAAAATGCACGCATTTTAAAATAAATGAATGATATATTTTATATTCTAATAAGAATTAAATGTCATTATTAAAAGAAATGACATAGGTTTGTGTGTGGTTAAATTTGTAAATATATTATGAAATTTGCTTTCTATTTTTTTTTCTTTTACACTCAGCAATAGTGCTAAAAATAGAGAATTTAACTTTTCCAATACTAAATTACAATCTCGTTGTGTAGTAGCTGTAAAATCATATTTAAGCTGTTTCTTTTTGTTAATTTATATTTCATATGTATTTCTAAAATTTATATATATGCTAGAATGAACTTTGATATTTAACTTAGAATATTGCACACACACACACACACACACACACACACACACACACACACACACACACACACACACACACACACACACACACACACACACACACACACACACACACACACACACAAACGAATTTAAGAGTGCTTTCTGTAAATGTTAAAATATTCTTAAAATTAGTTTCTGCTTTTTATTAAATAGCAGACAGAAATCCAATTCCTTGAGTTTCATCTAAAATGACAACGAAAAGTGCACCTATTTGTTTCAAACGTCATTAATTAATGTCTTATTTGTCTTAATTTTTGATAATTATTTTCTGTTTAATAATAAAAAATAATAAAAAGACACTTTTTATTATTTTTTCAAGTGGAACTAAATCATTGTCATTAAAACTAATGAGTAGTTCATGGAACATTTTATAAAAAAGTGTCTTAATTTGTTTTTATCTTAATTAAAGTAATAATTGAAATAAAACTATAGCTTATATAAAGGTATGTAATAACATTGGAAATGGAATTTCTTGAAAAATGTAATTAAGTATTTATATTTTCAATTCTTTTGCATGACATATATATTGAAAAATATCTATATAAAAACAGGTATAAATCAAAAGGAAAATCTTTGTAGCCAAAGTAAGATCTTTGTAGTTTAGAAATTTATCGAATAATTTGTTCAAAATCTTTGAAACTGTTAAAGAAATATGTTACAGTTCTTAAATTCAAGAATGAGATGTATTTCTATTCCTTCTTTAATTATTGGGTATCAAAATAAATAAGATAAAATTTTCATTTTTTTTTTCGCCTTGCGAAGCCATACCCCACGTATAAAACTTTTCTAAAAAAACAGATTACTTATGCTGTAGTTCCGAAACTGCGAAATGTATTGAAAAATTATTACAATAAATTTGGATAAAAAAATGGGAATTAGATTTTAATTAACAAAGTTTTTCATATAAAGATTTTACCAAAAAAAAATATTAACATGCATTAAAATGTAAATTTAGCAAATATAAAAAATCAATATAAATCCCCCAAAAGCTGAACTTAATACAAAAAAAAAATCAAAAGGTTTTTTTTATAAAGAAAAATACTCAGTAAGTAAAAATAGTAAATTAAGAAAAAAAAATTTGATATTTTCGTCAAAAACTCGACTTTTTAAAGTAGTCAATTAGCTAATGAATCAAAGATCATAAAATCCAGGTCACTGAGCATTTAAATACAAGGAGAAAAAGCCAATTAGGAAATGACGTAATGCATCATAATTTGTTTCCCGCATAATGTGCTCAAGGCCAATTGGGTCGATTTGGGCATTATTTTTGTCATTCGAAGGAACTTCTGAATATATTAAAAAACAAACGTGTTGATAAATCCTAATAAGGTATTTGAGGTATAAATTAGGAAACGGAACTATATTTTGCTGCAGGGAATTGTCAAGCAAAAAGGAATGCTTCCTTATAACATTTGGTTTTTAAGAAGGAATAAGAAAAATATCTTGATTGTCATGGTTTTATTTAGGGTTTTCTTTTATCATCATCTGTTCTAAAAATGTTTTCTGCAGATTTGTCTCATGAATTGGCAGCATTTAATGATGTATTATGGTGGATAAAGGAAAATTATACTGTATTTTCTTTTACTTCAAAAAAAAAAAGAAGAAAAGCAGTTAGAAATGAAAAAAGTTACGCTATTTTTTAAAAAAAAGTATTTTAAAAGCCTTGAGTATCTCTTCAACAAATGGAAAGAAAAAAAGATGTTTTGGTAAAAACTGGCTTCCCTGTCCAAGTTTTTCATAAAAATAAATCGGTTACCATTAACAGCGGTAAAAGTAAATTTCAAAATTTCTGAATCGCTAATTATATTTGAAAGATTTGTTGTCAGAAAATGCAAATCCATCCACGTATGCGCAGCTAACGTATAGATATTCTGCAAAAATTGCGTAGAGGAAATTTTTAAATTATTTAACTATTAATAGCATTTGGCATTTTAGGGCATAGGAAATACATTTAGCTTTCAAACAAGACATTTGATTGATTGTATAAACTACCCCACAGATTTAAATTGTACTATTTGAATAAAAAATATCCTTATTTTTTAATCTTTTAAATCAAGATCAATGATTACCGGGATCAAAATCCACCACATAACTAACGGAAGATACATATATTTAAAAAATCTGCATGATTCCCCATTGTTTAGAAAAACTATGTATTTTAAAAATTATAGCTGTTTCTTTTAAAATTTCTGTAATATTATTTATAACTAACTGGTACCCGGTGCGTTACTGCCGCAGACGAAATAATTTTGGAAATATCGTTTGAAATTTAAAATAGCTGTTTTGTTTAATTTGGAATCACAGAAAAAACGATATTTATTTTCTTATCAGCAATTAATACTTTAATTGAAATTGAATGGTATTTAGGAGAAGTACAGATAATATTTATTCTCTTTTTTTTTACTTTTTTATTCAAGTGCTTTAGGGTAGAAGATATTTTTTTTTTGTCTTCAGCAAAAACAAACAAATTTCTTGGCTGTCCAACTCATTAGCATCCAATGTACAATTTACCATGTGAAAAAACATGAATTTTCTAGATTCAATCCGCACACGTGAAGTGATTGACCTTACGCCTTATTGATGGTCATCGAGAATGGGAAATCGAATTGGGAACTGCAGTCGTTCGAAATCAAAATGCATGTCTCGGTGGGAATAAGAACAATGCGTGGAATAAGCACATCTTTTCCAGTCGACCTTCCCTTTAAGAATAGTTACCTCGCTTCTTGCTGCATGTCGGTCTTTTGATTATGATGCGTGTGATCAGGTAGCATATAAAAGTTGTCTTTCTATTCTTGTCTCATGTTGGATCTTGAGAATCTGAAGTACGTGAATTTGCAACTCGTAAGCGATCTGCAATTGCTCGCTTGTCCTTCCTCGTTTGTTTGAGAAACTCGAACTGGCTTATTTCTATGTGCTGCGCTGGTAGATCTATTAAGTGACGAACGTTTGGAGACATATTTTTTTGCCGAAGCAATCAACACGACATACGCTTATATAAACGAAATATTATTTGTCGATTCTCTGAATAAATAGAAAAATTTGCTATTTACTCTGGAAAATTTCCCTTATTTATAACTTACTTTGATCGGTATCGATAATAATAATTCTGTTTTGTATGTGTGAGATAAACTCTGAATAATATGTGCGGTTTGTCGCAGACAAAATATTGTGCACGCTGAATGACAACATTCTGTGCTGATGTTTATTTATTAATGAGAAGAAAAAAATTAACGCTCTTGCACTAAATATTATTGATTTCGTTTCACCCTCATTGATTGGCATCAATCACAATCATTTTATTTTGTTAGATATATGTGCGATTGACTCCGAATGACATGTGCCGCTTACCGTTATCTATTTGTCTTTTGTCGTTTTAAAAATATAACCTCACAAGGGCAATCGGTTGAACAGTAAGACATCGCATAAGGTACGAACTAACAAAAATTCATTTTTATATATTAGATGAAAACTAGTCGATTCATGCAGCAAGCAGGTCATCTGAAACATTGATTACATTCGATTTCAGATACATCGCTTGGATAAAAACTTCATGTTCATGATTCTACCAAATTGATATTAAAAGCTGTATAATTTTAATTTTCTGTTCATTGTGTGCAGGAACGCTTCGAATGTAGATAGACCCATTTTGATATCAATAATATTAAAATGTAAATATCTGGTTCATCTATTTTCTAAATTCGGCGATATTAATACAACACTTTTTTTTTCTTGTAAACTACAAAGCTATTTTAAACAGAATCCTCCTTCTTTAGCTTTCAGCGATGAAATAAAATCATTCAATTAAATATTTGATGAAGCAAGCGAAACAGTTTTAATTGCTGGATAAAAATGTAATATAGTAACAGAAAAAAAAGTGTTTTTAAAAAATTGCCAAAATTTAGGAAAAAATTTATACTTCTGTTGAATTGGTATCATGAGAAAATATTTTTTAAATTTGAATATTTTATATAACAGTGTAAATTCTATTTTTGTGGAATTATATTTACGGAAGTTATTGCAAAAATGCGCAGAATTTCAGATTAACTTTAAATTAATCACAATTCGAATTAAAACTAAAAAATCGCTCCGAAATGCACATTACTATTCTCCTAGTTATAAATGTGGCAAATTTTTATATATGCAATTTTTGTGTAAGTGCAATTTAATATATATATATATCCATTATACATTTTTTCGAAATTTTAGTTAATAAATATTAAATGAAATTTTGACGTTTTTCCATGATAGCATGAGAAAAATATTACAATCCTAAAATAATTTTTACATCATTTTAAAATTCAAAAAAAAATTATATTTGTAATGCTACTAAGTTTTTAACATATAAATTATAGTTTCTATTTTCAATCAATTTTTAAAAAAAAAATATTGTAAACATATTTTTTAACAATTTATTTCACACACACACACAAAAAAAAATTAACCTACATTTGTACGTTAGGAATGCATGGGAAATATTAACTTTTATCAATGTGTTCCCAAAATATTGACAGAAGCTCAAATTAAAAAATTAAGTTAACTGTAACTGAAAACTAAACTTTGAAAAATATAATTTTCAACACGTGTCTGTAAGAAATGAAATAAACATGAAACGCGATATTTTCTAGAAAGATAAGTGGAAAAAGTGTCTGAATTTTTAAAAAGTATATATATATTATTTATTTAAGTATTCTTTAATATTTAAGGCAAAATGATTTATATGTGTAAAATGTCCATTCTAAGCGGGTCCCAACACCTATTTCTTAAACAGTTTTAGGCATTGCTTTTATAGGAATAATAACTATCAAAACTTGAAGCTATATTTTGCTGAAGAAGCTATTAAGAGATCAATTTGCATAAAATATTTAATTGAGAATTGAAGCGAGCATTACTCGGCGAACGAACTAATCGACAAAAGTGGCTAATAAAATAATAAATCGAGAGACCGTTAAAGTTTATATAATAAAGAAAACATAATAATAAAATGACAAATGAAATTAGTGTTAAAGGGTTATTTCAGACTGCACAATTAAACTCGAAAAATATGGTACAAAAAATAATAATATATTTGCGGATACATTACTCGTATTTACACGTGTTTAATTATATATATTTTCCAACATATATATTGTGTCTATATATATCAATATCTATATTGATATATTTAGACACAAGTCTATTAGAGCCAACATTCGATGCTGATCTATAATTAAGATGTCTAGACTATATTAAATTTTCCCCAATTGATTCATCTCATTTTTCATGAAGCTATTAACAAAAATTGTGGAGCTGTAGATTTCAGAATAAAAGGAATTGTTCTCTAATAAATTATTCTAACAGAAGAAATTGCTCTTTTTAGCTGAAATATATGCATGTTTTAATATTTTAGCTATCAGGGTTAAAATGATGTTTAAAAATAGTTTTTTTTATTTTGTTTAAGATTTATTAAGCTATTAATAACATTAATAATAAAATCTGTGCAGTTGTAGGATTTCAGAATAGGAGGAATTGTTCCCGAATAAAGTATTCGCACAGAAGAAATTGCTCATTTTAACTGCAGTAATCGCATGTCTTAAAATTTTAACTAACAGCTTTAAAACAGTGTTTGAATATTTTTTTAAAATTTTGTTTAATGTTCAAGAAATTAGTAATAACATTAATAATAAAAACTGTCTAGCTGTAAGTTTCAGAATGAAAGGAATGGTCCTCTAATAAAGTATTCGAACTGTCGAATTTGCTCATTTTAATTGCAATATATGCAGGTCTTAATAATTTAACTAACAGGTATGTTATTAGCAGAAATAAAAATTCTAATAGTACTGGTCTTTCAAAATTTCTGATTTTTTTTTCAATTGCTTAAATTAAAAAAAATCTTGAAAAATATTTTTAAAAGGTAATCTTTTATTCTTTAATCTTTCGTAAAAATGTATATTAAAAGCATTTTTCTTACATATTTATATTCAATAATAATTTATTTTAATCTCATATTTAACATTGCAATTGGCTATTAAGAATTTACAATTTTCCTCCTCAGAACTCAGCTCATTAAAAAATTATGCTATGCTTATTTACTTCTTCCTGTTTAAAAATTTAAAAAAAAATTATAGAATAGTTTACATTTTTTAAAGGAAAAAAAAAGATTACGCATAAATGATGTAAAAAAAAATAGAATTTTACAACAAATAAACTCGTTAAAAATAAAAGGAATGAAAATTAGATATGAAATGTACATTTCCTAATTTATAAATTCCGCATTCCTTTATATTTATAAATAAAAACGAATATATATTCTTCTTTTTTTATTATAATTTTTTATTATGGTTTTATTATCTTCACCATCCTTTTGTTATCGTAATTATTTATAGTTTAACCTTTTTGTTTTTCTTGGTTGTTTCTGGAGTTCCTGCATTTCTTTATTCTGCAAACTCAATTTATTTTTTACATTAAAACGAAACGAATACATACAGTTTTTATAAATTATTCATACGTTAGCTTTTTATACTTCAGCATAATTATTTTATTTTCTTTTAAATAAAAGAATGTGAAAGACAATTTTTTATAAACTAATCATGACATTTGTTTGAATTCTTTCGTATAGTGATTTCATTTATTTATTTGAACAGTATGGAAGCTAATTCAAAGTAAGTAAATATTAAAACTTGATTTACTTTCATAATTTATGATTTTTATAACTAAAAAATATAGTATGCACATTTTTTAAAAAAATTATATAAAAGTCAAATGTCACATTTTCTGAAGTACTCGTGCATAATATAGTGATTCATATACTTGTATTTAATGCTTCAGTTATTTATTGATGCATGATTTATTAATTTTTTGATCCAAACTGAAAAATTATTTTAATCAATAAATTTTAATGAAATGCTTTATATTTGGTTCAAATTAAACATTTATTGAAAATTTTCAATTATTTATTTATTTCAGTTAAATTCTTCATGTTTGCGTGCATAGAATTGCCCAACTTCTATTGAAAACAACACTTTACGGGAAAGGGATAGTTGCGACTAATAGAATTGTTTTACTAATAGAAAGCTAGTAGTTAATAAAATTGCTTTGCTTAAGAATATTGAAGCTCAGGCACTTTATTAGTAAACAGCTAATGACAGCTTATAAAAATGTATACTGTACTTCAGAAATGTTGATTAACTTAAAAAAAGGAAATGTAATTACTTAATTAAACTTACTTAAATGTTCATAATGAAAGTTAAATTAAATGTACTTTTAATTTAAGTTGAAATAAATATAGTTTTAACTTTGATATAATTTCCTACATTGCTTTGGCATATAATATATTGGTTACTATGGATATGCAAAAAACTAAAAAGACGAACGAGTTTCATAAACTTTATATGAAGATTTAATTTAGAATCAAATAAATACAGAAGGAGAATAATATAGTGTTTGATAATTAATTAAAAATAATAAAGTAAGCAATTAACAGACGTTAATTTAAATGCATAAATTTCCCAGCTAAAATTAACATTTTTACATCAAAATCATTATAAATAATCTTTGCATATTTTTAAAACCTGTGAAATAATTATGGAACAATTTGTTAATAAAATAATACATAGTAAAATAAACAAATTTTGCTTGTTTCATGCAAGTGTTTTTTTTAATTATTTTTTTATTTTTACAAAGTTATTGATTTCTCACACTTTAAATATTTTAATATGGATTTTTGTTTGATTTTAGAGACATAGAAAGATCTTAATTTTAGGAATAAAATAATGGCTCTTTCTAAAAATTGTAATAATAAATTTAAAGCTGATTTAAATGAAAAATTGCCAGATGTCATTTCAATAAGTGTATGATTAGCAAACAAAAAGAAATTTTACGTTAATGAAATTAATTTTTATTTAATCTTATTTGCTAGAAAAATAATTAATGAGTTCATTTATTTTAGTAAATGAAATACTGTAATTCACAAAATACATTGTGGCAACTCAGATAATAATAGACATTCATAAGTTTAAATAATTTGAATATATATTGTATTTCAATATGTAAAAAATGAAATTATAGAATAGTTGAGGAAGTCTCGGTCAAGACTTTGAAATATTATTGAAAACATTTATTTGATGCAATTCAGATAATACTGCATTCCATATTTGCAGATTTCATTTTAAAATAATCTGCTTTGTTTGATTATATCTAACAATAATTTGAAAGAGTACATAAATTTCTACCACTTTTTTATAAATAGTGTAGAAATTGAAATTGAAAATAAAATTAATACTTTTCCTTGTTCAAATAAAGTAGAAATTGAAATGTAAAATAAAATTAATATTTTCTTATTTCAAATAATGTAGAAATCGAAATGTAAAATAAATTAATATTTTTCTTGTTTCAAATAAAGTATAAATTGAAATTTAAAATAAAATTAATACTTTGCATTAACAAAATGTCTTCAACTAAGGATACCTGTGAATTAAATCATAAATTAACAGACTTCTAATTGAAACATAAATCTCTCTAAACGTGCAGCTTTTCGTTCGTTGCTTCACATGAAACTGATACGAAGTAAGTAGCTTATGATTGTGATTTCTAACTAAAAGAAATGAATTTATCAACTTATTTACCAAGAATTTAATTTATAAAAAAAATTGACTCATACAGAACTAAATAACCAGCTTTTATTCAAATGGGCAAAGTATAAAGGGATACATTAAGAAGTGTGCAACAGGAGCAATTGCAATAGCTAAAGTTCTTAAAAGGAATCCAGCTAAAAAAGTTCGGGATCTGGAACTGCTGCATTTAATATGAAGCATATAATGGCTAACCGAACGGAAGATTAAAGTGACAAATTCTTTTCTTATAATTGTACTTCATTTTCACTCTTTGAATATTCTTTTGAGGTCTTATATAAAAGACCATGGTGAAAGAGATAGCACTTTCTATGTATGAACTATAACGGTACAATAAAAAAATTTAATCTATGGCAGGAGAATAATGATGCCTTTCATGAGTCGTTTAACTCTTTTCTTTCCTCGCCAGTTCAAAAACTTTGTTAAATAAGGTTAAATACTTTTAAAGTCTTTTGAATACACCAGACATATTGTCTACGCTTTTTTATATTTTTTAATCAACACTGAAGGTAGGAAATGTTAGAAAGGGAATAGAAACTTACAGGAAACTTTGAAGAATGCGATTCTGCACCTTTATAGAATACTTTTGCTATTAAGTCAAAGTTCTTTCGAAACTTAGTGAATATATTATTTTGATTAATTATCTTCTTTTGTTAGAAGCCTTTCATTCTTAAAATTGTATTCAACTATATATTTTAAACTTTAAATTTTGGTGGACATTTACATCGTGTCACTTTAAAAGGCTTGCACCAATTCTTCATATCATTGTGCTGATGCGCTTTTTTGATCAGGGTTTATGGTTTCATTTAAAGTTTGATTATAATTATACAGATAAATTGTTGATTATAATTCAACAAATTCCATTTCATGCATGATGAATTTAAATGTTTCCTTTAAAAAATTAAAAAATAAGAATTATAAAATGTTCTCTTATTTCCTGATCCAATTCCACTTTTTTTATTTCATTAATTCAACACGACTTCTAAAATTGCTGAAGTCGATAAGTTCCCACATTCCGAGTGAAGGGATAAAAAATTGTCCAGCTAAGCGAATTCTTTTTAAATGATATCTAGATTCCCCTACCTAAATCGACACATGTGAAGAAACTCCTATCAAAATCCCACAATATATAATCACGGGGATATATATTCATTAGTTTTTCCTCTTTTCGCTCTTGTTTCGTTCCGTGTGATATGTCTCGTAAGCTTGTACATAAATTATGCCTTCCGAGATAGAATAAAGTAAATTTAAAATTCGAAAATGTCTTCTCTCTCCCTTTCAGCACACACACACACACACACACACACACACACACACACACACACACACACACACACACACACACACACACACACACACACACACACACACACACACATTCAAAAACTGGCAATGTTGTCTCCTGTACATTTTTTTGTTTCATTAGCATTTATTCAATGAATTTAACACACAAACACAAAAAAAATTGAAACTGAAAATATTTTCCAACCAAATTTATTCCAAATATAGATACACACTTTAACTATGTTTATAAAAGTTATCTTTTCTTCTTTGTTAAAATACATTTTCTTTTAGTGAATTATAATGATAGAGTAGAATTTTTTTATTAACCTTTCCTTACAATATATTGACCATTTATTTTTTTTCTTTCAGAATCCTAAAGTAGAAAATCATGCTCATCAGTTTCATCTTTTTAAGTGCATTAGCAGCTACTTCATGCAATGCTGAATATGACGATAATTCTACATTTCTGGAAGAAAGACAAATCCCTAACGACAATCCATGTAATTGCTATTTTAAGGTACATAATTTTTTGTGAATTTAAATTTCAGACATTTAAAATGTTTGTATAGGGTGACATCAAATATTTATTTAACTTTTTTTGCTAATTAAATATTCTAAAAAGTTCTTGAAATTAAAAAGAATCAGAAAAATTTATATAGCTTTAAGTGCATGGTTTAGAAATAATCTATATAAAAGACATCTAAGTACTCATTTTAAACAGTTTTATATTTTTTTTTCTCAGAATAAGATGAGAAATAAAATTTCTTGTGCATTATGCAACAAAATTTTAAATTTTAATTTTAATTTTTGCTTCACTGCTTTATTGCTCAGAAGAAAGGAAACAAGGAAAAAAAAAAGATAAAGAAAACTCAGAATAAAAATAAACATGCAGTTATTTCGAAGAAAATTTTTGTCAGAATACTTTTTCAAAATTAGTCAATGTCATATTTTTTTGAAGAAATCTCTTTTAATTTGATTCAAAAGTATTTATATTTAAACAATCCATAAGTTTCAAATGATTCAAATGACCTATTATTCAATTTAAAAACGGGCACATATAGTCTTATAGAAACCCTTAAACAGCTAAATAAAATATACGTGTTTTAAGTAAAAAAAAATAGAATCTAAGTAATATTAACGATTATTAAACAGCGTTGAAGAGGCACTGTGGAACTGATGACAAGTTCTTGGCTTCGGTATTGGAGGATTCCAAATTCGAATCCTAATTCCACTTAACATTTGCCTGAAGATCTTGGTTTAAGATCTGAAACAAGATTTTGTTTAAGATTTGCTGTTAGATCTTGGCTTAAAATCTGAAACTTGATCCAAGTAAGACTGGCGCATTTTAAATATCCTTTTGTAAATAAAATATTCAAACGCTTGGTGTGATATTAAAGTTTGGATCGAAATGTTTTGATTCATATTTTAGAATTTTCTTTTAATTTCAAATTACAATGAAGAGGCCCACCTAAATGTAAACCTTTTGTTTTTTTAATGTCTTAACTGAATTAATTTCAACTGTACGTTAACTGCATTAGTTACATATTTAAACAGTGTTCACAAATTCAAAACAGAGAATGCGAGGTTTACAAGAGATATCATTACGTTTCTTTTCATCTATACTTATGAAACTAAAATTTTATTCATATTATACAAAATTATTTTTTGTCGACAATTTTATTTATAAAATAATTTTTAGAGTAGCATATAGTGCAGAAAAGAAAAGATATTATTGAATTATTTTTAAATTCTGATTGAAGGGTTTAAATAGACCTTGGGACACCTGGGTAGAATCTGAGATAGAAATCTGACGTAGTCATAAAGCATATGGTAAAAATGCCTTTGAGAAGATCTTTTAGGGGAAATTGGTCTATAGTTGTTTCTGTTTGAATGAAAACATCCAATTGCTTAATGTCATCATCGAGATAAATTTTTGCTAAACCATCCATTATAAATTTGAAATTTTCTACTACCAATTCATCTTCCTCGGCCATGCATACCTTATTTTTCAAGGCAATAATAGTCATTGACATCTACGGTTGGCTTCGTCCATTATTTGAGCCCAAACAAACTTAAAAAAGTCATATGTTAATTGTTTGCTACCAAGACGCCCATTGGAGAAACATATAACTTTCTCTCATATTCCTTAACCATATCTAACTTAACGTGTTAGCTAGCGATGAACATTCATGGCTGCAGATGTTTTCGCTCATCACTGTTTGAGATTAAATAAATCTAATATTCATGCTTTAATTTCTGGTGTTTAAATGCCCATTTGAAGAATAAAGCATTCTTATACCAATTCATATTCCTCAGCTATGAGTAATATGAATTTACTAGTCAATAGTGAACATTTATAGCTGGAGATGGCTTTGTCCATTAATTGTCTGAAATCAAACAGAATTAAATATTCACATTTCACATAGAACGCAAAGCAGGCTTTAAAAAAATGAAATATTTGTTTACTACTTTATTTCGTGTTCGTACGGATGCATTTCAAAATTTTGTATTTTTTTATCGATTGAATTTTTTCTTGTAATTAACGATTTTCCTTTAGAAATATTTCAGTCAGTACACCCATTTTATACATGCTTTCGTTTGGAATTTTATTTTTCCATGCAGAAATAATTGTTGATAATTTCCCCCTTTCCGATTAATTTCATTTAGAAATTTTTAAACCATGTATTTCATAATGTTTTTCAATTATAGCATGAAATATCTTTCTTCGGAAAGTAAAAAAAAAATATATACGTTTATCGACGTCTTGTTAGCATGCGACATTATGGAAAAAAATTAAAAGTAGCAGACGATTTTTTCATTTCAAATGACAAGCTGTTGCCAAAACGTTTTATTCCAATATATTCACTTTTTAAAAATTCTTTATCAAATTCATTCGTAAAATATGCAAATACTCTTTGTATGCATTAAAAAATGGAACCATTTCTTACAGCTTAAAAAATTAATAAATAAATTTCTCTGAGCAATGTGCAAAGAAAAAATATGTTTACTTAATAGTTGGTATAAGAAATAGGATTGAAAAAATAATAATAAACATTTTACAAGCGACGTAAAATATGTGTGTTTTCGATTTCTGCTATTCGTCCGATTTCGTATTATTCTCCAGGGAGAATGATGACTGACGGAATGTATGCAGATAATGTAAACAGTTCATAATGTTCTATTTTCTTTTTCTAAAAGAAAAATACATTTTGCAACAAAGATCGATGCTTTATTTATTTGTTTGTTTCTTACTGTAGTATGAGAACGTACAGTTACGAAATCTCCTAAAAAATTGTAAACAGTCGCTGTTGGAAACAAGCAAATTAAAATGAAATATTTTGTGTACTTGAAACTATTGAATATGAGTATTATGTTTACTATCGCAAATAAAAATCTCTATTTCTAATTGTAGCTTCGAAGAAAGTATTTTTGGGTTCTCGAGCTTTACAAATTTTTGTTCGATTTGTCTTTGCTTACAAATTTGATTTTTTTTTTCATAATTTATTCTAAATTCTTGATTTATAGATTGCATGCCTTGAGTAATACGCAGACTTAGTAAAATCACAAAAGAATAAAAAATTATTATTTGAATCTTTTAACTATTATTATATGTTTTAATGATTGGATCTAAAACTAGAATTATGCTATAAAGAGAAACAATGCATGAACACTGAACTTTAACACGCACTCTTACCAAGCACCATAGAGCTCTGAATTTTCTAAAACATAATAATAAAAGTTGATTTTTCGAATTTTGTTAAATTTTTACTTTAATAACAAATTTGGCAGGGACATTGTTCTGTAATTATAGCGAAAGTAATATAATATAAATAATAAACCAGGAGGATTTAAAAGAAGGAAATAATCTCAAAAAGTCAAAATCATCAAAATACAGATTTTGGTGGAAACCCTTAAATTTTTAGAATTTTGTAATAAAGTTACGCAATGAATATAATTAAAAAAATATGATGATATCTTTAATCTTTTAAAATACATTCAATTAAATGGAAGTTAAAGTATAAGTCAATCATTTTTAAAATGATTCTTTTCCGATTACGAAGAAATTCAAATTTTTCAGTTTCAATGAGGCAGAAGTCAGTGCTAAAGAGATCTGAAAACAGCTCTGTAAAACACAAACGAACGTCACAGGAAGTGATTATGATTGGAAATTTTAATAATACTATGCCATATGGCATGACTATGACCTTTTGCTCCAGAATTTGCTATAATGTTTCAGAATGTAATAATTTTGATAGATAATAATATAATAAAATGCTACACTTCTAATGCCTATTGTACTTGCCTAATGTGAAATCAGATATAAATTGGGATAATAGGAAACAATGACATTAAGCATAGTCCAGAGATCATATATTGTTTCAAATTTGATTAACACAGACATAGATTTCATGCTCATAGTGGTTTATGAAATTTCCGGCAGCTTTAATTATTAATTGTCTCTCAATTTATAAGTACATAATTCATGAATTGTTTTTTTTTGCATAAAAATTACTATAACTGTTGGCAAAATAAAAGGAAAATTATTATACAAGTAAAAATTATATATGAGAAAAAATCAAAATTAAAAAAAATATATATCTTCGAAGTTTTTGATTATATCTTATCTGCAAAAAATTTTAGTTTTACAAATTAAATGATGCAATTACAGTTTTAGTTTAGAAATAGTAATGATTAGGTTCAATGAATAAGATGGACAAATTAATAGTATTTTCATATTAATTGTGTTATTTGAAATAATTTTTAATAATAGAATCCAAATAGTGAGAAAATCAATAATATATAAAAATCTTGGAAGATAAAATTAAAATAATCTTGATGAAGTTTAAATTTAAAATATCGCAATATTTCCCTCTTTTACGAAAGCAATGTTGAAAGGAATTCTTACCTCGCAATGCAAATGAATTTAGTCTCTAAAATACAGAATGAGAACATTAATTCTTTAAATTTTCACAAGAGTACTTTCACTGATTAGAACAAAAAATAAGATAGTTGTAAGAACTCGCGCAACGATGTTGTATTCTTAGAATATGTAAGTTTCTTAGAATAAAGCTTAAATAGTTCTAATTTTCTAAGAATCATTATATATTAACTATTATATACTCTCTATTAGTCGTTTCATATATTTCTCGCAAAAGTTTAGATTTATTCTTATAAAGAAAGCATTGAATTATCTATATTTTTGTGGTATAAGCCTCATTTTTTTATTAAAATGTTTATAAGAATATTAATATTTACACATAAATTAACTTTAAGAATTTTTTATAATTTTTTGTGAGTTAATTATACAGAAAAAGGAAAATTAGATCAAGTCTTACAAATTCAGTTTTATAATGAGTTCTCTGAAGTTATGTCGTTAATATCTTTTGAGGTAATTATATTTATTCGAGAAAAAAAAACTTAAAATTGAAAGCAATTCGGATGAAGAACCCTTTAACTTATGAGGGTTAAGACTAAAAAAAAATATGACTGGTATTTTTGATTTGAGGAATAATTTCACATCCAAATTATTATGTATTTCATATATGGTTTTGCATTTTTGAAAAAATTTTCTAGAATAATTTGACACTCAAATGATTTAATGTCAAGGAAAATCTGAATATCAAACAATTGATTTCTTATATGATTAATTACAAGAAATCATTCTTCAAAAATAATGTAGTACTTGTTAAGAACTAAAATAATAAAAAAAAGAAACTTTCCTCTAATAACCCTAAATAACCCTTTCCTAATAATCTAATTTCTTCTTACTGTAAAACTTTCCTCTATTTTTTTAAAAAATGTTGCTCCCATCTTTTTTTAAGGAAAACGACATTCAACATAGGTCGTCATGTACCATCATTAACTTTACAGAACTTATAAAAGGAAAGATAACACCCACATATTAAAAAAATAATTAAAGTCTATTCATTTGTTCTTTTACTTAGCAGTTAACTTTATTTTTTATTTCAATAAATCGTTACAAAATAGCATTGCACTATTGTTTTCCTATTTTATCTTTATTATTTAAAATAATTATTTTATTATGTAATTCTAGACTTTAAAAATTTTATTTATTCATTTTTGCATTATCATATTTTTTTACATTTTTATCACATTTAATTCTTTTTATATATTAATAACTTTTATATATTAATAATTTTTATATATTAATAACTTTTATATATTAATAATTTTTATATAATTAACTTTTGGATTTTTTTTGTTAGGAGAAGTAAATCCAAGTGTGACTGTTGCACCAATAAGCACTAAACTAAACTAAATTTTAAAAAAAAAGGGAGAGATGAAAACAACGAATTTTGCAATTTCTAATATATATAATTTTGCTCAATGCGGGAACTCATAGTAAAAATTGACTCCAGAATTTTAGAAGGCCCTCAGTAATTAAATGTTATGGAAAGGTCCTTTTTATTCCTTCATCGAAATATCTTGATAATTAGATAATAATGCTCTGAACATTAAGTTACATTTCTAAAACCAAAACGAATCATGAATTTATTTTAATAAAACGGTCTAAAAAAGTTTAAATTTCCAGAATTACAAAAAATATACTTTCGTTAACAAATTTTTTTTCCTAAAATTGCACTCTACTTACTATTTTCAAATCAAATGACATTGTATTATTTTCTTTATGTCAAAACAAAAAAAAAAAATTTCAAAAACAAATGCAATGTTTAGAAGTCATATGAAAACTATTTTGGAAAGCACCGCATAATTATGAATATGAGCATGACTAAGACAATCCTTGAATCTGTTTTGCATTTTCAAAGCATCCATGGCAACCGAATTCGAAAATACGTGATCCAGTTGGAGTTTTAAGAAGCTTATTTGTTGAATTTTATTAAGACCCTCGGATCCTCCAACCCCTGAGATCTTGTGATGAATTAATTCCCTGAATAATAGGTGCATAGTCATTTTACAGAATAAAAGAAATTCAGAAATATATTTTAAATTTATAAATATTTCAAAATTATCAAATATTTTTTCTGCGTAAAGTTGTGTGTAGATTTTTGTGGTATCGATTTTATAAAGAAATAAATTTACAAGAAAGGAAATGTGTAAGAGAGAATGTGTTTCTAATCCTTTTTATGAAACATAATTTTTTTGAAAGATGATCTTTGGGAAAATGTACTTTTATATGACTCTTATAATCTGTAATAAAGGTCAGAATAGTTACGGAGTTATCTTTCCTATTATCTTAATGTCTTTAGTCACGTTACCTGTTTTTATACTATATATATATATTTTTGTTGAGATGAAAATATGGAAAAGATATTAAAGAGTATAGTTTCTGTTTTACAATTACAAGAGCTAACACAATTAAATTTCAAATTAATCTCGGATATGTTTTTTAAAATCTAGTAAACAAAGTTTGCATTTATCTTAATGGAAATGTTCATAATACAACATTTTTTTTTTTTTTTTTTTGCAAATTTAACATCATTTTCTAGAAGGTTGGATTGAGGCTAGACAATATTTGAAGTCACTATATTAGAAATTTTACTAACAATTTACATACTTAGACTAAAATCTAGCTCGTTTTAACCCTAAGTTTACCGATACCAGTTGAAAATTTTCCCTTTCTGATTGTTTTATAAGTAACCTGCTACTTTTGGCTATCGTTTTGGGGAGATATTGGTTACATTTAATTTCAGTTAAATCTCTTAGGCATAACTTCATGTCCATGATTCCGTCAACAAATAGTTTTTAAGCAACTAATTGTCTTAGGCAATAGAGTCGGACCATTTAATTAGTCTTGTATATGTTTCCTTCATTCCGAATATGAACCTTTCTAATAAAAACTATTCACATGATATCAAAGCGCTATAACAATATTAATTGTCTATTTTATTTGTCTTCTGAATTTTACGATAAGCGTAATTTAATTTTTTTAAAATTCGTCCTGTAAACTACATTGATATCAAACAGAATCATTTTTCAACAGCTGAAGAAAACCATGCAATGAAATGTTTGATAAAGCAATGAAAACAGTTCAGGTTTCTGGTTAATAATGAAATGCTACTATACAAAACAAATTTTTAAATAGCGGAAACTTTGAAAAAATCCGTGCCACTTTTGCATTGCAATCATTAAAAAGAAATTTATTTTTAAAATTTTCAAATGGGGAAATATTTATTAGTATGCAATAGTATTTTCAGAGGTTATTATATTCGGAAAAAATAACAAATTTTAGCTTAATTTCTAACTAATTAATTTTTAAAAAAATCGCTTCAAGGTGTAAATTTTCACACTCCAAACTACACATTGTGTAACTGTACGTCAAACAGGTTGGTCTGTAGAGCACCGGTATACACACACATTAATTCGCTCTCTCCCTCACACGCACGCATGCACGCACACACACACACACACACACACACACACACACACACACACACACACACACACACACACACACACACACACATTATATCTTTATTATTAATAGAGGTAGATATGAGAAAGAGACTTCTAGAAGAAACTTTTTTGATGTTTATTTCAAATTAATCTTTATTTTAGAAATATTTAGAAAGCAGTTAGACTTTTTTGTGTAAGGCTTTCACTAAAAGAAAGAATAAAGGCGCGATCTTTATTGTTATATGAGAATAACAATATATATATATTTTGTCTTTTATGTTATTAACATCTGCCTAAGATGAATGATCTTACAAAGTTCATATTTTATGCAATATATGCTATCAGTGTATAGTAAATAAGTCGAAGTACGGGCAAAATATAATTAAGAAATATTGGTTTTATACATATAAATAAGAACAAATTTAAAAGGGTCGATCATTTAAAGCTTTTCATACTTGTAGGAATTCAGACCAAAATTATATACAAATCATTATTATTTCTAAAATATCTTCTGGCTATTTTACTTTAAAGTCTGTGTTTTCAATGCCTTCAAGTATGAGAAGAAACAACACTACAACTATTTATATTCTATAACTATCTACTCCTTTTTCAGGATTCTTGTGGTTGCATCTGCTCCAGACCCATCTCCTGGGCCCAGTTCCAGATTCTTCCCCAAAATTTTCAACCTTGCAGAAGCTTTACTCTGGCTCTGAGAGGTGGACAATTTCACTCCTTCCCGGCGGATTACTTTTACAGAGTTGGACATGTCAAGGACTTTGTTCTGGATGTGAGCAGAGTTAACTTCCAATACCTAAACGACCCTGATGGAGAATCGTCTCCTTACAATGGCGTTACTTTTGATGTCAGCGCATATTTAAGGATGCATGAGGTAATTTCTAAAATATGCTCTTAAAATTTTTTTAAATAAAAAAAATGAATATTAGAAATAAATTAAAATGAACATGAAAATGCTTTTCGAATAAAAAGGTATTAATGTCATGAAAATATTTAATCAAAAGTTGGCCTTCGTGAGTAACTTGACTTAATCAGAATTTATATGGATGAATTAGGAAAAATCACAAAAAGGAGCTACGAATATAATTATCACTTAATAGTACAACTTCTCTTCTGTTTAAACAGCAATAAAATAATGATAATATTGCAATAGAAAACTATTCTATGACAATTGACTTGGAATATCAATACAAACATATATTTTTCACATAATCGTCCAATTTACTGCTTGATACATTTTTCAAACTGTTGGATTCATTTGTTCATCTTGGCGTAGTAAAAATCTTGTACCTATGCACTCAATTTTGGCAACTGTTTTGATTTCATTATATATATAGAAACTCTTTCCTAGAAAACGCCCTTTCAGTTAGTGAAAATGGGAGTAATCACTAGGAAATAGATCGGGACTATATAGGAGGTGGCATCATATTTTTAATTTGAAATTTTGCTTCAAATTTTGATTGCATTGGGTAAGGCGAGGCTAGGTATTTTCATGTAGGAAATTAACACTTCGCTTCTTTGATTTTTTGTTTATATTTTCAGAGTTTCCTATGCATTTTGGTGATTTAATTTCAGTAAATTTCTCAGACAGAAATATCTATTGTTCATAAAAAGCATATTACACATCATGGTTAAACAAGAAACTAATTTACTATGAATTTAGGGAATTCAGATGGTTGCTATAAGCATTCTGGATTTAAAAGAATTTTGATAACATCTATCAGGGCGACAATTAACGCTTCCGTTGCCCATATTAGAAGAAAAAGACCTTTAGGTTTTCTTATATTTTCAAGTTACTGGAAGATGAGATATATTTTTTCCCCTTGAACGCTCGTGGCTTTCTTATCCGTATATTTTCATTTTGTTATTCAACTTAATCACCATGTATGGGATAATTAAATGGGACATGGTTCTGTCGTGACTATTATATTGATTTGAGCAGAATAATGATTTGAACAAAGATGTAAATGAAATCTCAATCTGTAATTAGTGTAACAAAGTAACAGCTTTGTACTCCAGTCGAATAAAGTTTTTTCCACGAAAAAATACATAACAGTAATTTTATTGATTTGTTGTATGAATTATTCAAAACAGATCTGTAAATTTGAACCTAAATATATTACCGGATAAGAAAGGGGGGGGGGGATTTTAATACTTCTTCCGCATCCAAAAGAAATTAATGATTTCTAAGGAAAAGTATCAATTTCTCATAAAATGTCTATACGATAAGATATAAAGCGCAATAATGAAATATATTTTTAATTATTGCGCTATTAAAAAAGTAAGGAAAAATATTTTTTATTTCTGTTAATATGAGTCAAATTTTTAGATGAATAAACGGAAAGAAAAAAATTTAGATCAATATCTTTACTTTTTAAATCGATTTTGTTGATTAAAACAGAATAATCGGACAGGTCTATAAATATATTCTTATCAATCAGTAATGAAGGAGTGAAAAAAATTTTTATTCAAAAATTTTGCTTTACATTTTCAAATGGTATCCTTTTCGAACACTGTGTTGAAAATTAAATTTGTGGTGATTGATATTCAAAATAATTAATTAAATAAATAAAAATCATAAATAATAAAATAAAATAAATAGAAAAACCGAACACGTGGGTGTAATAGTCATCAGAATAGGAATTCAGGTTTGATAAGTGGGACAAAATATTAACTTCAAATTCATTTTTCACAAATTTTTATTAAAAAATTAAAAAGGATTATCAAAATCCGTATTTAAAAAAAATTACTCGTGATCTAATTAAAGTATTACTTTTCAAAATTCTTTGCTAAGGCATGCTTAATAACTACATCTTTTTAATTTAAACTTTTCATCTGGGACGAGTAGCTACTCACTTAAACGCGAGGAAGGTGCACACTTAGATGCATGATCAGATATTTAGCCCAAAAGTATATATATATAAAAAAATAAAACTAACGTTAAGTGTTTTATCACTTTTGGATACATTTCATGACAATTAGATTGATCTATTAATGAAAGATAAAAACTCTTTTCTTACAATATCAGCATTACATATAAGTCAATTGAAGTTTTAGTTACAGTTATTGACAACTTGCTTTTGATGTACTTGAAGTTCAAGATATGAACGAATCAATCTTTTTTGTTCTAAAAGAAATATAATCTTCGGCTTTTTAATTTTTCATTTTAATAATGACAAATTGTTTCAAATTTTAAAATCTATAATATTATTCAAAAACAATAATCGTTATTAGTTTCTGCACCCACATTCATCTAAAACTAACAGAAAGATACAAACGATTTAGGAGTGTGGATTGGATATATGGCAATATTTCACCCTGGTTGAAGTAATATATTTACCACTCTATTGGAGGTATCATCAAAGAACAAATAGCGCCTTTCATATTTCATAAAGGGTATAAAATATATTCATTATCAATCACAAAAGGTTTAATGATTTCTTCTCAATTCTCCTAATATTAAAGAAAAACTTTTATTTCTTTATATAGACTACCTAAAATGGGCATATTCTCACTTTTTTATTTTGTAGAATAAGAAGTTTTCTCCATATATAATGAATATTTTGACTGCAGTTGTTATTAAAAATTACTAAAATACATATTGATAACTATTATCAGATGCTTATGTTCATCACATTCTATTTTATATTCAGATAAAAGTGAATTCGTATCATATATCGAAAATATATGTGTTTTTTTTTAAAGATTCCAATTGATATTTATTAATCCATCAGTAAATTCAATGGCTCTAAAAAGTAAAACAACTATATTTGAGCTAAAAGGAAACCAGAGAATTTCATCAACGCTCATCGGTTGTTTATGCTTTTGATGAGAATTGTTTAAAAATTATGAAACGGATAAGAAAAATAATAAATAGCTTTATGATTTTTAATTTATATTACTGATTCTGAAATGAATGATATTGTAAATTTAATTTATATTACTGATTCTGAAATTAACGATATTGTAAATTTAATTTATATTACTGATTCTGAAATGAATGATATTGTAAATTTAATTTATATTACTGATTCTGAAATTAATGATATTGTAAATTTAATTTATATTACTGATTCTGAAATGAATGATATTGTAAATTTAATTTATATTACTGATTCTGAAATTAATGATATTGTAAATTTAATTTTTATTACTGATTCTGAAATTAATGATATTGTAAATTTAATTTATATTACTGATTCTGAAATTAATGATATTGTAAATTTAATTTATATTACTGATTCTGAAATTAATGATATTGTGAATTTAATTTATATTACTGATTCTGAAATAAATGGTATTGTAAATTTAATTTATATTACTGATTCTGAAATGAATGATATTGTGAATTTAATTAATATTACTGATTCTGAAATGAATGGTATTATGTATTTAATTAATATTGCTGATTCTAAAAAAAATGATGTAAAGAAAGTTACAATATAAACTATTTGAAACGAATATCAAAATAATTTCAATGAAAAATTGAGTAACCTAGTTATGCTTTAGCATAATCATAGTCAATGTTGTAGACTATGCTTCTTAAAGAAATTAAAATTCTGATTTATTTAGAAATCCAAATGGATGATATTTTGATCTATTAATAGTTAATATCATTTAAAATATAATTTTAATATTGTTATCAGAGTGAAAAGAAATAACACTTTTTGAAAGAATATAAGTAACCAAATATGTAAATAAAATGAATTAAATTTATAAAACTAATAATTTTTTTCTCCTAAAATTAATAATTTTTGTTGCAATAATATTTTACAATGTTCCGTAGGTAAGCGTAAGCCGCGGATGGAACTGGGGCGCATTCTATTGGCTCGCACCTACTACTCGCAGTGCCTACTGCGAAATACAAGTCGTTCAAAGTACAGTTCCTGTTTTAACCTCCGACTTTGGACGCATTTGCCAAGGGGTGGTCACTGTGGCCAACATAATTTCTTCCGGGTTGTACGCCATAGAAGATCGCTCCTTTGCACCTTTCACAAAACTGACGGAACTGGACTTGTCCGGCAACAGGATTCAGGAAATGCGAAGGTCTTTCTTTTCATACCCAGCAAGAGAATTGCAAATAATCAATCTTTCGTAAGTCAAGATGATTTTTATTTTATTTTAAACAGCATAAATTTTTTTTATGATGCCAACTAATAACAGAAATTAAAATTATTCTTTTAATATAGACTAACTTTTTCTCAATTTGTGAAATAATTCAAAATTTAAACTTTGTTACATACCAATGCAAAGTAAACTAAGATACTAAATAACGGAATATAAAAATATTTTAATGCAGAATGAAAATTTAACTAGAGAATAAATTAAATGTGTCATGATCTTAATTCCTTAAATTAATGTTTAAAGTAAAAGGCGTCCCAATTAGCGCAATAATTGAATTTGCTAATGTTCGTGCAGTAAAGTGTTGGCAATCCTATTACAAAAGCCATATGACAGTTGATAGTTTAGGATTAGTAAAATTGGAATATTACACTATAGAACAACGTGTTAATGCAAGATTTAAATTAAATTTAAAAAAAATATAGTTTTTTTAACCGTAAAGTACATGGGATAGGGTCATGTATGGAAAAAAAATATAGGCCAAATGGCTTCCACGGCTTTTCTGGTACATGCACCCTTCGTCGAAATTTTCCATGACTATTTTGCATAAATGTGGCCGAATTTCGTTGATTAAGGGTTGGATTTCCTCTTTGCAATGCACGTGTTCTTGTGGGCTGGTTAACATAAACCTTTGACTTCAATTAACCTCGTAAAAAGAAATCCAATGGTGTTAAATCACACGATCTGGGAGGCCAATTCTCACATTTTTGAACTGTGGCTGCCAGACTTTCATTATTTTTGAAATATGGTTCAACAATGAAAACACGTTGTTCTATCGTGTAACGCTCCATTTTTACTAATCCTAAACTATCAGCTGTCAAATGTTTTTTTTAATAGGGTTGCCAACACTTTACTGCACAAATGTTGGCAAATATAGGTCTTGCATTAATTTTGGGACACCTTTTATTATTCAATTTTAAATGATAGTAATACTAAGAATAAGATTATACTCCATAAAATTTAATTTAGAATAATTTTAGCACCCAAATTCATCAAATTATAACAGTGTAATATTGTATTTTTAATATAGAAATAATTTCGTGTCTTTTAGAACAATTTTTTAAATTAAAAAAAAATTGGAATGCTTTGATAAAACCGGACAGCACACTTATTGAAATTCTTCCAAAAAAATTTCAAAAAAATAACACATTTATTTTTGAAAAATATATTTTTGAGCATCTTGTATTCGGATAATCGCATAATCGGATTAAAGAAGTTTGATCCAACAGTGAATCATAAAAAGTTCTTTCCTACTTTATGCTATAAAAACTTTTCCCTACTTTATGGGACCCTATCATTTTACATTGATGTTTTTAGATTTTAAGGGAACTTAAAATCTTAAATATTTTTTTAATCTGGATTTTAAAATTGAAAAAAAAAAGTGTTTTACCCTTTCCCATTTCATTTCGTAAAATGTATCTTTGGCGATCGCCACTGGCGATAATTATTCTCATCTCCCTCCCCTCCATTTAAAATGAACTAACCCATCACAAACGTGATTATGCAGTTGATAAGAGAAAACCCATTGTTTATAGAATTACTAGGGAACAGAGACATTCGAACACATCGATTTCTCTCAATGAATGAAATCTGAATATTTAGGGAGATAACAATCATGCTTACTCATCTGGGATATTCAACGAGATTAGCAACATTGTCCCTGATGAATTAGATACAATATTGAAAATAAATTTCATAAATTGTTTAATTACAATAACTCATTTTGCAACTTAAGTTTCAAACATTTGTTTCATTCAGTTATCATAATAAGTTCAAATAATTAGAATATTTGTCATTCTCAAAGTAGAAACTTTTTAAGAAAAATCATGGATTGATTTTACGTTGAAATTAGGTTTTCGTTTCTGTTAGTATAGTCAAGAATTTAAAACCACTAGGAGAAGAAATGACCGATGAGATAAAATGTAATTAAATAGCCCCCAAAAGTATTTTATATTACAACTTTTATAAATGTTACTGTTATGTGGCTTCCAAAAAACCGAGCTTAAGCGAAATGATTAGAAAAAATTTACAACAGTTGACAGATTAAGCGATTTCCTTTTTTTCCAATTTGTAAAATTTACCAGCTGCAGATATCTCTAATAATAACTATCATATGAAGATATCCTTCTCCTCTACACCTTCATAAAACTGTTACTCTTTAACAGGATCGCAAATACTAGGAGTGCTCAGATTTTTATTTTCATAGTCCCACAATATAATAAAGAAAATCTATGCTTGACTATCAATAACATGGCAATGGTGGAGAATAGCAATGAAATAACGATGTTAGGCTTGAATCTAACATTGTTAGTGAATCTAAAACACAATCTTCAGTGATTTTTTTTTTTTGGCTATTAACAACTGGCATGTGGTTAATTCAAAAATACCCTATTATCTACCATCATATGAAAGTTTTTGTTTTACTGATTTTCGCTGATTTTTATTCGCTAAGTACTTTTATTATTAATGAGATTCATTCCAGGTTTTCATTCAATTTATTCCTTAACAATTCTAAATAATCTATTATCCATTTCAAAATTCGAATCGCTTCTTAGCTGATTGATAAGAATGCTTGGTGAATAGAAATGCGATCTTCTTAGTGTATTAATATTAAGTCCTTTATCACGATTAGTCTAATTTTATTAAATACTTTTCTCGTGATTTTCTTACATTAAGGAGATGTGTTTGCCTATGCTTATTAATATAAAAAATATATTTTCAAATATTCATGACTCACATTTTTATATCAGAAACAATGTTTGCGTCTAGAAGGGAAATAATTTTAGAGGCAATTGAGGTTGGAAGATTACTGAATATATAGAAATATTAAACCGAATATATAGCTATAACTAAATGAATGTATATTAGTGATTGAATCTATATATCATATAGGCAATTGAGGTTGGAAGATAACTGAATATATAGAAGCATTAAACTGAATATATAGCTGTAAATAAATGAATGTATATTAGTGATTGAATCTATATATCATAGAGACAATGGAGGTTGGAAGATAACTGAATATATAGAAGCATTAAACTGAATATATAGCTGTAAATAAATGAATGTATATTAGTGATTGAATCTATATATCATAGAGGCAATTGCGGTTGGAAGATAACTGAATATATAGAAATATTAAACCGAATCTATAGCTATAACTAAATGAATGTATATTAGTGACTGAATCTATATATCATATAACTTAATACATAGATTTATTAAATGGATGAAAAAAAAAATCAGATCTTAAAATTTTCATTTTTAAGTTCTTGGGAATAAGAATTTCAAAAATAATTTTTTTTTGTTAAGTACAAATATTTTTTTCTGCAATACTATCTGTGAATTATGTTAATGGATAAAAAAAACAAATCAATTAAAATCAACGATAATTGTTTGCTTTCGCTATAACTGTGACAGGAAACACAACGTCCTTTTTTTAACGATCGAAGCTAGCAGAGTTTATGTATCAATTCTGGAAGAATTGCTTTGCAATCCTACTGAGAATTGGCGAGGGTTAGACAGCATAGACAAAGCCCTCTAAGCTATTGTAAATGACTTATTTCCCAAGAGGAATAAACGGTGCTTAGGAAATAATTTCCTTTTCTTATATAGATCATTTGTAAGAGATTCGAAGCATGTATAAAATGATTGAAATGTTCGAAAAAGCTTCTGGAATAGACGCAATAAAAACTGTCTTGATATTGCCTAAATGAATCACGGGAAAAATTCAGACTGTAGATTGTCATTATTTAATTATGTAGAAATAAGCACGAATCAACAATTTTTTATTCAAAAAAGGCAATATACATTTAAAAAAATATTGGATAGCCAATACTTATAAAATTAGAATCTTTTAATCAAATTTTCATTCATTTTCTTATTAGCTGGAGTTTAAAAAATTTTCTACAAATTCATCTTGTGGATGGCCCTGGATTTTTTTAATTGTTTTGGAGTTTAATCATTAATCATTGATTAATTTAATCATATTTTTATTTCATGAGTGTGGCTCCATCTAGCGGTTAATAACTGAGTTCAAGATTTTATGATCTTGATTATAATAAAGGATCCATAAAATTATTCCTTAATAGAATCTTAATTATATTAAGAGATTTAAATTAAAGGCTGGAAAGTAATCGAAAAAAATAATTTATATTTTTAAAAATAGTTATAAAAGTGTGTTTTTTAAAATTATTTTAATAGGCTAAACACTTTTTCTTGATAAATTGGCGGTTCAAAGCACAGATGATAATATTTTTTCTCCTTTTATAATTAGTTAAATGAGGAAATAAGTTTATCATGTGCATTATTTGCAAAAGAAATTTATTGAATCATTCTCTTGATTCTGTTAAAATTTTAAAAAATTCTCTTTCTGTTTAAATTTTAAATTCAAAATATATATTCCTATCTCAAAAAGTATACGGAATGGATTTTGAATATTTGATAGTATGCCATCATATAATGCAATTATAAAAATTGTATATAATTTTATTCGAGTTGTATTAAACAGAGGATTCAATTTTAAATTTAATCAGCTCGAAATTAAATATTACATATTCTATTGCAAATTCTGAAATAATATGAATGTGAAGCGGGTAGTATTATTGTTAGATTAAATTTTAAATATCTTCGCTTGCTTTAAACGAAAAAAGATTTGAGAACTTTATAAAAAATTTAACTAAATCTTTTGGAAATATCGTTAATATTTTTGAAAGATGTTTTATATTATTAAGTACTTCCATAAGAAGTCAGTATAATGATTTAAAATCATGCTATCATTCTTAATTCTCTTTTAAAAAATAGAATGGTTGAAAGATTTATAATATGAAGAATTTTATTAATAATAGATAATTATTCTTGAACAATGTGAGACTTTTACGAATAAATTAGCAAACGAGGAAGAAATTATTAAAGAGCTTGATATGCATCTGCATACAAACCATGTAAATAATGTGTAATAAAGTTTATCCTGTGTGCTAGATATGCCAATCTTCGAAAAAAAATTGGGAAACAGAATTTTATATTAATTTAGCTTGACATTAATTCTATATGAATGCCGTTGCGTTAAAATTCGGAGATACTATTTATCTGTTCAGAGGTTAGTTTGAAAATCAGTCTGTCTATCTGTGAACACAATAATTCAAAAACTCTTGGAGCTAGATAGATGAAATTTAGTATATAGACTTACAACCAAATTTGTAGATTTTAATTCAGAAGAACATTTGTTCAGTACTTTGCTACCAACGCGCCAAGTTGGCAAGCGCCCATTCTAGGATTGCTCCTTTTTTGTAACTGAGCGGGTCATGACACTCCAGAACTGTTTAGAACTCAGAACGCGATGCTTACCTTTGGTAGCGGGGTGACTCCATGCCCCTTCTCATAGAAATAAACCGCAATTTATAGAAACATCGTTTTCATCCTTATAGCTACACCGCAATTCCTTAATTAATTTTAATTAGTTACGCCGCATTATTTAGTTCTCAATCTCAATTATGGAGCCATCATAGACCTTCACAACAACAGGTTTAGCCTCTAAAATATTGATTGTGATCAAATTTTGAAACAAATCTATCAAAGACTTGAGTATATGCCGATTTGCACTTTCGGAAGCATGAAAACGCAATAACACGTCAATAGAACGAGCTAAATGAATGAAATTTAGAATGTTATCTTGCGACTTTCTTGCCAAATTTTGGTTTCAGCCGATCAGAAAATAGGAGTTCAAATTCGCTAAAATCAAAAGGGGTATTTACTAGATAGATTCCAGTTATAGAGCCATATTTAGTAACTGTTATTGGCTAATATGGCATGCAAGCCATTGTCGGCCTTACTCAAAGTCCATAATTTTATGCGGGTTAGAGGGAGGAAGATAGGACTTAAAATTGGAGAGTTGCGTGAAAGATTCGGGGAGACAACTTCCACTGACTTTATATATATATATATATATATATATATATATAATTTTTTAATATGGGCTTAAAATGATATCGGCATCATCATAAAAATATGGATAAATTTAAATATTTGTGTACTTTTAACGAGTTATCTTAGTACGTAATTCCCTTTGAAATGTATTCTTGATTCTTGCCACTGTTATATTGAATATTTGTTTATCTTGAGATAACGAAAACTTTAGGTTAGAACACCGAAAAAAAACGCTGTTAATGATTTTCATTTCCTGATATATTCACAGTTAAAAATGTGAAATACATGAGAAACAACCTTTTTAAAATCATTCATAATCTTATTATAAAAACGCTTTCTTTTTCGATTGAAAGTCTTCGCTACAATTTACGCCTACCACCTGTCAGTATATCGTACGGGATAAATGACAGAAACTTGTTTGAGGATACCATTCAAGTCAAACCGAAGCCCAAACACGGAAGAGTGGCCAAAGGAAAATACTCAATAAAAATCGATTTGAGAGAGATAAAAAAAAAAGGCTATAATTTAAGTGAAAACTTAGCCAAAGAACAGTGTTCTTTTTTCGAGACATCTTCTATACATTGATTACACTTCCTACTTTCGGATATAGAACCGATATTTTTTTTATAAAATGAACCGCTTCAGTATTTCTGCAGAAGCTGATAAAGTGGTTTCGATGCAGTAGTAACTTTATTTAGAAATAAGAAGCAGTCAATATTTTTGAAATAATTGGGCTAAAAAATAAAGGGCTTTTTATATTTTTGAAGAAAATGCAGTAAAAGTTCGGTTGAGTTTTTACTTGTATATTAAATAAATAAATTACATAGGTGAAATTTTATATAAAGAATTTTGGTCTTACCATAAGTATTTCCTTCTGATTTTGCTAATATTGTTTTATAATTTATTCAAATATCTCAAAAAATTAAAAAATTATTAAACTATGTGAATACTTTAATTTCTGGAAACAAGAAAAAGTAGCTAATTGCAAAACTATATGATAGCAAATTTATTTATGTGTATATATATACTAGTAAATATATTTATAACTACATTCACTTTTATGCCAGTAAATGTATTTACAAAATAATAAAAATAATAATATATTTTTTAAAATCAATGTTAAAATATTTGTATAAAAATATCATAAATACTAACATTCAACTTTGAATACTTATCTGAATTCTCCAGGTAATATTAGATCAAATACTTATAATATTTCATAATTTTGTGTAAAATGCTAAAGAATTCTAAGCAAATGAAAATTTGTACCCCGAATATTAAATTAGAATTATCAATTTTTTCAGTATATTTCCAAATATAGAGAATCTTTGATAATTATACTTAATATCCTTTGAAATCAATAATAAATAAAAGAATATGCATTTTTAAAAATAATAAAATTATATCTTATATTCTTAATGAATTTTTAAATTTACAAGTTAAATTTCTCATGAAGATAGAATCTCATGAAGATTTTGTATCCACTCGAAGGAGAAAAATTCAAATCATCTCTTCTCCAAATTTCATCTAATTGCCACAAATAGTTTTAAAACATTCAACATTTATACATTTATCGAAAGATTTCGGATCAATATGATCTTCGCATTTTTCAAGGGCAACTGAACTCATATATATATATATATATATATATATATAGTAAAAAGTGACAATGTATAAGAAATTCTTAAAAGTAATTTAAAGCATTAATTCGTAGAAACTTGAAAATACAAATCGGCAGTATAATGTTAATTATGTTTCAATTATAAAGAAAAGTTTTAGAAAATAAGCATTTTACTTTTATTTTTTTAATTTATCCAAAAACTTTAATTTAAGATTGATTGTTCTATTAATACAAATTGTTGAACTTAAAAAATAATTTTGATTAATTTAAATAATATGCCTTGAAAATATTGTTTATTTATTATCTATATTCAATTGAATTTATAATGAAAGCATGAATTGCGAATTTTTAGTTAATCTTGATTCATTTCTTACAAAAAATAAAAAAACTAATTTTTTTTAGATTAATTAGGTTTAGTTGACGATTAGAATAGAAACCTGAATAAACGAAAGAATTAATAGAATGACCTATATGCTTTATTTGTTTATACTGAAACAGCCCCTAATTCTCTTTTTAGCTTATCGTAGTTTATTCTGAACCAATTTGTCTAAAGTTTTAATTCTGATCATTTTTCATGATAAAAAATAAGTTAAAAGGCAAAAAAATTAAAGATTGCATTTGGAAAACTCGAAGATTATGCAAATGTAAATATGTAGATGGCAATTTACATATTTTTGAAGAGAATATTCTTCCATATCGAATGACGTTTAAGAAAAATTAGCTTTCATAGATTTCGATCAATGTTTGAATACTCTTTTGACGGACAATACAGACAGTTCTGGAGGAAGTCTCTTAATATTGAAGCGCATACTAATAAATCTTCAAAAAGTATTTTGGCAACCAGCATATTTTGAAAACGAAATTGGGATATTTGAAGTTTAGTACTTGTCGTTATAACTTTGACGACTCCAGATTTTTCATTTCGGAGCAGTTTTACTGCTGAAAAAAAAAGAAGAGAAAAAAATTCTGAAATATCTAAGAAGTGTTCAGTGTTTCCTAGCCTGAAGAAGAGAACTTTGTTGTTCGATCTAAATTTATGAGATTTCTGAGATTCTGGAGTTAGAATTTTCCTTTATTTTTGGCAACTCAATAATTGGACAAAAATTTTTTTAAAATATCGAAAATCAATTATACTTAGAAAGAAAAAAATTAAAAGTTTCCTGTAAGGTAAATTTCAGATAAAACAGGTTCAAAAAAATAAAAGGAAAAATGGGATTGATCTTAGTTATAAATATAATTTTTGATTTTGATGTCGTTTTGAAATTTCAAAAATAAGATTTCTTCTTTAATTTGACATGAGGAATACTATTTTGAAGAATAGAATTTTTTACTGAATAATAAGGAAAAATCATTTATTATTGAATGTCATCGATGAGTGGTTTCCTAAAGTATTCTAAAACTCAATTCAAAACAAAATCTTGAAATTATATTAATCGAATTATATATTTAAAGGAATATAAAGTAACAACAACATTCATTTTCGTATAATATTAATCATTTCTCAATGGAAATGATTACAACTTAAAAATACCATTTGATATTATATACCACCTAACTTTTTTAAAAAAAATTTCCAACTCTTTTGAAATAGTTTTTACTTGTTTCAAAAATTACCACCTAAAATCAAATTATAAAATAAAATACATAAACGTAAAATGTAAAAAAATTGAAAAATATAAAGTACCCACATCTACAATTAAAGATAAATAATTTGAAATCAAAATTTAAATTCGTTTTGGAGACAAATAAATAAATTTAGGTATTGTATAAAATAAAATATTGTTTTATGGTCTTTGTGGATATTTGTATATAGATCGGTCACAATAATTTCTCCCAAAAAGTAAAAAAATAGCGACGAGAAATTTATATATGTCATTTAAGCTCCATTTCTTGATCAGCTGGATTTTTTTTATATTCAAAATCAATTATTTCTTTAAATATTTCATTAAATAACAAAAATTAAATCACACTTTTTGTTTATTGCGTAATTTTGGTCCATCTTTTCTGAAATAATTATTGAACGAAAATGATTTATATATATGTCTGAAGAAAAAACAATTAGTTTTGCGTTTAACATGATCTAAGCAAGTACTATGAATTTTACAACTTTACATTGTGAACATTTACAAAGTTTTAAATACTTCTCATCAGTGATTTAATTCTGTTGTTGTTGTTATTGTTGTTTCTTATGGCGCTTGCCACTTACAAGACCGCTGTATTGAAGACAGCGATTAAGCCGGAGGGGGAGTGTTTCTTGTTTTTATAGAATTGCCAACTAGGGCCAAGAGTACGACTTTGCTACTCACGCATTACTCATTCGCTTGCACAACCCCTTTTTACAGGAGGACACATTCACACATCTCACAGATAGAACAACGGAAGAACAACCATGCCCAAACCAGGAGATTTAATTCTATTCAAGGTTATTGTTTTCAATTTTAATCCAAGGAAGAGAAGCATAGGTAGACAGAAAAGGAACACGATGTGATTTCTTTCCTAAGCAGCAGGAAAAAAAAACCCGCCAAAAAATGATGAATATTGTATTTACAATTCCCGGCAATGAAAAACTATTATATGAAAGTGTTTTTTTGCCAAGGAAATGATTTGGAGGATAAAATGGACTCTCTAAGTTTCTACTTATACCGGTTGGGAAAAGATGAAGAGAAGAGTTTAGCTGTTTGTGGGAAGGAATTGCCCTTTTTTATTTCCAGAAATAAGGTTTTGAAATCCGATTCACATAAAATATTTATTTGTAATCATCAAGATATAATAATCATGTGAGAAGGAATTGCCATCAGTATATTTTTAGTATTATTATATTAGTTCTTTTCAGCTTCATAATTTAATTTCTGAACAGTGGTTTAATTTTAGAATTTTGTTTGATATCTAAGAATTTGTATTTCTTTATCCAAATTAAGTTGAGTTTAAATAGAATTGATTAACAAAATATAGTTTATTATGAGGCATTATTCTAAATAGAACAGCACACCAAACTATCCTCACCAAGGATTTTAGATTTATTGCTATGATTTCAATGTAAAATTGAATAACATTTGAGGTGGTGAAAGATGATACGTAAACATATTTATTACAAAAAAAATTAGGATAAAATTTAGGGAATATTTCTTTTATATTTTAACATATTTGTTTTAAAAATATGTGTGTTAAATTCTGATTTATCAATACTGCTAATACCTATAATGAAAGCATCTGAATATTTTGTTTGAAAATTCAGTTTATATGGCGAAACAATTGGGAGTATTATTAAAAAATTTATTTTACATGATATAAATACTTTCTGCATTCTTGTGTTTGAATTTAAATGTGTTGTAAGTAAAAAAACGCAGCGAAAAATTATTTTACTAAGATCAAAGATAAAATTACATCTATTAGGAATAATTCTCTTTTTTTTTGCTATATTTTGGTATAAATACATTTTTAAATTAGAAGTATTATAATGGAAAGTATTTTTATCTCCGGAAACGCAACTAGATTTAAAGTTAGTAATATATATATATATATATATATATATATATATAAATTATGTTTCAATTTCATTGGGGATAGTGTAAAAAATATGTTTTATATAGAAATTAAATTTTTGGATCATATTAAACTCTATGGGTTTAGTAAAAGAGGAATGAAAAGTAAAGGTTTATACTTCTTCATTCTATGAATAATTTTTTTGAAAAAAATCAATTAGTTTTTTTTTTTTTGCTGGGAAAGACATACAAATATCACAAATCATATTTTTGTTTCTTCATTCTTGACCATCAATTTAGTAAATTGATTTTACTGATCCAATTCCTGTGCGTATAATGCATTGCGCTAAGATTCAGTGTTAATATTACATAAATTTACTTTTCGTTATCATGCAATCACGATACAGCTCACAAAAACAAATGTTGTATTCTGAAGAATATTATCCTCACTGGATATAGGAAAATGATGATTCCATCTGTACATATTTATGTACATATACATCTGATGACTGTACATATCTGTACATATATATCTGATGACTGTACATATATGTACATATACATCTGATGACTGTACATATCTGTACATATATATCTGATGACTGTACATATCTGTACATATATATCTGTTTTGTATCTATATATCTGATGACTGTACATATCTGTACATATATATCTGATGACTGTACATATCTGTACATATATATCTGATGACTGTACATATCTGTACATATATATCTGATGACTATACATATCTGTACATATATATCTGATGACTGTACATATCTGTACATATATATCTGTTTTGTATCTATATATCTGATGACTGTACATATCTGTACATATATATCTGATTTGTATCTATATATCTGATGACTGTACATATCTGTACATATATATCTGATGACTGTACATATCTGTACATATATATCTGATGACTGTACATATCTGTACATATATATATGATCTGTATCTATATATCTGATAACTGTACATATTTATATGTATGTACAGCCGTTAATTTTGAAACACCACACATTTTTCTCTTCTATAATTCTTTCTTTTTGTTCCAGGTATAATAATATTCGCAACCTTCCACCAGACATGTTCACAGAGATGCCGTCTCTGCAAAGCATCAACCTGAGGGGCAATCCGATCAGCAACGTGGACGAGAGGACGTTCAGACCCATCTTCAGAACGGTTGAAATCATCGGACTCGAAAGTGAGTCGCCGTTGCCTTTCAATACCACTGACCAATGAGGGTGTCCAGCATGCACCGGTTGAGGTCTCAAAAGCATACTAATCCCTTGGGTACAGATCTGTGACTGTTCAATTAATTTTGTAAATTTAACTTGATGTTTGACTAATATTATATTTATTAATACTAATATAGAAAGTGAATGCGACTGTATTGCATTCATTTACAGCGGTCTACAAAATATGTCTAGATGATTATGTTGTCAATCATGCTATGAGAAACTGTTCAATAAAGGAAAAAAGAACATATCTTATGTCATTTATTCGCTTCACAAATTGGCTTGAATATTATATTACATAAGAATGAAAAATGCCTAATTTTTTAAAAATCTGTTTTGAATTTGTGCCATTTAAAATCTCATTTTTTGGCATTGGTTATAAAAATACATTCAAAAGTATTGTCCGTCTGTAATGTTGAAGGCAAATAATAAACTGAACCTTTTGATTAATTTGTAAATTATATGATATACATAGCATCCCTCAAAACAAAAAACAAAAAATTAATATATATATTTTTTTATTACAAAATTAATTATTTGATTAATTATTGTCAAACCTGTGCTAAAATTTTCCTATTGATTCATTATTTGTGAGAATAAATCTCAAGTATGTAAAATTTAATAAAGATTATATTTTTTACTTATTATATAAAATGTTAAGAAGTACACAATATAAACTTCGTAAATGAGAAAATTGTACTAAAAGTTAGCACTGGAGGAAATGCAATTACGTATTCGAACAACAACATTAAAAATATATATGAGAGTTGTATCCGTATATACTTTTTGAATAACAGTATTAAGAATATATACTAAATGTATATGAGATAATAAAAATAGTTTGAGATATTGTAATATGCAAATTCATCTTATTATCGGCAAATTTAATTTTTGTCAAAACGAAAATATGAATTGCACCAAACAAATTTTAAAACTAACAGAAGTTTTTGGAAAATTACTTACTGTAAAAGAAATATATAACACATTTCCATTTAAGAAACAGAAATTTTATTTCTGAATTCCCATTTTGAAGTTACAATTTTTCTTTTCTCCTGTTATACCTTAATTTTTAAAAAATGGACTCAAGGAAACCAACAAACCAAAATCATGGCATCCAGCATTTTTATAAGTTCAAATCTCTTAATTTCCAGATAACACCATCTAATGACAGATATATCCAATGCACTAAATTGTTTAGAGATACAACAGGGTATTTAAAAAAATGTTTAAATCTTAATATTTATAGAAACTATTCTAGAACAACCAATCTTCTATATTTTATTTAATTGAATTTCAGAAATCTAAATGTTATGATTATAAATGATTCCATCTTGACTATATTTTGACGGAAAAAGTTTGATAAGAGTATAAAGACATTAAAAACATAAGACTCTTTTTAATAAAATTTTTATATGAACTGTTCTATATAAAAATGAATTGTAAATACACTAATTAAATACAAATCTTCAATAAATGGATTATAAAGAATTTGGAATATTATAGAAATGAAATCATTTTTGGGGTCTTCAATTTTTGTCAATAAAATTGCATATTCAGTTTATCAAAATGATGCATGCTTCGAAGATTACACAAGTCTTCCGGACGCATGCCTATATACCCATTGAAAATTGAATACATATACAGGGTATCCCACAACGTATGCAACATCTAATATTTACAGATTCAGATAGAACAGATCAAGACGAATATTTTGATATATAACATGTGGTGTCCCCGAATATAGCGTTATAATCTAATTACACGAAGAACGTTAATTAGGAATCTGACAATTTGAATTCCAAATTATGACGCATACGGCAATTGCACAACATGGAAGATTCTCTAGATTATTATTGCTACCACAACATAAACGGCGGCACGACGATCAAAAGTACGTATGAAAGACAAACAATTATGGGTTTATGCAAGATGTTGCTAGAGAACACGGCACTCAACAAAACTTCGATCTCTTAGCCGAAAATTTTCACCATAGACTGATCAGGCTGGGTTCCATCACGAAAACAGACAATGTTATCGAGGGGCTACCTTACTCCCGGATCTTAGTCCATGCGACTTTTTTATGGGAACGTTTGAAAGGCACAGTGTATTTCACATAGGCCTCAACATTGGACGACTTGAGAGGAGCAATTGGAACCTGGTTCAAGGAAATTGGATACACATGTTTTGCAGAAAACAATTGCGAATTTCGATTCCAGACTTCTCCATACCATTTGTTCGAACGGTCGACATTTCGAAAATCTGTTATATTGAAAATTCTCAATAAACATTGATTTTTACTGGATTTTTTTCTTCATTTCTTTAAATTTTCATAACACAAGCTTCACACATTAATTAGACTATGACGCTATATTCGGGGACCCTACATGTTATATATCAAAATACTTGCCATGACGTGTTCTATCTGAATCTGTAAATATTTGACAATGTACACCTTGTAGACAAAAGTATGTATTCAGTTTTCAACAGAGATTTCAAAAACAATTCATTTATAATTCTATACATGAAAGCAAAAACATTTTTTGAAGTTTTTATACTAGTTATGCTTGCATAAATAAAATTTTCTGCAATATATATATATATATATATATATATATATATATATATATATATTTGAAAGAATTAATATTCACTTGCTTTGAAAAAAATAATTTGAATCACAAAAATATTATTAATTACAGAATAAGCGCATGAATACATATTGGCAAAATGTATACGTATGTAATGTAATCTTCATGAAAATAAAGTGAACAGTTTTGAAAAGAATTCTTTGGTATAACCAGAAAGTAAACTGAAGAAGGTTATTAAATAAAATTAAACCGTAAAAATTCAGCACAAAATATAACTTTTTTAATTAACTTATATTTAAATTCTGCTATTTTTAATTTATCTAGAAATGTATCAATGAAGAAAACCATTTTAGGTTGTTTGAATTATTAATTTTTCCTCCAGAAAATACATTACGCATTAAAGATTTAAAAAACATTATTGTATTATATAAAATCTTTTGATGTAAAAATAATTGTTTACTCCAATTTTAAACAAATAATGGAGAGAAAGTAAATTAAGAAATTTATAGAAAAATAAGAATGTTGCTATCTTTTTTCTGTTAATGATTTGTTAGAATTCTTTGTTAAGAATTTATTTAAAAATTTTAATTAAAAGTATTTTTTTTAATAAGTTATCTATTTTTGCCTGAATAGCGATCCATGCATATACACAAACATACATACATATATATATATTTTCCTTTTTATTATGAACAGAGATGTTACTACTATACTTATTTATAAAAATAATATATTAAAGATAAGATGCGAAGTATGTATATTTATTTAACTATAACTCGATCTTTTTTTGTTAAATAACATTGGTTGACTGCTCGATTTTTTTTATCTGTGAATACAATTGGTTTAGATAAATTATTATTTACCACAAATATAATACATTTATTATTGTAATACATCTATTATGTTAAAATTTCCCGGGAAAAATATATTTTAAAAAAGCTTTTCTATATAAATATGAAATCTGTGGCAATTCTAAAGGGTTGGAAGAAAAACCAGAAAAAATATGTACTTCATTTGCAACCATAATACTACAAAGAGTTATGCAAAAATGGTTGTTTCAAATCTAGATAAGTCTTTTTATTACGTTATTAATTGTTTCTTTTCTTTTTGAAAATTAATATGGTGATCCAAAGCTTGATATCTTGTAATGATTTATAGCGTTTTTATATATTTTAGTCTATGATTTCAAAAACTCTCATGCCTTTTCCTTTTTAAAACTTTTGTTGCATTGAATAATGTTAAAAATCATTTATTTTTATCTAGCCCTCAGTTAAAAATAATTCTGTGCCTTTAATAAAATATTAAATTTCTAAAGACATATAAAATTATCTAATTATCTATATCTTTAAAATTAACTACTAAATACAAATTTCTCATAAGAATTTCTTTTACATTTTGTATGTTTTGGACTATAAAAATATAATTTTAATATCAAAGAAAACACTTTGATAAATCTAAATATTATCTTTAATGTATTACTACAAAATACAGTAGTTGTGAAAATAGATAACGAATACTTAAAAAATGCAATTTTTGCAATCGACTGCCATTATACTTTAATTTTTCACGGTATTTTCAAGGCTGCAATAGAAATCACATTAAAAAAAACATGAACACAGAAAAAATAGCTTGGAATTGAAAATAAAGGGTGATCAAGAAATAGCAGGAGGTGTTCAGAGTCCTGCAGAGTGTTATGTACTGGATGAGATATAACAAAATTTGGCCACCATACACATTAAAGTATGCGGTTTCGATTTATAAAGAAAAAAAAACTTTAATACCAAAACACACTGATAGGGGAAATCCTAGCTCTGCGATCGAAAACTGTATTATGTAATTTGCTTATACAGGTATTTTGTGACATGACATGAAGAATTCGCCCGTCGATTGCGTTGTCACTACGTGAACGCTCCTTAGTCAAGCTGTTTTATCAGCGGGATGAAAATGCCAATGCTACTCTTCGTGAATACTGGCTGTTAAAATAGTTACATAGAAGACCGATGACCATAACTAACTTACGAAGAATGGTTGAAAGATTTGAAACAACAGGAATTCTTGGTGTGCAACCAGGCCGAGGGCGTAAAAGTATCAAGTAGGAACAAGTTACAATTGCCATTAGGAATCAGGCGAAAGTAACAAGCAGGTTATCAGCAGTGCATGTTCAATATCATGTCAAACAGATATCCCATTCCCGATGGTGCAGAAGATATAGCGAAAGATCCTGAAATTTTACCCGTATAAGATAACACCCATTAACTGATGACACTGATCAGAATCTTGTCAATTTCTGGTTGTGGGCTCTTCTGGTTCACTTGAAAGGAGTTGTGTATCAAGGGAATGTTCCAGACATTCCTAATTTAACAGATCATATAATGTTGCATGCAAGACAAATAAATGCCGATATATGCTGCGATCCACCGTCGAAAGCCTCGTGTACAGCATACATTAGTGGGACATCAAGTTGGTGATCACCTTGAGCCAAATTTGTAAGTTGCTATGATAAACGTTTTTCATTGGTATTTAATGTATTTCCATTTACTGTTTTCATTGGCAGTTATGTATTCTTGTTCCACATATTATGCCTCTCTCGGCGTTTTTTGGTACTATTTTTTTTTTTTTTGATAAATCGAAATTCCATACTTTAATGTATATGATGGCCAAATTTTGTTATATTTTGTCTTGTACATAACACGCTACAGGGCTCCGAATATCGCCTGTTATTTCTTGATCACCTGTAGAACTGAAGGAAAAGTAAAATTCTTGACTAAATGGTTGCATTTTCTTTGGGTAATATTTTACGGCCCTAAAACAAAATCAGGAATTTATGACGAATGGATATCGAAAATCGTAAATTTTAACAATTTTAGATTTTTATGCTTTAAAAGAGCACCCAATTGTTATAACATAAATGCAGAATTATTTTTACGTGCTAAAAATGACATTTGTATTTGGAAATATCTGACAATGTAAAGGAGGGGGGGGGGGTAAAAACCTAAAAATTTTGAATTTGAATTAAGTATTTTTTTCAAAACGGTGTTATAAATATTGTTTTCTTGAAATATTTTCTCTAAAATTAATTCTTTAAATATAATATATATATATTTTAATTCTCTAAATAATATTTTCTAAACATAATAAAAACAATTGTTGAAAACAAAAAGTAGTATCACGAAGTAGAATCTACATACTTGCCTTTCGTTTTCCAATATTTTCTGTAGTCGCAATTGCACCAATCACAGCAATGAAAACTTTTTACAAATAAAAAGAACCTGAAGAAAATCGAGTAATTTGTAGAAAATCTTTCACGGTATTCAATTTTTTCTAAGCGCACAATTCATTTTCTGAATAACAATTTCGAAAATAATATTATATGCTTATAATAGATTCGTTTATTACTCAACGTTTTTCTTCTGGAGTTCTAGAAAACACTGTTATTTTAAGTGCAATAATAGAACGTTACGAAAATTTAAATATATACTCACAAAATTTTGGGAAGGCGAAAAAAAAAAAAAAAAAAACAGATTCTTTGAAAATGTTATGTCTTCTCGACTTAATTTTATTTAAATCCTAATTTTATTAATCCCGTAATCTTATTTAAATCCTAAATAATTTCCTGATTTTTATCTTAATTTAGCCAATATTAATTTCATCCTAAAATATTATCTTATTCCCTGATCCAATTTCACTTTTTTTTTAATTAATTCGACATGCTCTCTATAAAAATGCTAACTTCGGCATTTTCTTACGCTCGGAGTGAAAAGATAAAGCTCCTTATGCTTGCCACATTCTTTTAAAAATACTTAAATTATCCTTTCATAAGGCTACACGTGTCAAAGAAATCCCTATCAATAGCAAAATTAATGAAGGGAAACAGTTTTTTCTCTTTTCCTCTTGCATCGCGATGTAAACGGACGTCAGTTTTAACTTCATCTTATTCCTAACTATGCTTACCGTCTGGCTTTCTGACATATTTTCTAATTCTTTGTACGTAAATTATATCACTAGTGGAGAAATAAATTCTAAATCTTAAAATGTGAAAAATAAAACCTTTCCCCATTATATAAAGGCATTTGAAAATTTTTGTAATGATATTTGAGAACGGTATTTGGTAAATATTCAAAAATATATGATTCTTAAATTCCATTCCAATGATTTATGAAATTCACATGAAAAGCAATCTCCGTAAAAATTACTTTTTTGTTTTGTTACATATCAATATGCGCAATGGCTTTGAAATTAATTCTGTAAAAACTGAAAAAGAAATCACAAATTTGTCATTGAAATGACATTTCCTATAGCTTAAGAGGAACAAGAGTTTATAAAAGTATTGATCCGCGCATAAATTTACTTTGCAGCTTTCTTCTCACTTTTTCTGCTTAAAATGAGAAAACTCTTTTAAAAGCTCAGAAATAGCTGATTCTAAATATAGACAACAGAATCATTAAAAAAAAATTATTTCAGTATAAAAATACGAGTGATAGCAACAGGATTTTGTTAAAATGTAATCTGTTTCGACAGTTAATAGTTTCGTTTTCAAAAAAATAAAATAATTACAGATTCAAGTTCTTTCCTTAAAAATACGTTTTCCTTTATTCTAAAAACAAAACGTTTCTTAATTAGTTGATTGCTTATTTAAATTTCAAAATACTTATTATTTCTAAAATACATGAATAGTTTCAAGAAAGTTTCCTTTTTAATCCTCGTTTATTGTTTATAATAAGAATAACCAACTTGATTTTTATATTTCCAAAAATATTCAATAGAATAATTATATATATATATATATATATATATATATATATATATATATATATATATATATATATATATATATATATATATATATATATATATATATATATTAAAAATAGCAATTTATCTACAAGCTCAATATAAGTGAAAGTCATTGTAGTTATGTATCTTTATAAATTACACATTCCTGAACCACTGGGACGAATGTGAACAAATTTTGTACAAATATACTATATAAGGCATGAAAAATAATAAGATAATAAAATTAATTACATATTCAATTAGTTAAAAATGTTTTAAATTTTCAGATTTTGAATTGCTCTACCTTACTTTTTAATTTCTCTTTTATTTTAAAGCGTCTTTTGACAATGATTTTATTAGACTTAAAATAACTGATTTAAACATACTTAAATTGATGATTAATTCGATCGCTCAAACGAAGAAAACCCTTCTTATAATTCATCATTTATGAACAAAATTTGCTTGACCAATATAACGAATATTAATTACTTAAGGAAAAAAATTAACCGTTTTTAGCTTTTAAAAATTGTGTAGTTCATTTGATATTCTATTTTTAAGTAAAAGCAGAACATGAAAGATTTATTCAATTAAAATATTTTGCTTATTATATTTTTTTATAAAAATTATTTTTACTTCAAAAATATTATACTTGAAAGGCTTTTACTCCCTAACAACGTTGGGTATGTCAATTAGTAGAATTTATAAATCAATAATTGCAATTTATGAACATTTACTACATTAATCAAAATAACGTTTCAAATAATGTTTCAAAAAAGATTTGTAAATTTAAGACCAACGTATTCATCTTTTGACAAAACCTTATACAAACATTTATTGCAATAAGTAATAAATTATTTTTAAGTGTAATACATTTGCCTTCAGTATAAAGTGATATAAAAATTGAGATCGGTGGATGTGAAAGGATAAATAATTCAAAGCTTGTTGATACCCAACTAAACATCTTTTTCTTCCTTTTCGTAATATTTCGTATATTCGAAGGCAGCAAAAATTTCGTTTCAGTTGATATATGACGTTATGAAAAATAGATTTGAACATAAATATTCGAGTTTTTAAGAGTAAAAGGAGTTTCACAAAAGATCGATTCAGCTGCGATTTTTAACTCGCTTATGAGTATGAAATAAACGGCAAAGATAAAGATTTTCTTCTCACAAGATCTGGGATAGATATTTAAATGTGAAAGTTTCGTTTAAAGTCAATAATGAGTTTAAATTTCGCTCAAAGCTGGGCTCATTTATTTTATTACATTCATTTCAAATCAGTAGAAATATATAATATTATAGTCTTCTCAGATTAGTATTACTATTAGTTTATCCACAAGAATTTTGAAAGAGAGCATCTAGAAAATAGATAAACGTAAAATAAATGGTAAAGATTCCTAAAATATTTTTAATTACCAAATAATCTAAATATATTCATCTCAAGGGAGACAAATAAAAAAATAAATAGTTTAGCCATAAATTATTTAAAAATTAATTATATGATATAGTTAAAAATTATCAAATAAATGTACGATGATCACCAGTATTATATTTAATTAATTATTAAATATATACATTTTTATAAATCGGCCATTTTTTATATCATGCTCTCGACATCAGATTTGAAATGAAAATAGTTAATTAATTATGTTTTCTATTTATTTTGAATCCCTTCCTTATTTTCACTAAATATTATAATCATAATAATTTTAAATGATCATGAAAAACAAGAAAAATTATAAGCAAGTATTTGGAATACAAGATATAAAGAGAGAAAACTACTTATATGCAAATGCTACATCGTTGCTATAATTCATACTAGAAAAACATTAAATGTTTCCAGTTAGACGAAAAATTTATTACATTGTTTATATATAAATAACCTCATTTTTATAATTCGCTATAAAAAATATTAAAAGTTACCGATCATATGAAAAACCGATTACATTGTTTATATTCATATAGCATCGTCGTTATAATTCCTTCCAGAAAAACATTAAATATCACTGATTACATGAAAAACTGATTACATTGTTTATATTCATATAGCATCGTCGTTATAATTCCTTCCAGAAAAACATTAAATATCACTGATTACATGAAAAACCGATTACATTGTTTATATTCATATAGCATCGTCGTTATAATTCCTTCCAGAAAAACATTAAATATCACTGATTACATGAAAAACCGATTACATTGTTTATATTCATATAGCATCGTCGTTATAATTCCTTCCAGAAAAACATTAAATATCACTGATTACATGAAAAACCGATTACATTGTTTATATTCATATAGCACCGTCGTTATAATTCCTTCCAGAAAAACATTAAATATCACTGATTACATGAAAAACTGATTACATTGCTTATATTCATATAGCATCGTCGTTATAATTCCTTCCAGAAAAACATTAAATATCACTGATTACATGAAAAACTGATTACATTCTTTGTATGCAAATAACATCCTCATTATAATTCCTTCCAGAAAAACATTAAATATCACTGATTACATGAAAAACTGATTACATTCTTTGTATGCAAATAACATCCTCATTATAATTTCTTCTAGAGAAATATTATAAGTTACTTGTTAGATGCAGAAATGATTAAATTGTTTTTCGTTATCAAGAAAGATGGTCAATGTTATTAAAAAGTCTTTTTTATATATCTTTTCTATAAGTTTATAAATAATTTGTAAGCATTTCCTGGAAGACGATTGCGTATTTAAGAAATATTGGAAGTAAGATCTAATGGGCTATTAAAAATTCAAAATTGATATAAACACTTTTTTTTGCAAATTTAGATAATTATTTTGAATTATATTTGAGCATAAACTCCGTTCTACATGAGACACCTATAGTAACTAGGTACTTCATATATTTAAATATATTGTATCCTTATATTAAAGAACGATTTTATTGTCAGGGTGGCATTGCCATCCTGTAATTTCTTTTTTGAAAGACCTTCTTCTGGGGACATAGCATCTGCATACCCATTATAAATTATATTATGCCAAAATTGATCCTAGTTTCTGGTTTGTTTTCTACTATATCTTGTTTATATTATCTTGTTTCAACAATAACACTCCCAAACCAACCAACTAACCAAGCAACCAATAATCTATTAGTAGAAACGAAAACATTTAATGACAAAATTATAAAAACATAAGTGGAGGTTTAATTCTCTAATTGATATAAAACAATATTTCTCACTCTAAGTCTGGATAGTTAGTTACATTGCACCAGTTGTCAGCGATGCATTATTCTGTATCGTATCTACGAAACAGTATAATTATATCATATACACTATGGCATTCCTATGTAATGATGGTTTGGACATATAGGGTAGATATATATATCTAAATGATAGTTTGAATTAATAGGGGAGGTATCTGATCCATTTTATGTTTAGAGCCTTGGTTATAGAAACGGAATCAACTTCTATGTATGTACTATGTATATAAATATTATAGTTTTGCAGAATTCAGAGTAAACTATAGAAATGATTTACTCTCACTATAGTATCCTGACATATCTATATGAGATGAACAGAGTCAGTCTGGAGAAAAAGAAATTCTCATCATTTTTATTAATAACCTAATGTAACGTTATTAACAGGCCGAAAAAAGTAAAGAGACCAAACATAACGTTTATGGCATTCGCATTCCATTTTTATAAGTCGAGTGGCATGCGCTTTTACTTACGTAAACTGGCCGTGCCATCTCATGAAATGAAATACGGTTAAAGTTATTATAAATAATATTCGGCTAAAGTGATTAAAAATGTATTGCAGTTACCGGTTGTTTTTAATACTAAAAAATTTAGTATCAATTATAATAAATCAGATACTTACATAGTAACATATATATCAGAAATACAGACCACTATTTCCTTACAGACCATCTTTATATGATTTATTTCTCATAAAACTAAAGAAACACAGTCTACATTCTATAACATACATCTATACCTATAATGTATGTTATCGAATGTAGACACATTCACATAATCTATGTCTATATGTTACAACAGAAGAATTTGATAAAGTAGTCTACTCTCATGCTTGACATTCTTATACTAACAGCACCTCATAAGATATATAAAATATTTTATATGAGATAACAGCATCTCATATAAAACTATAGCTAAGAAATGATGGAGAAATTTAAAATATTTTTATGTATTGAATTTTTCTAAAGAAGTATATAAATAAGCTTAAATATAACATGCAAATAATTTTTTAATAAATATATTATTCTAATACTCACAGCAAAATCCAGTATGAAATTTGATTTGAAATAATTAAGAATGTTTAAAAATAAATGAAGGGATGAAAGCAGATATTTCCAAGAATTACAACAAAAGCAGATGAATTGGTGGCTGAAAAGATGATTTATAACATAAAAGTATACTATATATGAAAGAATTATACTAGAATGAAGTAAAATTAAATTATCACCAATACATGAAAGCACACCTGCCTTCGATGTTTCTTTTGATATGTGGGATATAGATAATCAATTTAGATCGGATGATTGCTGCTGCTTTTTTCAGTTTAAAGATGAGTTAAAAAATTTTTATTTTTCCTTATCTATACATAGTTCAAAATGAAGTCTCCTGAAAGCGTCTGTATGTTGAAACCCTAAAAACTCGAGAAATACTTAACTCATTTTGGAGATATTTGTACCATTTTATAGGCCATTTATTGGGGAAGGTATTAGTATATTGAAGTCATATCAAAATAAAAAAAAGGAGTTTTATAACTGCGATTTTAATTATTTTCTTACTAAGATTCGCGCATGCGTAAAGCAGCAGCATTATCTGTGCTTTGCACTTACCCGCGCGTGAGCGGAAATCTCAAACTTCGCATGTGCAAATAGCAAGAGTTGTGGTATTCATATGCGATACATTTCTTTGTCTACGTCTGATTTTAAACAGCGATTCAAATCTCGTTATTCCCAAAAGAAGGAAATTCAACCTTGGCTAGAGCACATTAAATGCCAAAATGCTTCGTTTGTTGCGCGATAATGAAAATGTAGAGGAAAGAAACGTTAAGTTAGTGAATATCAGAGAAAGAATATCCACACTTTCTTCAAAGGAGAGTTCTTCTGCTGAGCGAAGTAATCGCCTCTCTTTAAATCGCACTGTAATTGAATTGCAGACAGAATGTATCTTACCTGTTTGCTGACAGAGAAAGACAATTAAATTTGAGACACAGCAGAAGAAGTGAATGAACAAACGTTCCTGATATTTGGTCCGAAAAGGAGTACACCGATCTGAATTTCGTTCCATGTGTGGATTACAGAAATGATGTCTCGGTTTCAATAGGAACATTGTCTATAGTCTGCCCATTTTGTTCAGCTTAAGGAAGAACTTTGATATACAGTCATTTTCACCCAAAATGTTCATCCTCAAATTTTAGCGAAACGGCTGAATGTGGCGCGAACGGCAGCAATTGTGTTTCCAATCTAAAGATTCCGAGGAACGCTGCAGCAAATTAACGGAAATATAGAAAAAAAAAGTCAATAAATGCAGTAAAATGAAATGCATGCAAAAAAAGTTAGTCGAAAATAATGACAGTAAGTAGAAGAAGTATGTGCAGCAGGAAAAAATCAAGGGAAATGTGCAGGAAAAATCGAAAATCAGTAGCATACAGTAACATAAAAAAATGACGGCCATGTAACCCCAAACAAAGCGCCACTGAAAAATTGCCTACCTCGCAAGGCGCCAAATGACTGTTTATCAAAGCTTAGCCCTAAATATTTCTGAATATGTGATATAATAAAATTGTTTTGCAGTTATTTTCAATGATTTCTAAATATCTTTTAGATCCCGCATGACATTCCCATGTCATATCGGGTGGAGGCTAGACTTAAGTTTAAAGCTAATTTTACTCTTAGATGTTATGCCACGGGCAACGCTGTGCCGGTACTGCTAGTTTGATTGATTGTGTATATATATATATATATATATATATATATATATATATATATATATATATATATATATATATATATATATATATATATATATATATATATGTTATGAATTTCGAATTCTGTCGGCTAAATAATATGTAACAATATTTTTGGTTGAAGTAGAAAGCAGGCTTGACTCAGTGAAGAGACTTTGTATATTTAATTTTGTTTTATTCTATTCCGTGTGGCAGACATGATTTTATACAAGACGCAGCGAGGCACAAAGCAGAAGCAAAGAAGAGCAGAAAAGGACAAAAAGGGACGAAACAAATGATCACTGGTCTTATATAACATTGGATTTCTGGCCATGCTCCAATTCAATACACGTGTTGACCTTTGGCACCTTGGCAAAGGCACAGAAGATATCACTTTCATTTGATACGTATCACTGATGGCGCATTAGTTTTACAGAGGAATTAATGATACCGAAAGTGGAAGTGGATCACGAAATAAGAGAATATTTTAGAATGAAGTTACGATGGGTAAATTAAGATAAAGTTTCGGAAATTAATTTGGATTAAATTAAGAGTTTAATATATATATATATATACCAGCATGATAAAATATAGAATAATTATTATAATAGTTTATTTGGAATTGATCGCAGAAATATGGAATAGCAAAAGGACATTATTTTACTTCGAAAAATTGAAAAAAACTAAAAATTGGAAACATAGGCGTAATGTGAAAGAGGGCGATATTTGTTCACAAATTTCTTTAAAATTTTGTTCCGCTTCATTAAACTTATACTACTATTCTTTAGGTTGATATCTAAGAAGTAAAGTTGATAGATATACGCTTTGATGATTTTATGTTTAAAAGTATCCTATAATTATTGTCCATGACTTTGAAACGAAGCAACAGTACTGTTAAGCAAGTGATATATTAAATCACTTAAAATGTTCACTTTTATTTGGAAACAGAATAAATTAAAAATTAAGAATACAGATCTTTATATTATTTAATGTAAAAAGAATAAATTTTTCTCATTTTTTACTATACTAAAGAGCAGATTTTTGTATTATCAAAATATATAACAAATACTCTTAAAATCCTTTTCTTTTCTATCAACAAACTTAAAATTCAGCACCTGTTTATTTAATTTTCTGACATTGAAATATTAAAACAGGTCACGTTCTTTTCCAGCTTTTCCTCTTTTCTGTGATTGCAAGGTCCGTTGGTTGAAGGAACCATCTCAGCTGTGTGGAACGAACGTGTTTGGACTTGCAGAGACGATCTGCGACGGTCCGATACGTTTCAAAGGCTACAGCTTCTTCAACGAAACCTCGGTCAAAGACTTAGTGTGCTGAAACTCTAAAAGGGAATCTTTTTGCCATTTTTCAGTTCCTTTGTGTTGGAAAATAAAATGTAATTGGATCAAAGGGCTGAACTTTTAAAGTATTATATAAAAATTTAGATTTTGTTTTTATTTTGAATCTCTTTTAAAGATCATTACAAAATAACAAACTGTTGAAAAATTTTACTAAAAGTGTTTTTGATTATTCTTTTTAATCAAAGCAACTTCTATTTATCGAACATGAGGATTATTGAATATATATATATGAGGGTTAAATTTAGAGCTTTCTTTTAAAATTATGAAATATTTTTATACATATTTGTAGAAACAGCCAAATGTACTAATGTACTTTTTAAAAAATGTACAAATATGAGAGTGATTAACAGAGTGCCAGACAATGATCTTTAGATTGTTGTCACCCTTTTGAAGCTTAATTTGTAATCAAGCAGTACTACTAACGCCCCCGGAAGCATGTTTAAACATCTAATAACATCAACTGTGACATTAATTATACTTCTTAAATCATTTGAAATTCTAATAAAATGGGTTTTTTTTCAGGATGATTCTCAGTTATGTTCAATAAATGCTTGCATATTTTTATTTAAAAAAAACGAATGACCTTATTGAAATATGATATTTTTAAACGGAACTAAAAATTATTTTATTATAAAATTGCTGTTTTCAGCGAAGATTGTATTCACATGGCGTCATTAGTTATATTTAACTAATGTTTAATACATATCTTCATAATAATAGTATTTTTTTTTTTTTAAAAGTGGTTTTAAGCATTAAGTTGTGATTGAAAGTTGAGAAGTATCGTTTTATCAACTTTATAAGCTTTTATACACATTTATCACTTAATTTGTGGGTTTTGTTTTGATCAGTATGATCTTTTGACTGTTTCAAATTCTAATATAGGTCAGATAATATTTTAAAGCTCTGAACTTTGGAAAATATGTCCTTTTAAAGAAAACTCGTAAAGGGTAAAAAGAGCATTTAATGCAAAAAAAAAAGGTACAAAACACGCTGTTAATAAGAAACAAAAATTTACTTATTGATACGCATGACACGAATTGAAACTTCCTCGGAAAGTATGGATGACTCCTGCTTTTTGTGAAATCTATTTTGCAATCCTAACAGAAAACTGAGATAGAATATTAAAAAATCTACACATAATCGCACAAAGGATGCTCAAACTTGGACAGGAAATTTGTGTTCAATTCTTGATAGTAAAATAATTAAGGACTTTAGTTATACTAATTTATTCTTAAATAAATTCTTAAACACAATAACCTTTACATTGTAAACTATTCAGAAAAATATTTAATAGCGTTTATTTAATCATTGCACTACATTACATCTTTTAAGAATAAAATTATATTCAACATTTATCAAGATTGTCGTCTTACACAGAAGTAAAAATCATTTTACGACAATACAGGCGCAAAATGGCATTTTTGAATTATTTTGTAAATTGCAAAATTATCAATTAAATTAAGATAAAAATTTATCCAACTAGAAAAGGTTATTATATTAATAAATACAAAAACAATTTACCTTAAATACATAATTTAATAAAAACTTTCAATTTTTAACACCGACATCTTGGTCGGATCTTCCCAACTTGAAACCAATGCCTTCGATTTCCTCCTATTCTGACACAGTACGGAGCATTTATGTTTTAGTAAAAGAGTCAAGGATCATCTTGTTAAAACTATATACATAAAATAGTTAATATGTCTTGTAACAGTTATGTTGCCTTTTGTATATTTCTTTAACAGTTTAAATATAGCATTCAAAACATGCAAATAGGCAGTCGTAAGCATTGAACAGAACCTGTAAAGATTGAAATATTGAGAAATATTGCACACTTAATACAACTTTATCAAAAATCTTTCAGAAAGTTTATGTGTATTTCAGATATTATTTTTCACATACTCAGAGTACTATGAAATTCAAGCCTCGTGCTCGGTGGAATGTTGTGAATTGTGGCTGAGGGAATGAAAATTCAGTAAAAAGTATATTACTAAATAAAAATCAATTGTTCCTTTCTTCTGCGGTTCGTCAAGCCACAATTTTGAAATTCACGAACACATAAACGGCGTTTCATGACATTCTTTTTACAATTAATACGTACAAGGTATTTCATTTGATTATAACTTTGCAATTTTTTATATTTTTTCGTATTTTTTATGCTTCTAATCCTTTTGTCTACTCATACTCGCTTAATAAATAATTTTTCAAACATAAGAATATATATATAAAAAATGAACTTTAATTTTGAATATGTAATCAAAACCTTTACTAATTCGAAGTCAAATGCTATTTATAAATAAGATTCGGAAGATAAAATGAAGAAATGAACCAATCAGGTAGAAGTAGACAAAATTAAGTGACATATCACCATTCAAATCATATTGTTACCTTTGTATAAGAAATTGGAAAATCACTATAATTTATAAATTATATTTTTTTGAATGCTAATTTATTCATAAACGAAACTTCCAGCAATGTAATTGAATGAAATATTTTAAAAAGTGATTGCAAATTTTGTAATTAGAATATAAAATGATTCCAGTATTAGATCAATCGGAAAACATAATATTTTCCCCGTTACATTTCAGTATTTATAGAGAAGAATTTTTAATAAAATTCTTTTACAGAAAAATATTTTACAAAAATTTGATAGTCCATTATTTTCGGAATTATTTTAGCTCTAAAATTATTTTGAGTAATATCTTCATTTTTATTTCTTAAAATTGTGTATTCAATTTTAAAAGTTGCTAAAAAATCTAATAATTTTATTCGGAATTTCAGTGTATTTATTCACATATTCTAAATATGCAATGTAATTTCATTTTCATTCATGTTTTATACAGTTTTAACATGCTGATAAAGAAGGCTAGTAAATTATGCTCACAATTTCGGTTCATTTGCAGAAATCTTTTAAATCAGCAACGGCATTTCGTTCCTAATTGTCCATCTACAATAAATCTTTGCTTTAGATCAAAATTTGAAATGCCATGTACTAAATTTTGTACTTTTCTGAAAAACGAAAAATTCTGTCTTAGTTGGAAAATTATTAAATGTTATTGCACACATAAAAATTGTAGTAAGTGCTAAAACAAAACAAATTTAAAAGTCCTTTTTTTCATTATGAAACGAAGCATAGAAATTTGGATTGAATCTTAGGTATCATTAAGCAATTTTAAAAAAGAATATTATAATTGCATATTCCTCGTTAAGTATTAAAAAATAAATGTATGTATAGCTATATTATATGTATGTATTATAAAAAATGACTATATGTATATTATACGTATATATTAAAAGTGTATATATTATAAAAAATAAATCTACGAAATTTCATAGCAAATCTTTTGAAAAAATCGTCCAAATCTCTTTAATTAAAATTCTAATCCAAATTTTAAAAAAAATTGCAATAAGCTGGGCTATTCTGTAGAATGCCACCACAAACGAATGCATTCTCTTTTCTTAGTAGCAAAAATGGAAAAAAAAACTTTTGCTTAATTTTTGAATATTTAGAAATTTTTTTTATGAAACCACACACATTTTTCTTTAAAAAGGAAGCAAAACTTCGTTAATCCAGAAGACATCCGGTCCGTTCTTGGGATTCCAACCATTGAATTCTCTGTCTAGCAAAAGTTGAAAAAGTAGAGATTCCTGAGAATCTTGAAATCCAATTTTTTATTACAAGGTCACTCTATATTTGGGCATAAAAGATAAAAAAAAATCACACTAATTATTTTTAGTCTGTATTTTAATCAATCGTATTATGTAACAATTCAGCATTTATTCACATCAGAAATGAATTTCGAAAACATATTCAACTAAACCAATAAAACTGAAATAAAAACAATTTATTTTGAACAATAAACAAACTTAGCAATCAAGAAATGAAGTCAATTTTAAAAGATTCCGAGATTCAATGTATTTTTTTTAACTTATGGCATAAAAAAGGCGATGCTACATCGCAAGGCTGAAAAAATTATTATCAAATTATTAAAAAGTATAAATAAATTTTAGTTAATATTTTTAATTATAGTTTACTGTTCTACAAAAATGACTGTAGTTGTTATTCCCTAAAAATGAATGCAATATGTCTGCAATGGCTGGGGCGGCAGATCAGCCATTCTTTTCAGATAAGCTAATGCTTTTTTTATTATAGTATATGATTTCCTTAAGAATTCTATTTTTATAGCAATTCTATTGTTATTTTGAAACCATTTTCATGGGAATTAAGATGTTTAAATAATTTATTGTGACGAAAGAATAAATAATTCAGTATAATAAGTCTTCCATTATCTTTTCCCCCCCTGAAATCTTAATATTCTCAAACAATACCTTATTATTTCTCTTCCTGACATTTTGGTACAAAGGAAGATTAATTCAATCTAATGCATAATGAATTTCAGAAGAATCAACAAGCATTTGATTAAGATTTTATTCAATAACAGTTCTAACAGTTCAGAACTGATTTACTCACTTTTATTATTTCTACTTATTTTATTATTATTAAATATTTGTTATCATTATTTTGACTATTTATTTGAATATTTATTGTTGTTTATTTGTATTTATTGTTATAAATAGAACATAATTGCCTTGTATATGACTTTTTCTTTGGTATCAGTAAATTGCCATTCTGAGATTTTATTTTGTTACGGACTTGAATACAAAATAAGCTTTGTAATTAAAAGCATCAAGCCAAAATATTTACGAATTATTTAAATCTGTCAGTACTTAAAATAAAGAATTAGAAAATATTCATCTTAAAAAAATTTGCTTATATTATTAGATTTGAAGTATGTTTAAAATTTCTTACAGGAATTACGAAACTTCCTTTATCTACAGACATACATTTATATACAAAGTTTGTGAAGTGAAATATTTATAAGTTCATTGATTAAATTCCTTAATTGGTACTTTGACAATTTGATTTTCGGATAATAAATGAAAACCTTAGTTATTCTTCCAAGTATTATTTGGCGTTTTAAAAACATATTTTAATTTCGTATCTTTCTTCAAAATTAGAACTCTACAAAATGTTATATTATCTCGTTTATATTTTTCTTAATATTATTTTCTCAAATAAACTTGTTTTTCTTGGGATAAAAATTTTGGAATAATTGATTTTTTTTACTGAAAAATGAAATAGAGCAAAGAATGCTCCCTAAACATTTTTTCGAAACGCAGTTTTCCTACAAAAATATATGAAATGTTGTTAGTAATGAAAATAAGTATGTGTGGGCTTTGGAAAGAGTTCCTAGAAGATAGAGAATTCATCTTATATGAATCATTCTCTTGCTGACCATTGACCTTATTTAAACATCGAGATATCACTCTAAGGAAGGAACTAAAGTTTAGTGATTTTCATTTACTAATTGGAGAAATTTTGAAATTGCTAGGATATAAAAAAATGATCTGATTTCAAGATAATACAACGTAATGTATTCTTTCACAAAACCATTGTTACTAACAATTATTTGGTAAACGATTTAATAAATACTTCACCATAAGCTTTACATTTACCAGATATGGCACCATGTAACTTAAAGAATGTCATGATAAAGAATGTCTTGTAAATCGGAAAAAGTTTAACAGAAGTGATTGGCCAAAATGTCAGTCGATGGTGAATAATTTGAAGAAGATATTAATATTGACAAATAAGGTGGTAATTTTTGTTTTACTTCAAATTTCTCGACATTTTCTGGTCATAATAATGCATTAAAATAAGTGAATAAATTGATTTCTTTATTGATAGTTTGATCCAAAATTATCTGCTTATTCCCAAATGTTCTTGCACAAATTTTAAAATTTCGGCTGCTTTGCTTACTTATTGATATCCAACTTTAAAGACCAATTTTTTTAATCAGAATTATCGGTTGCAGGACATTTTATTCAAATATTTTATTACTTTTGTTTTAAATGATTTTCCAACAAAACCTCTTTTAAATTTCAAATTTTAATAGACATTTATTTTTGTTAGTGTACAACAAGAAGCCTAATATCTTTTTTGTTCATTGGTATACATAGCTCTTTAATTCCTAGTATTATTACTTAATATTTGAGATTTATCCCCCAGTGAGAAATAGTTCTACTTCAAATAATCATCTAATTTTTTTGCTGAATTCAAATATTTAAATTTACAATTTGTATAACATATTAGTGAATGTTTTTTTTTATTAATTCAATGCATTACAAGAAGAAAGTAAAGTTTTAAGCAAAAAAAAAATATATATATACAAAATAGAAAAGAACAGCAAAATTTGAAAATTGATGGGGTATAATAAATTTTTCATGATAACTTGCTTCTTTAGAAATTTAACTATTACAGAAAAATGCTTTTAAAAATTCAAAAATTTATTATAAAATATGTTATGTTTTAAAAAGGACGACTTTATTAAGTAAAAAAAAAGAAGAAAGAAGCATATACTGTTTTCTTTATTTTTATTAATTAGACTTGTCATGGTTTTTAATTTTTGCTTTTGATATTTTCAAATAAAATATTGCGTTAAAATTTCAGAAATATCGTGTCATAATACCATGACTTTTCGACAAATATAGTCTGCCTTTTATTTTGAATTAAATATATATATATATATATATATATATATTTGAATTATTTTAATTATTAGGAAATACTTCAAATAGATAACTTCAAGCAGATTTATGAAATATCTTTTTAAATTTGGAAAAAGAAAAATGAGAAAAAAAAAAAAAAAAACTTGAAATGTTTCTTTATTTCCTTGCCAAACCTCTGATATTATTACGAATCAAAGAATATGCTAAATAAATAAATAATAACATTTCTTTCATTTGTTTGTATATTCTTCGTTTGTTAACTATTTATTTCTTGCAATCTTCGCTTTTAATATTTTTAACTTCTTAAAATTAATTAAAATTTATTTTGAAACAGCTTTGATTTCTTGAACATTCTCTGGGTTTTTGCGAAAATGTAGGAGAAGGATTTTAAATAAATAATGTACTCATAATTAAATATGTATTGAAACGGATGAAATAAGGTTTATTTTGACTCTAAAGAGGACTACAAAGGTAAATAATGTTTTGAGAGATAAAAAATGCGTTATATCACGCAATCGCTTCAATTGAAACATCACATTTATTATTTAATTCAAATTTTTAACAAACCTGTTTGTTTGATAGTAGTTATACGATTCTAAATACGTTTCTACAAAAAAAATACAAGTTTGAATTAAATATTTATTTTAATTAAATATTTATTTATTTAAAGCAAATAAACTGCTATTGTCAAAACGTATAATTTTTTTTAAATGTCATCAAATTTGAATTAGCGAACAATATTTTAAATCATTTTATTTAATTTTCAGTAATACAAATTAATAATAAACCCAAAAAAGTGTGATATTAACTCTTATATGCTAAATGTTTCCTTTATACAATATACACATCTTTTAAAATATCATGAGATGAAACTGAAGCTCTAATGCTGATTTTTGCCAATGGGATCTCACTGAAGTTGATATTAAGTCAATTTGCAGCATGCGTTTGGCATTGCTAACGAAATAAATATATAAATTTTCGGTAAATTTTTAATTAATTAAATTAAATATAAAATTTCGCCCTGAGGGGACCATTTCCACTCTTCAAAGTACATATGTGCTAAATTTGGCGACTCTAGGACGAATCATTTGGCCTGTTGAGAGCCAACAGACATACACTCTCATTTATAATTAGCAGAATAATTATGACTAGAAAATTCATTGTGAGATTAGATACTGATATAATTCTAGCAACCAAAAATTATTCAAATTACAAAATATAATCATAAAAATCAAGAATTGAAAAAGTGATTCAAAAATTCAAATAAATAAGGAAAAATCTCTGCTTTATAATGGAAGAATAATGGAAGAATTACATATGTTAGTAGCTATCATAATTTCTGTTGCTCATGACTTTGGCAATCAATGCATGAATAATGTAGATAACGGTTGCATTTGTAAACAACTTTTAAAATAAATTTCGTCATTCTCTTACTAGTGTCATCACCATTTCTTGATATAAAGAATCAGGTCTCGCATTTCCCATTTTGATAGAAATCATTCTCCTTAAAAGTAATAAAAGAATGTCAATTTTACTCTGTTGATAAAATTATAAAACAAAATACTTTAGGAGAATTTTTAGAAAAGAAATTTCATATGCTTTGTTTAAACTTAAAAAAATATTGTAAAATGATAAGATAGGATTAAATTGTTTCCAATTTAGTATTCCAGAGGTTAAAAATAAAACAGTTTTTGAAAATAGACTTTCATTAGTGTATTACAATTTTTTTTTAACTTTTTAATTTTTTATTAATTATTATAAATTTGCACTCAATTTTTAAACAAATTTTAATAAAATTCAAAATTCTATTTCACGCAAATGTTAAGGTAAAATAAATTACTTGGTTAACTGATAATTGAAAACTGGAAATATTATTACATGTATTTGTCTCCAAGAGCTCTTAAAAGTACAAAATTATAAATCTCTAAGTTAATGTGAGAGAAAATGATTGAATTTTCTCTTACATTAAATCTCATGTTGATTGGAATGATTGGAATTGGATGAGTGATTGTAAAAAAAAAGTAAATAAATAAAAAAACAACCTTTCTTTGAATTTAAGCCAAGATAATTAACATACAAAAAAACAAACAATACAAAACAAAACAGAGTGCTTTTTTTCCCCATTCCAACTAAGGAAGTCCACTTTTCTTATGATGGAAATTTTAAACTTATATATATTATTAAATTAACTTTTCCAAGTTTATATCAATTTGATTTCATTTAGTTGGTTAGTATAAAATATTGTACGATATCTCCATTACGTTTTTCTATATTCTAAATACCGGTTAATATCGTCATGATATCGTAACAACGTTATTAATGTCACAACGTTATTAATGTAATGAGTTACCAATGTCATTTTAAATTTGTATTTAATATGCTTATCAACTGCTATTGCATTATTAAATGCATACACCAGGACTTATAATTTTTTATCATTTATTTTTTTAAGATTTTTTTTTGTTATTTGTTTTCATCATATTTTAGAAAAAAGCTTTTCATTGAGGATTGACAATTTTTGAAACTCATAATTTTTTTCTCGATGATTTTCTGAACAAGGAGGCTTTACATCCAACTGTATGTATTTCCATGAAATGAAAATAATAAATTTATTTTAAGAGGAATCTAATAGTATTTTTTGAGAAAAAACTAATTCGTTAGTTTTTGTTTTGATTCACATTTTAAAGGTTTCCGTGGACTTGGAATGCAAACACTTGAATGTGTCAAGCTTCTAAGTAGTGCAAACGAACTGAGTAGTCCTTTACGACATAAATATTCTACTTTAAACCTATCGAAAACAAAGAGTTTTAATGGGCTGCTTTCATTAATAATACCGGAAAAATTCTATTTAAAAAATTTGACTGAAATTGCATTTCAAAACAGTTTTGATGGAATTTAATTCTTGTTTCATTAAGTATCTTTTCTGTCTCTTGTTTCATTTCAAACTTAAGCTGATATTTTCCAAACATGCGCTATTTTAATGATTTTTCATTCCCTAAAAGCCCTTATTCTTTATGAAATGCCCTTACTTATGAAATAACCTTACTTATGAAATAGTAAAGTAAATTGCAGCTATAAATCACTTCAGAAACACAATCTGCTGAAATGAAGGTTTGTTAAAAATAATCGAAAATGTAATTTCTAAGCGTTTAATTCTGTATTATAATTTAATTTCATTATTTAATATTTTATGATATAGAAAAAGAAAAGATCTTATTTAATATTACAAAATATTGCCCAATTTATACAATATTATACGATAATGAAAATACTGTACATCGCCATTCACAAATACTGTACAAGTAACATAGTGTAATATTTTTATTTAATGAAAAATGATGCCATTGCAGATGAAAATTTAATAATATACAGTTTTTCCTTATCCAACTTTTGTTGGACTGAAAGAGATATTTTATTTGAAAAGCGAAACGTATTTCGATCTTAGTTAATCCAACTGGAAAGAATTATAACAGAAATGCAAAGTTCCAAATGGTCAGTTTTGTGATACATTTCAAATCGTCAATATTTTCTGATATAATTCGAAATCAATAAAGCATTAATTTCATCTTCGATTCTAAAATGGTTTCATTTTCTTATAAAACTAAATGTAATGACCGTTCTAAGGATATTTTACAAATCTCTCGTATTTTGCTGAAGACGTTGAAAACAAAATTATCATTATGATGATTCCTTATAAATAATTTTTTTTATAAACTTGTAATCAATAGTAATCTTTTACCCTCTTTTATAAGACAGATTTAATTAATAAATTTATGGTTTTAAGGAAAAACGAATATAAGAGGCTCGCAGGTGGTTTAAAGATCTCCTGAAATTGATCTTCAAATCACTTTAAAGAAAATTAAAATATTTCCTTATTTCCTATTTTAAATTACTGTCATTAGAAGACAATGTTGCTTTGCCTAAATTTAGATGTCTTTTATACTTTTTTTTTAACATAAATTGCTTTATATTTGTATCCGATGGAATTTAATAATCAACATATTATTCACTTCCAGATGTGCTGAATTAAAATTTAATTTCATACAAGTAATGCCATCTGATGATCATTTTGAGAAACGCTTATTACAAGATTCCAATATATTTATAACTTTAAATAATATAATTATTCTAAACAGTCTAAAATAATTAAAATTTAAAATACTATTATTAAGTACATTAATAAACGTGTTTTTATAATTAGCATTGATTAAATTTCTTTTTAAAAAATCTTGTATATTTAAAATTATTACATTTATTGTAAAATACTTATATAACCTTAAAATATTGGGAGGAAGTCATTAACTTAGCATTTATCATAGGTAATGATGCCTTAGTAACGTATTGAATATTTTTCATAGAAATAAAAAATATTGAAATTTGGTTTAGAGTTAAGAATGCAGAAAAATTATTAGGAAGAAGACAACACAACTTGTTTTTGTCCTTTGCTCGTAACTAACTTTAAACTAAGAAGTAAAGTCAGGAACACTTTATTTCTAAAGTATTTGTACCTGGAAATTGAAAATCTTGAATGTCAAAAGAAACCAAACCACGGATTAAAATTTTTGTTTTCATCTCGTGGTATTGGAAATAAAATTTTGTGTATTTAATATGTTTGTGAGTTATCGCTTGAAAAAAAATAACTTTCTATTTATCGTAAATGCTCTTAACTTAACTTAAAATCTATCCCAATATTTTACGAAAAAAAATCGTTTGCAATTTTTTTCTTCTAAGTTTAAACTAAGAAAATTGGCGAATCATACATTTCCACGGAATGTTGTAGCTTTAATGAATGTATGCTAATAAGAAGAAATATTTCTGTTTCTTAGAATTTGTCAATGAATTTGTAAATTAAGACAAATCGATACGATATTCTTTCTCTTATCACAAGCTTAACTTTAATTAATTTTATTTTAAAGAAAAATAAATATTGGAACGCTACTTCATTATATAATCATGCAAAGAAAGTTCCATGTCGTATTAAAACTGTTCTGTTTCGTTGAATATTCAAACAAATCCCTTTGCTGTTGTTGTTTTTTTATTGTATACAAAATTTAAACTTTTCCAGGTTAAACAAAGGATTTATTTATTTATTCATAATTAGATAATATATTCAACAATGCAGTGCACAAGAAAAATTAAAGTTTGCTATTTTAGTCCTAAACTTATATTTTTAAAAATAACATTCTACGATAATTTTTTGTACTAAATTTTCCGTTCATCGTCTTATGATGACTATGTATTTTAGAAATGGATTTTATAGATTTTATTTATGTTCCTAAAATACAGCTCGCTGTTTCAAAGAACAGCATTTAAGAAAAATAATGCATATAAGAAAGTAAGAATCTAGGGATACTTCAATTTAATTACATATCAAGAAATGTCCTTCAGAGACTTAGAAATTCAGACACATAATAGTGATCAAAGGAACATGTTTAAATTTAATAATGGGTCTGAAAGAATTTTAATATTCTGTTTTCAGGAATTTTTGAACCTCAAGCTAGAAAATTTTAAATATTTATGACTGTTTTTTTTTCAAAGAATGGAAATGATGCTCACTTTTCATTTCAAAACAAAATACATGCATTATCTGAAAATAACTTTCAGATAAATCTAGAAAAATTTACACTGAGAAAAACACCATTAAGTCTTCAAAACTGAATGATTTATAGAAAAGGTATATATAATTAAATTTTCGTTTCCATTGTAGAAGATCAATCTCGAAATCGAGATGCTTTGTTTTAAGCTTCAAAAGCACTCAAAATCCTGATATATACTTAAATGTTGTGTTGCTTAAAAAAAAAATCAAGAAAAAATGTCGGAGAGTGCCTTTGGAGTTTTTTTTTTTTCCTTTGATAAACATTTAAAAAATTTCAATCACATTTACATTCTATATTTAAAATGATATAGAAAGCGCGGCAAATAAAAATTAAATGAAATGTCAGTTTTTCAGTTAATCCTGGTATGATTAAATGATGTTTTGCTTAACAAATCAAGAAAAATATCGAAGAAGAGCGTCTGAATATTTTAACTTTGATATCAGTTAAAAAGTTTCAATTGCATTTGCATTCTGTAGTTAAAGTGATATAGGAAGCACAGCAAATAAAAACTAATTGAAATATCAGTCTTTCTGGATTCAATTAGTTAATATTTATTCTAATGACACTTTTAAAATGACGTTAGAAAAGTTGAAGAACATTTCGGAATTTCTTATTACTATGATTCCGAGTTTCTCAAAACTTCTTCTTATGTGCATGTTGCCATCAATAGCATAGAAACATTTCCCTCCAAAAACATAATTGCATTCTAATCGTATCATTGAAAACAGCTCTCACAATATCTATAAATTAGATATGTATAAATTGCATTCCTTTTAGAAGGCAATAAAAATCTAGTTCAGTTGGAATGCTTTTAAGTCAGTCCTGAATGCAAGCCCCAAGTATTCATTTTTCAGAGATTCAGGGTATATAAATTTCTCACTAAGTCTTCATGACTTCATCAATATTGTAGCACAGAGACGTAGCTACAAAAGTAAGGAGACTTTAAACTTCTTTTGCTACAGTATTTATCGTTTGTGGTTGAGCAATTGTTATAATTTAAAATTTTTATTTCTTGCATATTGTTTATTTTTGGCAGCATATTGCGTTTTTTTCCCCTGTTTTTAGAATAAATATATAATTCGGTGTTGTAACTTGGATATGAGATAGTAAGTAAATTTTCACGTTTGATAAAAATTTCTGTTCGGATCGGAGTATTTTTACTTGAAATTTCTTCACAATTTGATTGTCCACAGAAAACAATTTTCAGTGTTGCCATCAATCAACAAGATTGAAAGTTTTTAGTTCGCTGTATTCCTATTACGTCAAAAGCGAGAAAGGAAATGGCCTAGACACGGTTAAGCAACAAAATAAGTGGAAGAATGATTTTTTCTCTAGAAATTACTGGATTTCAAGAATTGCCATGAGTGACCATTTGAATTATGACTGTAAAGGAAAGAAACTGTAGATAAAACGAGTCGATTTTCTGAAAGTAGCATGAATTCAATAAACTATTTCAGACATCTGAGTATTTGGAATACATAGAAATTTTTTTATTCTCCGTTTAAAATATGAAAATAATTATCATTCTTCTTGTGACCCATGGCATTAATCTATTAAGCAATAATATATGTGCTTTAATACTCTTTATTTGAATATATTACGAATAAAACGTCCCAAAATTAAAACTTTTTATAAGCAAGATAAATCATTTAAAGCCATTATTATCAGTGATTTTTTTTTCATTTATTAATATTTAGCTAATTATTTTTATGTACAATGAAAACCTTTTTAAAGAAAGCTATTGAACAGAAAGAAGTGTTCGAAACAATTGCATTGGCTCGCTTTAGTTATAAGAATTAATATTTCTATAAACCTTTCTTTGATTTGTTTTATAACATATCATAGTAATTATAGTTTGGGTATTTTTCTTGATAAATTGTTTGCATTTCTTTAGTGCATTGATTAATTATAAATTAAAATTTTCAATTTATTTGAACATTTAAGTTGTTATACACTAATCCATAGGGCCACCCCTTCCCGAAAACTCGTTTTAATGGGGAAGTCATGAGTACATGTAAACATTATATTTCGAATTATTATTTTTTTCATTCATCACAAAATAGGTATATTTCGTGTAATCATCATATTAAGGATAGATTATACCAAAATATCTTCACTTACTTGGATATTTATGCATCATAAAGTCCATGCTACTATGGTTGTACGGACATAAATCAGTAAAAATCGAGGACCAATTTTGTATTAGAATTTTATACCTCTGGAGCACGCGCTCTGTAAGGATTTCTCTCGTTTTCTTTTCCCCAGAGTTGGATTGAGTTATTGTTGGAAGGGGGGGGGGGTAATGAAGAGACTATTTGCTTCTCCACCCATCATTTAATGGGTGTGTATATTGTTGTCAGTTTAGAATACCCATCAAAATCTTCAGTACTAGCAAGGTAAACATTACAAGTGATAGAAAAATGTGATGTACTAAATATACTAAAGTTAAAATATTTTATACTAAATATATGTATATACTAAAATTAAAATATTTTATAAGTTAAAGTATGCTTCGCATCAAAGTTAGAATATAATTTTCTTTTATTATATATATATATATATATATATATATATATCTTTTAAAGAGAAATTCCAATAAAAAGATTATCGATATCCCTATTTGGGCCTGAAATGTCATTTGTAATTATATGGTGAAGTTTTGTTTACATATTTTTGTGGGATATTATTTATTATCTTCTATTATTATTTATATAATTTTTTTCAATGAATCAAAGTCATAGTAGACTTTGAATAAGGCATAATTTTTACATAGGAACAAAACCATGCTGAGTGTGTTCGCAGTAGAAGATAAAATCTAAGATGTCAGAATTTTTCCTTTTAGTGATTTTATTACGAAATTCTGATAGGGATTTCTTTGACACGTGTCGACGTCTTAGTTATCTTTAAAAAGATGCATAGGTGTTATCCCTTCGTTTCACGACGTGGAAAAGAACGAAGTCAGCAATAAACACATGTTAAAATTAATTAAATAATATGGTGGAAATAAGTGAACATATTAGAATGAAATTAACATTGGCTAATGTAAGATAAAAATTAGAAAATCAATTAGGATTTAAATAAAATTAAGAGATATTATTCGATATTCAATAAGGTGCATAGCAAGAACACAATGCTACCTCGGCGGACAAAGATTAGAATATTATGATCTTATGCAATAAGATCAAAAATCAATTTATGAAATACATTTTGTTCAATTTTAAGGCACGCTTAGAAATTTTTTTTAAATGAAAATAAGTCCAAGGCATTTTTATTAGAACGCGTTTTAAAAACACTCTCTTACTTCTGTTACCTGCTTTAGAAGAGAGGATACTTGCTTTTACGGAGTAGTATTTTGAATCAATAAATTTAGACAATGCAAACGTTATATATCATAAATGTAACCCTTATTATTGCAATTAATAGTATTAATTGCAATCAAATTATCAATTATCAGCAAAGAAAAATTCCAAACACGGACTGGATAACGAGTTCAATTTGAAACATCAAACCAGAATTTCGCTGGTTAGATACCTTATTCTAAAACATATCTGTCATTTATTGGGATCTGCCTCGTATTATGAATTTCAATGTTAAAGGTAATCTAGCTTGTGCGGTGCAGATATCTGAAGAAGGGGTAGAATGCTAACTTGTCCTACTGACATACTTGTCATCCCTATTATGAATATTTACAAGACAACTCTGTATTTTATAATAAATGCCCATTAAGCGATTTAAATAATTTAACTTTTAATAAACTTTAATTAGTTCGATTGGTGCCAACATTTCATAATGAATCACGAATACATCAGGTGAGCATGCTTTAACATTGGTTTTCGTGGACTATCATTTCGTTAAAAGATAAGGATATTTTTTTAAAAAAATTTGTATAGGATTTAATCATAGTCATAGAAAGTCTGAAAATCCTGGAATTAGGAGAGGGTCAAAAATAGCATCCCTAACATTATATTCTAATTCAATTTCGATTGAAAAATTTTTCCAATAAAGGTTAAGATGTATTAACTAATTAATATACGTATCAAGTTTTCACTGAATCTTTTATAAATGCAATTTCACTTTAATGCATAGTTTATGGATTGGGAAATATAATTTTGTTTAATAACTTTTACCATGATTATTGTAGATATTATCCTGTCTCTATCCCAATGAAAGAGTAATTTTATTACAGAAATTATATTTTACCTTATCTTTCCGTTTTCTTATTGACCATTTTACCCATGGCATCTCCAATGTTTAATTAGTCTCTCTCTCTCTCTCTCTCTGTGAGTGTGTGTGCGTGCGTATGTGTGCTTGAGTGCATGCGTGTATATACAAGAAAAGGCAAAAGACCTATAATTTTATAAAGTAGGATTTTTGAATTTTTATATTTAACCTCGTAATATGTTTTAAAACTTCTAATCCTTATTTAAAGAGTATTATTGTGCAGAAAGATTGAAAAATTTATTAAAATTAAACAAATTTTAATAATGAAATGGAAGTTATATCAAAGAAAAGCTATTTTTTATATTTTAAGACATTGTAACATAATTTTTGTGCAATGATGTGTTCCAAAGTTATAGTGGAAAACCATAAAATCCTTCTAGCCCTATCGTATTCCCTTTAGAGGCTGTAGGCCGTAGTAATTTTTCAGTTCCGCAATTAATTCTTTTATTTACTGAAGAACTCGTGTGAAAAATTTTGTTCGATTCTCTCAAGAAATGTATAAGATAAAAATATGTAGAAAGGTATTTAATTTTATATATTAATAAATACATTAAGTTACTTCTATTTACCCCAAAAGCCATCTCTTTAAATTTGAAATCATATTGTATGTTTTAAATTACTTCTTTAATTAATTTCTAAATTGTTCAATTCCGCAGTGAATTATTAATCAGATATATTTCACTTTTCATCACTTTGATGTTAGATATTTTATACATAAATTTGACAATTCAAGAGCTAAATCCTTAATACTAAATCTTTTCGAAATTAAATATTAATAAATGTTTGAATTGATTAATAAAAGTTCCATGATTTCAAACCATCAATAAAAGTTCCAAGATTTGATAATTGAAACCATCAAATCATTTCCGTTGATATTCAGGAATGATGGCACAAATTCAAAAATAACCGGAAATATCAAGAATAAAAGTCAAGGAATATTTCATCTCAGTTAGGAAGTAATGAAGCTGTTTTGATACTAATAGTATTTAGAATACTACGATTTGGTTCTTTATTCGATATGTATTATTTATTAAAATTCATTAATAATGCATTCATTTGGCAAAACATTTTTAAATTTATAGTTAACTTCATTTGATATCTTTTACCTTGCTATAAGTTATTCATTTTTTTTAAACGCCCATCTTGTTTTTCTAAACTTATTTTCCATTAAAATAGCAATCTGAAATATTCTTAATTCGAATTCAGAAAAATTCGAATTCTATTCAGAATTATTCTAGTGAAATGTATTTTCATTTCATTTATTTCTTCTACAGATATTAACTACCATCATGTTACAAATTTTGAATCTTGGAGTAATTCTTTAATTCAGAAGTTATTAATTGAATTATAGTTTTACAAATAACGTCGTCTTTTTGCAAAGAGAATGAAAATGGATTTTGTTCCATACTTCTAAATAATATTCAAAAACAAAACATTCAACTTCAAAGGAGGATGGAAAAAATATGTACGTTGATGAGAAATTTTTACCTCAAATAATCATTTCTTTAATGAGATGATTTCTTAATTGATGGTGATATATTCATTTTCCCATTATTTGGAGACGCTTTCATTCAAGTGGATTTTTGTCTTTTCTCGCAGGAGACATCTTAATTCTAAAAATAAATATTTCTAAATTCAATTTGGTGCTTGATAAGATTGAAAAATTTGAATTTAACGAAATGGATCTATTAATATTTACGGTGAATACAAATTGAACAGTATATTACAAAATAAAAGTGATTGAAATTCCTACTTTAGAGTTAATTTACAAATTAAAAATTTTATTTTAACTTTTTTTAAAGCTCGTTATTCAATATTTTGATGGAACAATGAAATTATTTAGATTTCATCATATCAATAAAAGCCTTTTCATATATTTATGTATCAAATCAAATTTTAAAAACTTTACATTTTAAAATTAGTGATTAATTGTATGAAGATGAAATTGATAGCATTAGAATGATACATTTAAAAAAATTTATGATAATTTAATTAGCAATCATTTCTGCTAAATAATATTTTTTGAAAACATATCTGAAAAACGAAAGATTTGCTCTATTTTTAATTAATTTTTGGACCAGAAAAAAAATGGACAGTGACCCTCCTTTTTCTGGAAGATAAGATGTATCAAATTTCATTAAAAATTGAAAAAAAAACTGTAGATTTGTAACAGTTATTTTTCTTTGCATAAACATGAATTATTTATTACATCAAATTCTAACTTATTTGGTTCGTTAGCTTCATTTTTAATTAATTTTTGGGCACAGAAAAAAGGTTCAATTACCCTCCTTTCTCTGGCGAAGCAAAGGCGTCAAATTTCATCAAAACTGGAACAAAAAAATGTGGATTTGTAACAATTCTTCTTCTTTATATAAACATACCTTATTTATTACAGCAATTCTAACTCGTTTGGCTGATTTACTACATTTTTAATTAAATTTTGGACATGGAAAAGTGGGCAGTGACCTTCCTTTTTTCTGAAAGAGAGCAAGTGTGTCAAATTTCATCATAATCATAACAAAAAATGCAGTTTTGAAACAATTATTTTTCTTTGCATAAACATGCATTATTTATTATAGCAATTCTAACTTTTTTTGGCTGATTTACTACATTTTTAATTAATTTTTTAACTAGGAAATGTGGTCAGTGACTTTCCTTTTTCTACAAGAGAACAGACGTGTCAAATTTCATCAAAACTGAGAGAAAAAAAACTATGGATTAGTAGCAATTATTTTTCTTTGCATAAACATGCATTATTTATTATAGCAAATTCTAACTTATTTGATTGATTACCTTTGATCCTCAACAATAGATATTCTTGAAATTACTAGCATTTGAAGATTAAATCCTTAATCTTTTTCTTCGTCTCTAATAGTTAATCTACTTAAATTAAGTAAATAATTCCCTAGATATTAGAGAAATCTTGCTGTAATGCATAACTCTGATTAAATTCCCTTGACAGATCGTTATACCTAATGATGTACATTCAGTACAGACTTGAAAGGGATATTTCATTTCTAAAACTCATTAGTTGATGATAGACATATCTGCAGAACTGCCCAACTATTAATTTACTGAAATATAATTCTGATTCTTGGTACTCTGCATTCATCATCTCCACAAATGAATTGGTAAATTTCAGCTAAGCGATCTCCTGGAAAGGCTCTCGGAGAAATGTAAGCACCTATTGAGTAACTAATATTTGTTACATAAACGCAATTACGCAATGGTTGGAAAATGAGGTTTAATGATGCGTGTGTAATATTTCGCTACAATTTACCAAATCGACTGTCTAAGTATATTAATATTAAGTATTCTATGGCTGTTATGCAAATTTTTAGTTTTTGTTCAGTTTTGATGAAATTTGGTATCAAGACAAAAGAGAAGACTTGTTTATTTTTTCAAAGTCAGAAAATTAATTCATTTTTTTTCTTCTTATTTAGGCATACCATCCGATATTAATATCTTTCAAAAATTATATCTACATTATCTTAAATCTGCAATATTATTTTTAATAACATCTATTTTTTCTGTACAATTTTTCGTCTGATTGTATTAACTTTTAAAAAATTCCGCTTAATTTATAATTATCGTTTTTCAGAATCATGTGCATGAGCTTTTTATGCTTCGATGTATAATACAAAAAAATCTTGTATTTTGTATAGTACAAAAAAATCTTTTACTTGTGTATTAATTGCCGTTCATTTTCGAAAAGAATAGAATCCAGCATTTTTACTGAATATAGTCCCAGATCTTCAGTGATTTTTTCTATAATGATATTTTCATTTCTATAAAATATTTTATTATTCTATAAATATATTATTTTTCTATAAAATATTTTAATATTTTTAAATTTTGAACTGAAGTGAAGTAAAGAAGATCACCATTTGTGTATTTACTGCAATTCATTTACGAAAGACCGATCTCCGAAATGAATCTAACGCTTTTATTGAATTTAGTTTTGTGTTTTTGGCGATTTTTTTCGGCGATTAGCCGCTGGTAATCGTTTAACACATATAGAACAAAAAATCGAATAAGTTTTTTGGATCGGTTAGAAACCAAATTTTATTTAGAACTACAATCGTAGTTTCGTGTTCATTTACCAAATTCCATTAATTTATGCTCTTGCATTTTTGTGTTATCTTGCTAATATGCACATGATAGTACAGGCTTTGACAGAGAGTCAGGCTCTTGGCGGATTAGGCTCTTCCAAACTTTACAAGAATCTACCTCTTAGATACTTAACTGTGTACCAAATTTTATTTATCTAACTCTTTGAGTTGTTTAATTATTGTGCTCCTATGTATTTGGACAGATGGGAAGTCAGTCATCTGACTCTCCTACCCGCCACGAAGGCACACGGATTTAAACCATAAAACTGTATGACCAAACCGCCGAAACAGCAATATTGGCTGGAATTGTAGTTGAGTCCTAAGGGCCATTACCGGCCACGGTACAACCCTCCCCGAAGGAAGTACGTCCCGTCATCGATGGGAGGAGTCAGATCCCCCACCTATTTGTGTACCCTCCAGGGTGGCGAGATCCAACCACCATGTCTGAAGCATCTCATCCTCATTCCGAGGTGCCCCCGGGGGTTTGGACAGACGGGAAAAGAGACTTTCTCTGAATGGATTTTGATTAAAATGGGATAAAAGTCTACAAATTTGGTAAAAATATTAAACCAAATCAAATCACTACAAACCAAATTTTATCCGTCCAGTTCAAAATGTTTTTTTAAGTTTTCCTGTTATTATACAGATAGAGACATAATTTCGAAAATATGTTTTTCGAACTAGAGATTATCTGAAAAGTAGATTCGTTACAAATCTCGAGTTCGAATTTTTTGATTTTTTTCTTTGTATACTTGGTATAGTTAAAAAAAAGGATTCTATTTAGACAAATATATTTAAAAAAAATGGCATAGAATTATGTAATACCATCTATGTAAAAAATTTTAAGAAAGTAATGATAATGTAAAGAAAGAGTTAAAAATCGAAGAAGTTTATTGCAATTCCTGAAATATTCTTGACTCCGGAAGGAATTCCATAATTGGAGAGTTTACTAATGAATAAAATATTTAATCAAGGAGAACAAGACAAAGTTATATCTCATTTCAAAGGAAATTTCTTTGTATTAAAAATTATACAATTCTATATCGGAAATATTAAAGTTATTGTACATAATTAATTATGCACTCCTTTAAAAATAAATACCATGAATCGAGTTGAATATTATTTCAAAGTATATTCTGTACACAGGGAATTTTATTATCTATTTTTAACTCTTATCACAAACGACGTAATTGCATTATTTTCAGAAATTATATTGTCTCATTGTATATTCGACTACATGACGTAGAAACTGATTCTAAAATAAATACATTAATTCAGTAGTATTAATTTTAGAAATTTTATCTGCACTTCATGTAGAATTCTACAAATTCTATAATTAATTTAGATGACAGTAGGGATGCTATAAGAGGTTTATGGAAAGTCTTTGATATGTCACTTATAAAGTCAAGAATTGCAAATTGTTGTTGAAAGCAATTCAAGTTTACTTATACTTGTATTTCAGATATTTATTGTTGTTATTTGTTTTACTGAATGAAATGTATTTTATTCAATATAATGTGCGTGTAAATATTTATGAAGCATTTAGAAACATCATTGCCTAGTTCAACTTACTTTTGCAAATATGCCATCGCCCTTTTAATTAGTCTTCTGATATCTGAGATTTATATTTTCTGTTAACCAACATGTCTTCTCGTTCATTTGTCTCAGAATATATTACGATGACTTTCAATAATGATGAATTATATATATATTTATCTAAAACATTAAAAATTTATTTAACAATTCAGGATCGGAAAAGTCATTTTACGAAACTGAGTCACATATTTAGTTCCATAATTATATGCAAATTTGGAATATTTGTAGTCAAAAAACGTCTTAATTTTTCATGCAGAAATTGCTAATAAGTTAATATGAAAATAGATTTTTGAAGTTTAAATACTTTTTATTTAAATATATATATATATATATATATATATATATATAAAACCACATTCGTTTTTAAATTCGCAATCAGAACACCTCAGTTCTTTTTTAATTATGAGACAATTTTATATTTTTTGGCTAAAATGTTTTAAAATAAAGAGAAACTTTTTTTTAATTTGTTACATTTCTTAATTTTTTTCATAAGTTTACTGTAACTGTATAAATTTAACGATATATTTTGTGCGCAGTGTAAGATCTGAGTGTTAGTCTAGTAAACGCACCTAAACAACCATTGATTTCAAATTCTTTAAATATGTAAGATAATTCTTATCCTTTGCCGATAACATATTACAATCTGTTGATTTAAATCTTAAAATATTTCAATGAATTTCTTTAATACGGTTCTTTTTTTACTGAACTGAAGTAAAATATAATAGATGAGAAAAAGTGTTCCGAAACTTTGAAGTCTTATTAATGTCAGTCACATAAAAATCCATTCATGTGTAAATTTTTGAACTTCTTTCAAAGTTATCTTACTGTTTTTTGTTGTTTTTAATTCTGTGGTTCTTAAAAATATTTCAAAAGGATCTCTATAAACTCTCTGAGAAATTAAAATGCAAAATCAGGAATATAATTTTAATGAAATACAATGAATTGTATATATATTTACATCCTCTATTACATAGGAAAAATGTTTTATCTGTTGAAAAATTCGTATTTTGATTTTGAGAAATTTCGAAGGTAAGACTTTCTTTAATCAAATAAAAAAAATTGTAATATATATATAAATAGTTGTTCTGTTTGTAAGTTTCAACATTCTAAACGAAAAAAAAATCATTAAAATGCTCTATAGTTCAATTCATTAGACCTATAATTCCCGAGTTTGGCTTTTATTTACTTCTTGAATAACAATTAAAAATACCTTAAGACTTATTTCCTATCACTTATGGAAACGTTCTTCAAAGAGTGAATCAGGAACCTGGTCTACTGATTTGACTACCAAAAAATAACCATATTTGTACATTGATTTTGATAGTAAATTTGTTCTATTCACTAGACATCTTTTTTAAGATCAATTGGACCTAGAAATTTTTTTTAAAAAAATGAATAGCGTAAAAAATGTAAGACGATTTAAAATCATTTTAAAAATTAATAAAAAGTCAACTTATTTATATTTCAGATATTTTATTAGTTTTACCAATTTTAATTATCTGATATATTTTCTTTTTTTTATATATCTAAAAAAATGATGGATATTTTTTGTCGAAGTATCTTGTGATACTTTTACCATTTGTATCATATTGAGCTTTCCCGAGTGCTTTTATATTACCTATTAGATTAATTTCCTTTTGCCATGACACTGAACTACCTGTACTATCATATACTAGTTAATTTATTCGATGTTTTGTAATTTTTAAAACTTTTTATTTGACTCAAGTTTTTCTTTTCCCTTTCGCTAATATGGAATTTTACAATTGATATTTGGCTTTGCAGAATTCGGATATTTTACCTTTTTCTTCTGTAACTGTTTTGATTTATTATTAAAATGAATGGTTTCTTTATAATAAAAATAAGGGTTTAATGCTAATTATAACTGAGTTTCAGATTTTTGTTAATTATTAAGTATTTTTTAGCTATAATTGTAATAAAAATTGTTTTTAGGATATAGATTAATTATACATACATATCAGATTTATCTCATATAATAAATGACGACATATCGTGTTCTTTATATTATTATGAATGTAAGATGGTTTTCTATGCTTTATTCATAATAAGAGTAATTTTTCTACTAAAACATTTTTATTATAATAAAATTTGCTTTGCTATTTAATCTATAATATTATTATAATTGTTGATGTTCATTTTTCAAAGATTTTTCAAATTTATTAAATATATATTTCTTCCTATGTTTATGATTCTAAAAATATCATTCGTTAGGCAATAACATTTTTCAAGCTATTTTCGTCACACGTAGTTTATCTTTTAGCAACTATAGTTTATCTTTTTATTCTAGAAAGAACAAATAAGAATTTTCTTTATCATTAAAGCGGCACCTTTGACATTTTTTCTATTTCTTCAGGGGAAAGGAACTTGCTTATGGAAAAAATCCGAAAGTTCATTATCTTGCTAAGCACGTTTTCTCTCATATTGCTTTCAAAAGATTTCTTTTCATTTTTTTTATTAAGTTTAAATTCATGTTTTATCAAGTTTTGTCACGGTGCTTTTCAGGAACTATCAAAGCCTTAGTCATCTAAATTTGTAATAGCGACGTGTCGTTGTATTATTTCACACATTGCAAAATAAAGAAGACTGGTTTTTTTCCTAATTTTTTCATAATTATTATTTATTGTGTAACTTTTTATAGAGTAATTTCAGATCTAGTCGAAGGTATAAAATGTTCAGGACAACTGGTTGTAGAATAAACACCAAATAATCTATTAATGAATAGTGATTTTCTTGTCAGATTTTTTATTTTATCCAAGCAGCAACCAGTGACCTCGAAGTGACAAAAACAATGACAGATTCTCTCTCTCTCTCTCTCTCTTGGTACCAGCTTAAATACACCATACATATTTTTTCGAAATACTGCTTGCACTGAAACTATCAATTAATATATCGCCAAATTTGAAAATATATTTAGATATTTTGTCAAGAATATTTGTTTCTTTTTTCTTTTATTGTTAAGCAAAAATATGTATTGCGTGCCAACTGGTGATTGCCTCGAAAAAGTCTGTTTCTTTGTTCCCTTTCTACTCCAACTAGTAATGCCGTTTCAAACTTCGTTCACCATTTGTAATTACACTTTATTTTACAAATATTTTTCATTATTCAACCGGTAAGTTTTCTGCTTGAAAGCTTGAAATTATTTTCGACAAGCTGAAACTTCAGAATCTTCGATAAACTGTCGGAAAAATCATTGCTTGATTTTTCCGACATTGCTATTGTATCATGGCAATCATTGCTATTATATCATTGCTTGATATAATAGCAATGATTGCCTTGACTATGGACATTAGGCTTAGACTTTTATTGTATTTAGGGGGACAGGAAAATAATTTCTACTCATGTCGTTATTTGTAAATCATTTATCAAATTCATTATATACTTCAAAGTCTTGCCAAAGGCATTTTAAGCTTAGAGTGACTTGCTTTTGATAATTCATCTTAAATTGTTTTTTGCAATATATGGCTAAATGGTCAGCCAAATACAAGCAGAAGTACATATCCGGAATTGTATACTTTTTGAATTTCACTAAGGTAGTAATTCAACGGTTGAAACCGAAAAATATTTGTGATATTTATCCAAAAGCATTAAAGGTTCTTAAATACCAAATGGGGTTTACTAAGTTCACATCTGGTTATTTCGATTTTTCCGACTCATCTCTATCAGGAATAGTAACAATTTTATTTAATTAATCCTCTATAAAGTATTCCGCGCGAAGGGATAAAAATTCCTTAATGATTAGCACATTCTTTTAAATATACCTAAATTTCCCTTTCCTAAATAGACATGTGTCAAATAAATCCCTATCAAAATCTCATTGCAAAGTCATTGAAGAGAATATTTCGATCTCTTTTGCTTTTTTGCTCTTGTGTCGCGATGTAAACTGACGTATTGCTTAGGAATTAAAAGACGAAGTGTTTATAAATGAGAGAATTCTTAATTCTCTGGGAGAGCGTTGTTGCTGTTGATTGTGATTGCAACGGTTCTGCTTTCGATACTTGTATTTGTGCTTTTATTTGAAAAAAAGGATGTTTTTCTTTATTTGAGATCTTGTACTTACTTCACTTCACGCAACTGTATGATTTCCTTAGCACTATAAATAAACGAACGTCTCATATCGATTCAAATAAAGATAAATGCACACAAAAAATAAAAAAAATAAAACAAAGGTCCAAACATAGTAATCCAAATAAGACTGAAAAAAATTTTCTTAATGACAAAAGTAAAAAACTCTTTTATACAAGATACAACTTTTGATAATGCATTTGAAAAAATTAGAAGCATTTTGAAGGGTTTTTAAGGCAAATTTTTTTTGAAGTAAAAACTAAAACTAGTCAATAATTTAATTTAGAATAAAAAATTGCCGTCCACTTAAGCGAGAGTTTTCAGAAACAGTTGTTTTGTTTCATGGTGTTTGGAAATTCAGTTTTTTAAAAAGTGTTATTAAAGCGAGGATATCGAATGAACAAATTAAATATTCTAATGAAATCTTTTACATTTGTACTTGTAGGGAAACATACGAATAATTTATCTAAGGCTGTTGAACCTATTTTACTATTTGGAACCCATTTAAAAAATATCAAGATATTTAACCGTTGTTTTCGCAATAAGTGCTTTTAGTGAAAACTCGGGGCTTGTAAATTTCCATAATTCTTTTAAAAGATTCTAGAAATGCGGAAAGTGGAGAAGATATGAAAGGAGGGCTAGCTTTACAAATATTTTTATAGCGAGAATTCTTGGTAATACATTAAAATTTTATTATCACGGTCTAACACTTATACCGAATACGAGTCATCAAATTTGTAAAATAATATATAGTTTTATTATTTATTCATTCAATTTATCTAATATAATTTTAGATAATACTAGTAATATTTCTCTGCATTTTGAAACTAAAATGTGTTAAAAAAGAAAATGTGTTTTCATAATATGCAAGATTTATATCTCTTAAGATGTCTCAAAGTAAGATTTTTCGTACATTTCTTTTTTCAAAATAAATAAATAAATAATAATAATAATAATAATCACCAAAACATTATCACCATTAAACAAATTATGCTTTAAAAGTATCAAAGTAGTGCCTTCCTAAATGCAGAGAATTTGATATGTTAGCATAGCAAATATATTTATTTTCAATAAAAATGTCTGCTTTTGTTACGGAAAAATTCCAAGATTCCTATTTATTTTTTAAGGTAGTATAATTAAATATTAGCTTTAAAAAATCCACTGTTTAAAAAATTATCTTTTGCTAAATTAAATGAAAGGTAAAACTTCCGACTAAAAGAATAAATTTTAGATTTGAAAACGGAAGGAAAATAAATTTATGAAATATTAACTATGAAATAAAATTTAGTATATTTTTATTATATTTTAGTAAAATTTAGTATACTACATATTATCACTGTGGAGTATCATCTGACTTATTAACCTTAAGAATTTATTAACCTAAAGAATTGAGTTTTAGGAAATTAAAAATAAATTTCTAGATATTCTTTAGAAATAATTTCGTTCATTAAGTATGATCAGCACTGCAATTTTGACATCTATCATACAGTATAATTGACTCGTAACTAAAAAAAACAGGTTTTGCATCTTCACATTTCATTTGATTTAGATTAGCTGAATATTATATTAATTATAACAGATATTTTTGCTATATCTCAATTCAAAAACGAGATCCACTTAATAATATCTATATGTAGCGAATTAATGCAAGGCACAACATGTTAAAACTGGATAAGATTTCTTAGTAAACTAGAATTATACTGTACTTTAAAATATTTACATCTCTATGATTTCTAATAATAAAGTCGAATGTGTATGTATATTAGTGTTTAACAAGACAGAACTATTACATTTGGCACATATGTGTTTTGAAAGGCAAGTATATGCATCTAGGAGTAGGGTTTTCGAAATTTTAGTTAATTAAAAAATTAAATGAAATAATTATTTTTCTCAATACCATTCGAAAATATTATAGCATACAAAAATGATTTTAAATCATCATCAAATTCAAAATATCATCTTTTCAAATCTTTCTTGAATTTTGGCAATTTGTTACTATCCCGTATAAATAGTATAGAGAAAGCATAGCAATATTCAAAAAATTGGGGACTCAGGATTTTGACGAATCTTTAAATTTCAGACCTACTTGAGTACGAAAAATGCATTTTTTGAAAATGTCCATCTCTCTGTCTGGCTTTCTGTGACGAAGTGAGAGACAGGCTTTTCAGTTTTCTTTGACGTTTCAAAAACGTTTTGAACTTGACAGATAAAGTTTGATATACCGTACTGTGCAAATTAATTGGGACAAAACCAAAAATTTTCACAAATGTTTTTAAATTAGTATAGGTAAACTTACATGCACAGTATAGCAATCTAATACAAAATATGTCCTCCTCTAGCTTGAATGAGATCCTATACACGGTTTGGCATGGATTACACTAAATTAGAACATAAATTTTTGATATCCTCATCACGAAACCAAACTTTTATAGCATTCTCAATCATTGTTTTCTTTGTTGAACAGTCCATTTTACTCAGATGTCTCTTTACATTGTTCTACAAATTCTCGATGGGATTTACACCAGGAGAATTACCAGGCCAATCCAAAACCATTATTTTCTATTTTTGAAAAAAATTCGTTGTTAGCTTAGAAGGATGGCATGGAGCAAGATCTTGTTGAAAGATACCAACACTACCAGCGAACGTTTGCATCATAGGCACAATTTTACTTTCTATTATAGAAATGTATTGTTTAGAGTTCATCATCCCTTCAACTAGTATTAAGCTGCCAAGTCTTCCAGAAGTAAAATAACTATAAAACATTTGTTTCTGAGGGTGCTTAACTGTTTGAATAAGATGTTGTTCCCTGATGCGTTCTCCACCACTTCGCCTGACAAATCTTGGCCGAAACCCTTGCACAAGAAAATGCGTTTTGTCGCTGAATACAACCTTCTTCCAATCTTGTACAGTCCAGGATTGATATTTCCTATCCCAATCCAAATGTTTTTTCTACATTGCAGGTATTAATAACTGTTTTTCTATTGGTTTCCTTGCAAATCTCACAGCTTCACTAAGCCTTCATCAAACTGTCGATGAATCCACGCTCATACCAGTAGCTAATAATTCTCTCTGAAGATCTCTACTTGTTTTGAAAGGATGCATTGTGCTATTTCGTACAAGAAATTTGTCTGTTCTAAGTGTGTCTTGCGTTTGCGTCCATTTCATTTTGGAGACACTACCCCAAAATTCTTTTGCTGATAAATAATCCTAGAAACACTGGATTTTCCAACTCTAATTACTGCAGCAATATCTCTTACAGCCATAGAAGTATGCTGACTAAGGGTAACAATTCTAGCCCTTTTCCTGGGAGTGATATCCATTTTTTTAATACACTTCAGAAGAAGACAATTCACACAAGCGACCACTTTTTACAGCAACTGAAGGGAAAAAATTTTCAACACGTCATGATCACGTGGTCAGACCGGTTTAGATTAGTCAAGGGCAGTCACACGTTCTAAGAAAATATAGTTAAAAACGGTTTAAGGCAGAAAATCCCCGAGAAAGGAACAATTTTCTTAAAAAATCTGTTTGTCCCAATTAATTTGCACAGTACTGTATATGCTTTATACCAAATTTGTAAATTTTTATTAAATTTTGAGCAAAAACCAGCCATAAGAAATCTGTCCGCATGTTCGAATAATGTCCGTCTATCTATCTGGCGCTGTCTGTGACAAAGTGAGAGACAGCCTTTTGAGTTTTCTTTGACAAAGATAATTCAAAAACGTTTTCAGCGTGACAGATAAAGTTTGATATATATGCTTTATACTTTTTGATATATTTGCAAATTTTTATCAAATTTTGATTGAAAGCCAGCCATAAGAAATCTATCCTTATGTTTGAATAAAAGTTAATACGTTAACTACAAAACGAAGAGAACCAGATGAATGAAATTTTGTACACATATTTAAGATCTAAAATCAGACATCTAAAAAATTTTGAGCTAAATCCATTGAAGGGTTCTGTACTTTTAGTCAGTATGTGCAAACGATAATTAAAAATAAAGAAATTACCAAAATATATTACATTTGATATGAGATTTTATAACTACAAGGTCAGTTTTCTGTCAATTTTATTAATGGATTGAGAGAAAAAGTGTTTAAAACACAAATTCAATTTTTTTTTCGAGAATTAACTGCCAAAAAACTCAGTAAGATTGACAGGATAGATTCAGTAAAAAGTGCTAAATTAATGTTAAAGGTTAATATTTCGTAACTATTGTAAACCAATTACATGCAAGAATATACGAGAAATTTTGGAGAGATTATTCTTGTTGGTTAAAATTAATTTTTTCCTAGTTTTAAACAATAGATTACTGTGAAATTCAGACTGTTTTCAGTGTTTTATCAAATATTGAATAGGTTGATTTCTCTTCCACTGTTCAAAACTAAGGAAGAAAAGAGGTGTCTTTAATATATGTGCAGTTAACATGAACATTAAGAAAGGGGATTTACAGCACAGCGAATGTCCAAATCTAGTTGAATCACATATTTACGTTTTTAATAGCACAACCATGTCATAGGGTTAATGATCTTCATTAGGAACGTTCATGCAAATAATGATCAAAAAATATGTAAGGCAATTAAAATAACATGGTTTTAACCTCGGGTAAATTGTTGGACTTTCTTGAACTGAAATCATATCTAAATACTTTAACTAAATTTAAATATAATCAATATCGCAGGAGAACCAATTAATTGCCAAATGCGAATAGTTATTAATATAGTAACATCGTTACTTTTCTTTAACATTTAATGCTCTTAATATTTTAAAAAATTACTTGCTTTCACGTTTAACTGATCTCATAATAATATTTTCTGTCTTCAGAAATCATATCGGTGCACTACATCTTGAAGCTTATTCCATTACCTATCTCTTTAATAGATAGAATATTTAAATCTTTTAAGATAAATCACGTTTATAAAAAAAAGTAATCACGAAAGAAATTTCTTACGCAGCTTGCTGCAATTATACGTTTTTATGTATTTTTATTTAATTAAATTCGTCTTACTTTAAAAATCGTTGTAAAAAAAAAAAAAAAAAATTCTGCAAACGATTTTTTTTGCATATTTTAGTGTCTCATTTTTTAAAATTTTGTGCATTTAAATATTCTTAACGAAAATGCACAATTTTAATTTTTTAGACCTTCTTTGGCAGTCAATAAGTTAATATGATTAAATTAGATTATATAATAATGCCGCTATCTTGTAATAAATTCGCGAAAAACTAAAATTTATAATACTCATAACATGAATGACAAAAAAAAATAATATGTAGAAAACAGTCAAATAAAAAAGAATTTCCTTTTCAATACATTATTAAAAGTATAATAAAAGTAAAAGGGAAAAATATAAAAATTAAAAGTGAAATATTTACATTAAATTTATTTTAATCAAAAATAGACAGAAATTTCAATTTTCTTTTTATTTTGTATGCCCTGAAATTTGAAATTTTTCATCTTGATAAAATATTTGATGCATACTTACATAAAATTAAAAAAGGCACATTTTTGAAAAAAAAATAATGAAATAACAAGAAATAACTTATGAAAATTTCGATAAATAAATAGGAATAAAATTATTTGTTTTTCCCATGCTTAATGTTGCCATTTCGAAAAAAAAAATATATTTAACAAATTTAAGAAATTTGTTATACAAATTAAATTATAATAAAATAATTATTAAATTAACAAATTAAATTAAATTCAAATTATGCACAAAAAATTACATGTTTTAAAACAATTCCATTTTGAAACTAAGTTAATTCTGTTACAATTGTTTTTTATTCCATTGAAGGCCTGTTTTAATTAAAAAGTTATTTTAAGAAAACAAAATATCAGTGAAGATTGGAAATATTCTTTTGATAAATCCGATCAAATTATGTAACAGCTGAAAGCATCATTGAAAAAAAAAATACTTGAAAAGAAAAAGCCATTTTCCATTAGGCTTATTTAAGGGGATAACAGAAAAGCAATAGGAAAAAAAGTTTCAGCATATATAATCTCCTCATTTCAAAAATGTATTCTTATATGTGATTAAAATAGATTGAAGCATATATTGTTACATTAACTGAATAGTTAATATCTCAGAGGAGAAAGCATGTTTTAACTTTTTAAAACGATATTTTTTTAGACTAATACTTTTTTCAAATGCTTTAGATGGCTTAGTTTTTGTGGAAATTATGTTATAAATATAAAAAGGAAATTAGTTTTATATATTAAAATTCCTTTTATAATTCTATGTAATAGCTCAAATAACACTGAAATGAAAAGATTTCATTTTTTAATCGGCTTATTTGGAAGAATAAAATTAGAGAAAAAAAAGCGTCCGAAATTTAAAACATCTTTTAAAACATTTTACTTCAAAAATATAAGCCTATATACAAATAAAAGTGCACTGAAGCATGCATTGTAACATAAACTGAATAGTTAATGGGTTCAGGGAAAAAGTATGTATTTAAAGTCTTTTTTTTTCAACTTTAAATACATTTGAAAGTTTCAGGTAGAATGCAAATATAAGCTCCAGAAGGTTTGCTTTTTTGAGGGAATTGTTAACATTTTATAATTAAGATCCTTTTTATGCGTTAAAAGAAACTTTTATAGGGCACGTTAGGGTAATTGGTAGTGAATTTTGCAGAATTAGTTAAATTTCTTCCATTAGAAATGATAATATGATTTGGAAAACAGGTCTACAACTCATATCAGCGTATAATAATTTTAGGAAGGCTCTTTAAACAATTTCATTTTTCCAATTGAATGAATTATCAATCAGTCTCACTTGCAGTGATTTTTATAACTACCTAATCATGTTGACAATTACTCTAGAAAATATGAGGTGGTTTGGGGCGCGTATTTTACTTTCTGATCATTGTGATTATCTGATGTGAAGAGCATATATTTAAAAAGCTGAGAAATTATTTCTTACAGCCCCAGAATATATATAGCCATCCGTTTCCGAATATTCAAAAATACTGACTTTGAATAAAACGTATCTTTTTTTTCATGGAATATTGAATATAAACAATCAAAACAATTTATAAATTCAATTCAGAGAAATTTATATTCATTGTATGTCTAATTTTGTCTAAAGGAGTGGGGAAATATGTCTTTAGAAAATCAGAAATTGACAGAAAATTATGTGTTACGAGAAGGAAATATTTAATAATTTGATACGCATCTTAAAATGATTAATGACCAGCAGTTCAATTTAATAATGGTAAGTATAAAACCCAATTCAAATAGAGCGCCTAATTTTTCCATTTTTCTCAAATCGACGCTACTGATAAAATCCTATTTAAGCTATAGTATCTAGTAGAATGACTTTTACCTGATGTCTGGAAACCACAAACTGTCATAATGAAGATTTTAAGGATTAAAAATTATATTTTAAATAATGCATTTAGTTTATAAGAATTTTTTTTTTATCATTATTGTATTTTGATATATGGGTATACAAAATTTTATCTCTAAATTAATGATTTATTAGAACTCCATGTCATTTTCCTATTGACGAATGATAAATCTAAAGTGTCGCTAAATTTAGAAATGACGAAGCTAAATTTTTATATTTTTTTTATAATTGCTTAAAAAATTCAGAGGCAAAATACAGTTTAAAAGCAACAGAATACATTACAATTACAGAAAACTATCAGCAGTAATTCCCTTCCCGGATATTTAGACTAATACCACAACACATTTCCCTATAAATATTTGGATCTTGGGTAAGGCTGCGAATATTTGCAGACGATATTATCAAAAAATAATTGTGGTGGTATGTAGATTATTATGATCCATGCAGGAAGCAGCAGGACGAATATTTTTAGGAACATTTCTTTTAATAATCACATTCACACACTAAACAAGCACAAGCACAAAGACAAGACATTCAAGCGCGCGGCTTCACAGTTCAGAATCACATCTCATTCTAATTACAATCGCAATGCACTATGGGATGGCATACGGGATGGCCTAATCAGGTAACGCCATCTAGTATCCAAAAGAGAAGATAAGAGTAATGCAACTGCTACATAATTAAAAAAAAAAATAAAGATCTTTGATGTCCATCTAGCATTTTTACTGAATTTTAAACGTCCTTTCTCATACCAATTTAAACCACAATTTGACACAAAATTACAGTTGTAGGCACAAAGTCAAATACAATATTTCATTGATTTAAGTAATTGTATTTACGTGCAGGTATTAACAGGTATCTGTACTTCAGAATTTTAATCTATGTACAAAAATTTACCTATCTCCCTGTTTCAGGTTGTTAGTTATCGAGGCCATTTATAGTCGAATTGTCAGACTGGAAGAATTTCTATAAATGGGCTTGGTTTAAAATTTGACGGAAATCTGTAAATTTGGATATGCATCAAATTTTATTTGTATGTTTCAAAGCGATTTTGATTTGTCCTGTTTACAGACTGACAGATATGATACAAAATGTGTTTTTTGAAATCGAGGAATTTAAAAACGACATGAAGATGTATTAAAATCTTGAATTCGAATTTTTGGATGGTTGCAGTATCTTCTTTTTATATTCTTTGTATATGAAAAAGCAGCAAGGGCATTTCATAAACAGCATACAACTTACAGTTCAGCGAGATGCTTGAACTAGAATTCATTCATTCAATAATGCGTTTTATGGATAAAGTGATTCCTGTTATGTAGAACGAATCCTTCGTATTGTAGCTGGAATCCACTATATTCTCTGTCCAAAAATATTATATACAATTTTAAGAAATGTCTAAGATTAATTAATAAAATAAATATATGAATAATAAAATATACATATTTGAGAATAACCATAACTATTATATAGCAAGTGAATTGGTTCCGCATGCTTGATTTAAATAATATTTTATTTTGTATAAAACAAAATAACATTCTCATTATTTAAGAAATAATAATTTTAATGAAAACGAGATTTCTTTCAAAGAAAGCATGGCAAACTAAAGAATTAATTTAAATTTCAATACTTTTTTTTCATGCAATTAAAACAAAATTTCCCCATAAGAGATGTTACAACGAATTTTTTAAGAAATCCTAAACTAAAAGTAATTCTATTTAGATAAAATTAATTAATATTTTGAAGTCTGCTTTTTTCATATTATTTTCTTTAACTATTACTGTAATTAGTTATCCAATGTATTTTTTGTAATGTTTGTTATATTTTGGAAAGGAGGGAATAATTAAGAATTTTCAAGGGATTATAATCATTAAATCATGTCTTTAAAACATAGATTGCAGTAATAAATAACCATGCATAACATCGAGAAAGGAAATGCAGTTTCCGATTAAAAATTTATTCAGTCTTTCAAATGCCCTTCAGAAAAAATAAATACTTATGGGAATATTACCCAATTAATCACAAATAGTGGCAAAATAAAATATTTGAAAGCAATTATGAATTAGAATAAATGCTGTTTGTAATTTATTTCGTATGAGAATGCATAAGGTTATGTAATAAAATTAAGAAAAACAAATTTTATGATTTTATGTACTTTTTTTTTCTCAGTTAAGCAATTAAATATAGAAAAACATATTCCATCATTCAATGTCTTCCTTTAATGCAAATATTAATTTTTCTAGTCAAGTTTATACTTATCGTCTGAAATATTAATATAAGTACTTGATAAAAGTTAATTATTTTCCTGAAATGGGATTATTTTGGATATCAAAATAATTATCCTGTAAGTAATAGAAGTAATAAAATTATTCTGATATAAGAATAATTTTATTACCCTGAATGAAGTTTCGTTTATATTTAACAACAACGTAGAGCTCAGATTTAAAATAAAGTCTTAAAATAAATTCTAATTAAATTTTTTCTAATAAAATATTCTATAAAAAATTCTAATAAAATATTCTATTATTTTTAAAAGATATTTCAGATGTTTTTCATTAGCAATTACTATAGTTCTTCCTCAAAGAATAAATTGAGTCTCTTATCAGCGAACTGTTTCTTTGAAATATTACATTTACCGGCAAAGGAATAATAAATATTTTGATGATTTATTTGCCGTGTGATAATTCTCTTCTTTCATTTAGGCTTAGTAACAATTAATCGTCTTTATATCGGATATCAAGAAATTTCTTCTAATGAAATATTCAAAGATTTTGAATAGAAATTTTTGAATTTTTTTCAACGTGAATCAATCTAAATCTCCTCGGTGAATAAATTAAACATTGTATCAGTTATTTGCATTATTTGAGTTATTTCTTTGAAATATTACATTTATCGCCGACGCATATTTATATTGTTATAATGATTTATTTCTTTTGTGATAGGAAAGATGGTAAAGCAAAACATTAATAACATTCGTGGTTGGTTTAACTATATTAACCATTGCTAGAAGAAAACTTCTCAGAATATTTTTGCTTCTAAAGATGAGAATGGGAATATTGGTTTAGATTTTAACTGGCTTGAAACATGTTAGAAATGTAAAACTCTCGGTCGAGTTCGTAAATGACCCATAAAGCTCAAAAGAGGTGGAGATGGAGGGGGGTTCAAACTTTCATTCCGCTGTAAATTTCTTAACAGTAAAGATAGGAAAATAAATCAAATTAGCCAAATTAGCGCCTCATTAAGACAAAAAATTTGTATTTGAAGTTTTTCGATAACTGCATTATCTTAGAAGTTAGAGGCTGAGAAGATATTTTTAAGATCTAATATTGACAGTTTCTAACATCAACAAGTAGCAGGGATGTAAAGGAATCTACATTTGCCATCAAGTTTTCAGAGAGGCTTTTTCTTTTAAATCTAAATGTGTGCTATACAGGGAAGTTCTAAAGTCATTGAAAAAGATTTAAAATTAGGTCAAACATATAGTAACAAGTCAGTTTTACTTTAGAAAATGCACGCATAGATGCAAATGAGAATGTTCTGTAACCAATGGCAAGAACTATTGCAGCAGCGCTATCTAAAATTACCAGTGTAATGTGTGAGCAACATGGTGTGAGCGTCATGTTTCATATCTTAAAAAGTGTGAGCATCAAATAAACTAAGTTTAAAATTACAGTCTTTGAAAATGAGTTTGTGATTAATTTTCCATTTTCAAACAGAGACTTTGTCTGGAAATTGCTGGATTATTACAAAAACACACTGTAACTTACAAAAATGGTAATGTAAAAATATAGTAAAGGCTATAGTAAAAAATTCTAGTTTCCACGATGGCTAAAACGATAGGAAAGCGGTTCAACTGGAAAAAATATTAGTCAAATTATACCCTCTTAACTAGTACCATGGCAAGACGTCATCTTTGCAAAAGTTGCGAACCATTTCTGTTAAGCGCTTTTACGTCAAGCATTCTGACAACTGTGTTTGAGACAAAAAGTGCGACACACTACTTTATGTCTCCATATGACTATTCGACACTTTTTTTTTCTTTGATACAATGCAAGAAACTTTGTATAGCTATTTAAGGATAGCGAAAACTTCTTTTCACCAGGTACATACATAAAATAATTTCTTTACTATCATGACTATTCAATTAACTTACATTAAGGTTTCTTCAAAATTCTCAAGTGAAGTTCTTTCTCCAAGTAAATTAAACTTTGCATCAAAATTTTGGAATTCATAGTTTCCCATCTAATATATTCAGTACTATATAGTTATTTCTTAATGTATTATGTGTTGTAACTTTGTCTTTAAGATTTGCTTTCTTCGTTTTTTGTATTTGTGTCAATAAATCGTTTTCTGTATATCCATTCAAATTAACAAAGGACTCTACAGCTTATAAGCTCGGCCGTATACTGAAATGAAAAGAAAAAGGTGATTATAAAAAAAATGTTGCTAGTATATGAGACTTTGACAATCATACTATTCAAGGAAGAAAAATAAAATATTGGTTGTAGGTGTTTTATGAGATTCTCTGAGATAAGAAAAATTACACACTTTCACTAGGCTTTGTACATAATACCGAGGCATTTTATAGAATGACAAATACTATTTAGGCAAACTATAGAAAAAATCCTGATAAGGCTGTTATAAAAATGACGTGCATTCTTCAAAACTACAAACGTTATTCTTAAAAAAATGAAAGTGGCATTAAAAACATTTATTTAAAATACGTAAAGAAAATGAAAGTTGTACAATTTGCACCTTTCTTACTAAGGGAAACAGAATTTTCATATAAAATATAAGAAACTAAAATTAACTTTATTAAGAATTGAAATTAACATAATTGCAACATGTTTGTGGTTGGGTTTTGTTACTTATGGCACTTTTCATAGGCAAGCCCACTGACAAAGTCAATGATTTAAGCAGAGTTTGTGCAGTAGCTTCTGAGGGTAAAGGTCCCTGAGCACCCGAGTCTGACTTCTAGCTCGCGTGAAGATGACACTTACTTGCAAAACCCCTTTTTACAGATTTGGAGGGGGCTCTTTCACACATCTCACAGATAGAACACAGGGTAAAGAACAACCCTGCCCGAACTATGACTCGAAACCGGGACGCCCAGATCAAGGGGAAGGCGCACTACTCCTAGGCAAGGACGCCGGCTATAATTACAACATGGTAAATAGGGATTGCAATACCGGTATTTTGAACCATTTGTACAATTTTGTAATACCGGTATTCACAAGTTTAAATACCGGTTTTTCGGTATTTACTAGAAATTTTTAAAATTGTCTCCACTATATGTTCAGGTATCACGAACATTGCAAAATAGTATACGTTTTTGTTTTTATGTCTCCATAACGGGCGAAATTAATTAGCTAATTAATGGCATAATTAATTGCTTAAATCTAAATTAGCGAAACATGGATTATCCCTGAAAGAAAATATTGTATCCATAACGACTGATGGAGCAACAATTATGAAAAAAGTTGGAAAGTGGATTGGTGCAAATCAGCAGTTGTGCTATGCACATGAAATTCAATTAAGAGTAATAGATGTATTATACCAAAAAAATAAAGAACAGAAGAATCCAAATACTGTGGATATAGAAATTTCGGATTCCAACTTTGAAAAGAGTAAGAGTGAAAGTGATATTGACAATGAAGATAATGACAATGTAATTGTTGAAGAAGATATTGCTAATGAGGATGAAATATTAACCTATCAAGAATTGCTTCCTATAATTTATAAAGTTCGAAAAATTGATAAGATATTTAAATGTTCTTCTATAAAAAGTATATATTACTAAAATATATACTAACTGAAAATAAAACAGAATATATGTTAATATTAGATTTTAAAACACTTTGGAACAATTTACTCCTAATGATGGAACGATTTTTGAAACTGAGAAATCCAATCCAAAAATCAATAATTGATTTAAACCTGTAAATTAATTTTTCAGATCGAGATTTCGACTTAATATCCAGAACTATATCAGCTCTACTTCCAATATAACTGACTATTGAGGCATTATGTCGGAGAGATTCTAATTTATTAACAGCTAATGCAACAATAAATTTCATGTTGCAGTCACTGAAAGAACAGCACACATCACTATCTGAGGAATTATATGTTACATTGAAAAATCGCACAGAAGAAAGGCATACCGAAATAGAAAAGGTCTTATGGTATTTACATAATTAAAATGATTTTAAAAATGAAAATGAAAAAGAAGAAAAGATAACAACCAATTGAAATCTGCTTAAGTTTAGAGTAAATTTTCTTAAAATTTTTTAACCACAAACCTATCCACATTCAGAGGAATTTGGTTCAATTATCAAAGATTAGGATGTCACTACTGTAGATAGTGAAAAGGAATTATCTCTTGGACAAAAATTAGAATAAGCGATAAATAAAAAAAAATTCAACGAACCAAAATACAATACAGAAATCAGCTATATCCAAAACCATCCGACGAGAAATCGATTTATTTGAAGATGAGGAATACTCGGAGAGGTAAATACTTGGAAAAAGTATATCGCGCATTGCTAACAGTACCGCCAACTAGCGTAGATGTCGAAACAGCGTTTTCGACAGCTGGTCATTTTTACACAAAATTACTTTTCAGGCTTAATGACAGTACAATGGATGCATTATGTTTTTTAAGATCACATTTCAAAAATTTGTAATAGTACCACAGACTGAATAGTGCTATTTACACTTTTTTTGTGATTTAAATAATAAGATTTTTCTTTACTTTTTTGTGATTATATACTGTTATAATTTATAAGCTACAAATTATTTTTTGTGATATCTACTCTCTCTATCAAAACTGGCAAATAAAACAAAGGAACACCTGTGTTTTCTGTCTTTTTCTAAAATTTTTAATAACGGTATTAAAACCGGTATCCCGGTATTAAGATTTAAAAAATACCGAATACCGGTATTGAAATTTTGGTCCGGTATTGCAATCCCTAATGGTAAGCTTGAATGACATTTTTAATTACATTTCATTACAATTTTCATTCAAAAACTTCATATTTTGGCACTTTGACTCACACATACATTTGACGAATTCTTGGCTGCTTCCAGTGAACTGAGCAATTGTAACTGACCGGAGAGGAATTTCATGGTCAAGAGTATCTTCAATTCTAAGTAAGTTCTTAGGGCAAAAGTGAATTATGATCTCTCATATCCTTATCTTAAAGTTCCTTCAGAAGTTCGAATTATCCAGAAATGAATCGTTGTATTTCGTACATTTCTGGTTTCTCATTTGGTATTCTATAGAATGCCTAGGAAATGTGCGAAACACGAATGGTTTCATACATTTCTGACTATTTTTAGGTTTTATACACAAAGCCTAGGCATTCTATAGAGTGCGGATTTCACATTTTGACGGTAACACACGCGCATACACACACACATATATAAATGTATATGTGTGCGTGTGTGTATTTATATATATATGTCTATATTATACACACACACACATATATATATATATTTGTGTGCATGCGCGTGTGTATGCTTATGTATGCGAGCACGCGTGTGGGTGCGTATATGTATTTGTATATATACAAAATAATATGCAAACAAAAGAGAAAATATAAGTAAAAAATTGACAACAAAACCGGAAAAGAAAAAAAATAAATCGAAAGTAAACTGGAATAAGGAAGAAAATTTCTTGTAAAAAGAGGAGGGAACTGAAAGAACGCTACTAAAACAGGAATGGATATTGTTTGCAGAAAATGCTATAATCCGTTTTGCAGTAAATATCAATTTTCATCCTGCATCTTTTTATTTTATGCTCGAAATTATTTGCAGAAAATGCTGTGACTTCTTTTGTGGAAGCTCCCTCTCTTTCCCTTTTTCTTTCTTTCTTTCTCTTTCTGTACATATACTTAATATAGAGATAGAGAAAAAGGAATGTTTATAAGTACATTATATGTATGTAACCAACTGGATACCTGTTAGAAATTTAGCAATTACATACTTCTTGATGATATCGTATGAAACTGAGCTCATATGCTCCTTACTTCATGACGGTTTAGCTATTATTAAATTGATAAAAGTTCTTAAAATAAGAGTAAAAAGAATTTTAATTCTTTTCGTCATAATTTCAGAGCAATCGTTGTAAAAATCTAGTTTCACAACATTTTGAAATTGCAAAAACATTTAACTGTTTGTGATAATAACTCCCTTTTTGTATAACTATGTTTCTAATTTTTAATCCATTTTTCAAAATTAATTAAAACAAAATTTGTAACATTCCTTTTCTGTTGAAATATTAAACTCATTTCACTGTTTAGTCACATATATAAATCACTTGTTTTCGGGAATTTTAAAGCTAAATTGCTTTTTTTGGGACATTCTAATTTTAGATTATATTTCGTAGAATAAGCATCATTTAGTATGCGCGTACAATAATTTTCATTTTATCACTGCTTTTAAAACTAGATATCGACTACTTCACGTTGCTTTGTCTTACATTGTAGGACATTTAAACTTTTAATGCTCCCAGTTGGCACATCATATGCATTCTGAATGACAGTTCTTTTTTTTTTTTTTTTTTTTACTTGAGTTCAACGACTGGGGTTTTATTTCATTAAGACTCTCAATTCTTATAACATTCTTTTACATTTTATCGTATGAGTTACAAAGCTATACTTTTTAAAAATATGCTGATGGTTATTTCTGTAAAGTTTTTATTCTGTCACTAGATATTTTTTTCTCTATTTAAGTTCGTAGTATATAGAATTCTGGCATATCTTCCTATTTTCAAATTAAGGTATTTGAATAAGTTGAAAATTTATTTTTTTATCGAAAATATTGAATAATATTTTTTATTTTATATCCTTCATTTTCGAATAATTTTCTTTATAAAACCGCTTGAAATTTGTCTCTATGTTCATTATTTTGGAGAATACATACATTATATATATACATACATATACATTATACATTATATATATTATTATTATATATATGTAATGTATGTATATTATGTATATGTATATTATTATGTATGTAATAATAATATATATAATTTATATATAGATTATATATTTATAAATATTACGTTTTAATGCTATTTTTTTATTTTTATATATCGTTTCTCAAATTCTTTTCTTTAAAAAAATATTTTTTACAAAAAAAAGGTCAAAAATTAAATTATAATGCAGAGTGTTTTGTTCACATTTGATATAATTTTTCAATATGTTTCGCAGTTTCTGAACTACAGGATAAGCAATCTTTCCATTATCAAGATATTACAATTGTTTTCATGTTTCAGAATGCAAAACAAAAGCGGAAAATTTCAGGTTATTTATATCAAATGTGGCTTTGTTACTGAATAGCCATACAGTTTGATTTATTTATTCAGAAAGGAAATAATATTTTATTTTTCTACGAAATTTTTAACAAATCATTTTTATAAATTTTCAAATTAGATTGACTTTGTTTTACGCCTCTTTTTATAAAACAAAATCCAATTTTCTAAACATTTCTGATTTTCAACTGATGTTCTGATTTTTATTTCACATGAGTTATTTTAATCGATTTTTATTCAAAAAGTTCAAAAAATAATAAATAAATATCTTATACCACTTTTTTTTTTAAAAAAATCATCATGGACGTAGTCACATTCTTTGACGAAGTTGTCACAGATTTGAAAGATTTTTCTAACCAGAAAAATACATAATGTTTCGAAAATAGATCTATTATATGAAACAAACTATGATATGAATGTTTTGCAAGATATGATGAAAAACATTACTGCTCAATTAACAGGAAATCGACGAACATCTTATGAAGCAGTGATCACATCAAGGCACTCCAGATATAACCAGAAATTTCCACTATGGTAGTGATTCTGGCTCTCCTGGTGGTCATAAATGTTAAATAAAATGGTCTGATGATTAATTATTTGCCGCCAATTATAGTCCCTTTTACCAGAATGATTGAGCCGGGGTCGGTAATGGCTATTAGAACTCAACTGTAGTTCTCGCCAAATTTCTATTGCGGTGTCCAGATAATTCACCAAATTCAGGATGACTTTGGGTAGACCAGATGTAACACTTTTGCAATTATGAAGCAAAGATGAATTGAATCCGTGAAGAAATCGACGATCTTCCTTTCTTGAACAAAGCAGGTAGTAAAGTAAAAACTTTTTTAAATTAATTTGATTCTAGCCACAGTTGTGTCGAAAGGTCACTTTAGTCTTGCCATTGGTTTTGAGGAAGTAGGTCTACATTTCGGATGGTTGTCAGGATTAACATTCGTCGTTGCAATTTACCTTTGAATTTACATTGACGTTCAAAATTAAGCTCATAAACATATTTTTCGCTATCAAAACTACTAATATTAAAGTTGATAATATCTGCATTATATATGTTTTAAATAATGGATAGATAATGTTAGAATAGCGATTTGAATAAGTAGTGTTTAGAGTCAGTTTTATTGGAGAACATGAAATGCGATTGTCTAGGAATATGAGAATTTGGGTTGAAGATATGTGAAAATAGTATGTAAAAATCCATAACTTTGATGATGATGATGATGTGCCCGCTTTACCACGGAAAGGGGGTGCAGTGGCTTCTGAGGGTAAAGACCCCTGAGTACCCGAGGGCAGAAGTCTGACTTCTAGCTCACATGAAGATGAAACGCACACATTCGCTTGCACAACCCCTTTTTACAGGGGGGGGGGCACATTCACACACCTCACTGACAGAACACAGACGAAGAACAAATATGCCCGAACCAGGATTCGAACCTGGGACGCCCAGATCACGGGGAAGATGTGCTTCCCCTACGCAAGGACGCCGGCAATCCATAACTTTGACTAGTTGTAAAGAGATTCAAAATCTTTTAGATGATACTGAATCATCTATATAGAGAACCAATAGCGTGATTAAGGTTTTGAAGTCTTAAAATGAGGTAAAATTTATTTACTAGTGGTATCGTTTATGCCACCCAGATTATATAATTTATATAGTATGTACTACTATCACTAGGAGGCGCGAATGAAGCCGCCCAACGACGATGATACCTGCGCAAGATTGAGTGCATGATGGCAAGGGTAGATAACGGCTACAAAGTTTTATCTTGATCTTCTTATTGCATCTGAAAAATTAATTTTTTCAGGCATTCTACAGACGACAGACGCCCAGCAGAACTTCACTTTTGACACACGATGCATTATCCCGAATTGTTTTCTGACATACAGTGTTTCCTTCTCAGCTGAGGACAGGAAACAGGAAATCAGTTAACTGTGGAGCTAAATATACTATTCTTGGGTACATAATAAGAGGTGTATGCTTTTCACTGATGAGGCGAGATTCAGTATACAGAGTGAATGTCAACGAACTTTCATCTAGATAGAGCTTATGCTATCTCTCCGAAGCAAGAGAACGAATCTTTGTCTGAAGTAATATCATGTTGAGGAAACATACACCTCTGCACGTCTTATGTTGCGGGCCGCATTATATTGGGATTTTTTCTAGGGCATGAAGGCCCTGTTATTTTATAAAGGATAGTGTGAGTTCACCTAGTTCAAATTGATGATGAATTTCTTGAAGAAGAGGACATTTATCATATGATTGGCTTTTGAAGTTTCAAGTTCAGAATCCAATTGCTTAAGATGGTCTAGAAAGAGCCATTGCATGACATCATTATTCTCCTGGAATCCTCAAGCCTTTAAAAGCAGGGCTTAAAAAAGGGAATTTATTGACAAAATATGCCTCATTAACAATATGAGGCCTCTTTTTCATATGAGACGGATATATCTAAAGAGATAAAGCATTCTGATTTAAACGATTTGCGATAATTTCTCTCTTAACTAATAATTCTCCTTTTTTCCCTATTGTTTTATGCTTTTTTCCATAATAATATCTTAATGGACTAGATTTTGTTGTAATAATATCAATATATTTCCAGTTATCATGACTATTGCATTTGCGATTTTAATTTTGTGCACCAATATAAGTTCAAATAAAGACTCTTGTATGTATTATAAACAACCTCATATAAAATGATTGGTATTACTAAATAGATCTCCGAATTTATAATTTGATTACTAAACTTAAACAAAAGTTATTTTAAATCTCTTGATTGAAATATGCGTAGAATTACGAAGAAATGTGGGCGTTGGAAGTGGAAGTTGTTGTCCTGCTATTAAATAACTTTTGTAAAACTCTACCCTTATTTGAAATAAAAAGCAGCAGAAGTACATAAATACCTTAAAGCTTCCGAATTTTGGTAATCCATACAAATGCTTAGTGAGTAAAATACGAGAACACATTTACTGTGATATTTTCTTCTGAAAGCTTCACGGAACTTTTACTTATCCCGTATAAGAAGAATTCCCTACAAAACCTGGTTTAGTTTGTACTTCGTATGATATATGTGTGCCTCAAACCTTTTTGAAAGAATAAATATGAAATGTCTTTTCAAATGTTTCAAACAAATATAATTACCAACATTGCCATTGTGAATGTGCGATTTTATCTGCAAGGTATGAAAATATTAATAAAATAATTAAAATTAACCTTAACGAATTAGTAGGAAATTCAACTACATATGAATACGTTGATATTACGATGAATAAAAAGAAAAACTGTTTACTTTATTACAAAATTTTGAAGTTCTTTCAAACCACTTGGAATAACACCACATAAGTAAAATCTTAAATTTTCTGCCTTTGTCATTCTATTCAGGAATTTAAACTCATCTAAATTATGAATAAGGCTTTGCATCAGCAGGTTTATGGTCAAAGTACCTCAAGCAACTCTCCTTAAATGTAATATTAAAAGGAAGGAGTGTTTCATTTCACACATTCCTCTTTTCTCAAGTGTTATGTTTCTCGACTTTAAACGCCTTTAGTTTCCATTTCGCCTGACTTTCGCGGTAACCATAAATAAAGTCAAGGACAATCTCTTAGAATTGCTGGTATCAACTTAAAACATTCCAGTTTCTCTCTCAGCCATTGTTTCAAATTTTAAAACGAAAACATTAAATCAAAAGCAATTTTCATATACATCGGCGAACGGCAAGAATGGGAATGTACTTCATCAAAAAGCATTAAAATATTATTTAATTATCAACTATATTATATGAATTAAGATCTTAATTAAGAAGAGTATACAACATCCGATAACAGATTATAAGAATTTGAAATATAGTTGTCTTTCAAAGAATGTTGCAAATATTAAGAATTTTTATCCCTTCGTACGGAGCGTGAGAAAATGATGAAACTTGCAGTTTTATATAGCGCGTATTAAAAGTAATTAAATAAAAAGTGGAATTGGATCAAGAAATAAGAGAATATTTTAGAATGAAGTTAATATCGTTTAAATAAAGATAAAAATTTGAAACTTAATTAAGACAAATTATATAAAGATATATCATTTCACAGACACACACATATATCAGCGCAATAGCCAAGTTTGGTGTTTACTGCTCTATATTCTAGAGAAACCGCACGTAAAGTGATTAGTCTTCTCAATAACAATAGTTAGTTAATATCGTTTAAATAAAGATAAAAATTTGAAAATTAATTAAGACAAATTATATAAAGATATATCATTTCACAGACACACACATATATCAGCGCAATAGCCAAGTTTGGTGTTTACTGCTCTATATTCTAGAGAAACCGCACGTAAAGTGATTAGTCTTCTCAATAACAATAAAAAATTAATGTTCGAAAGATATCGTTAGGATTCATAAACGAAGTAGCCAATCAGAGGCTAAAAAGAAGATAAAACAATTAAAAAAGACAGAGAAGCAACAGAAAAGTAAAAAATTTTATTACTTTTACTTTCTTGTATTCTTATTATAGAGAAAGTATTTTAATCGTTAAAAAATTCGAACTCAAGATTTTGATGAATCTCCACGTTTTTGATCATTCTGAGTTAGTAAAAACTTATTTTTGTGAAGATGTCTGTCTGTGACAAAAATAACACAAAACCACTTGGATCTAAACGAATGATATTTGGTATACACCTTGACACGAAATTTATAAACTTCTATCAAATCTTGTTCAAATTCCGTTTACAGGAAGTTTGTCTGTCAGTCTCTCCGAATACAAATTAACTAGATAAGTACAAAACGTAGTGAGCTAAGTAGTTAAGATTCAGTATTAAAATTCAGTAAATAAATTAAATTCACAGAATTAAAATCTATAGTCTAGACAGCAATCAAATTTTGAGCCAAATATAATAAGGTATTAGTCGTCTCTAGGTCTGTACTTTTAGAATCATGAAAACGCGATAACTCAAAGACGAAATGACTTAAATATACAAAATTTGATATGTGATTTTGAACTACAAATGTAGGTTTATATCAAAATTTTGCTTCAATGAGTTCAAAGAAATGCGTCTAAAATACAAATTTCATTTTCTGATAATATATTAAGCGCATATCAGGATTTGATCACCAAAAATTGTTGTTTCTTATGGCACTTGCCATGGACTGTTACGAAGACAGCAATTTTAAGCCGGAGAAGGAGTGTCTCTTGTTTTTATAGTAGCGCCATCTAGGGCCAAGAGAACGACTTAGCTACACACACGTCAGAGCCCTTTTTACGGGGCAGACTTCATTCACGCATTTCATTCACTCCTCCACAGATAATAATTTAGAACTGAATCAGAGAACGATCACCGTTGATCTAGTACCCCCAGTGGTATTACTCTCGACATGGAGGATCACGACATTTATACGCGCTTCAGCCACCAAGCACGCGGGGAATCTTCGGTCGGCGTGGTTCGAACTCGCAACCTAAGGGAGGCGAAACCAACGCTCTACCAACCAGGCAATCCCGGCCCAAATAACTATGCTATGCAAGGCCTTCTCGGGAATAACACCTTTATCAGAGTGCTTGCGAGAAAGTTTTGAGAAGACCACTCTTGCTGGTTTTCAAAATTTCCCACGCTTGTTCGCAGTATCAACGAGTTTGATTACAGGATAAAATTCTTTCATCGTAATTGCGTAATTAATTAACAAATGATCTTCTTTAGTGGCAGGTCATATATGAAATTCGCTGCTTTGTAATAACTAGCAGTACCCGCACAGCGTTGCCCGTGAAATCCTGTCGATACTGCTACGTTCAGTGGTGGCGGGGTGGTCGGCTGTACGCAAGAAGAAGAAGCGTTGCCCGTGGCATAACATCCAAGAAGAAAAATTAGCTTTAACCTCAAGTCTAGCCTCCATCCGATATGACTTGGGCCATGTTACGCACCATCAAACAAATATAAAAATATACTTAGAAATCATCAAAAATAATTACAAAACAATTTTTTATACCAGACATTCAGAAATATTTAGACTGTTAAAAAGATAAAAATATATGTTCATAGCCAAAACAATTCACTTAAAAGATGCTATTTACGAAATGCGCGAATCGTAGTAGGAAAATAATTAAAATCGCAATTATAAAACTCCTTTTTTATTTTGATATGACTTTAATATTCTAAATCCTTCCATAATAAATGCCCTACAAAATGGTAGAAACATCGCCAATATCAGTGAAGTATTTCTCGAGTTTTTCAGCATACAGACGCTTTCAGGAGACTTCATTTTATACTATGCATAGATGTGGTTTGTCTTTATGTGCCTGATTTAATTTTAAAATTTATTTCAGGATATTAGAAATACCTTGCATGATAGTTATGATTAACAATACTAACTTCATTTTGCTATACATGGTGTATTTTTGAAAAGTGAACAAAACTTTTATCTGACGGCAAAAATGTTTATGGAAACAAATGAGCATATGTATATTTTTGAGAATTGCAGTTATTATAATCGAATCTGAATATGACAGATCACCTGTATTTTTTTATTATATCTCTTTTTTGTTACTTGGAGGCTGCTTATTTATAGACATATGGATTTTTTTTGCCCCTTGATGCAAATATAATGCTTATGAATCTATACAGAAACCTCAAAAGCTGATTCATATGTGAAGCAAACTCAATTTGTAATCATTGTTGTCTCTTATTCTGCAAAACGTCTGAATTGCAATTTAACTCTATCAAAACTCAATTACTCTAAATGCTCATTAAGCAGAACTATGCTGACTCCCTAGACGTTTATATAATTGCGAAGTTTTCTCTCTCTTTCGTTAAATGTGATTGGTTGATTAGACGTGTAGCATTCATTTTTCATTTGCTCGTCTTTGTGGGATTGGGCGACAGGGAGGATTTCCAAGAACTCTCAAAGGATGTCCGAACAACATTTGTTTAATAGCCATCAATTAAGGGCACTCTTTTGTGTAACAGCCCTTAATATCAGGAACTGTCATTGTGTTTATAGAGAGTGGATATGGAATTTTCTTATCTTTGATTTAAAAACTCAGACGTATCAGTATTCTTAGGCTACTGAATGCAACTGATTTTAAAAATGAGATACTTAAAATACAGGGTGGTTATAATTAAACTTCCCCTATAAACAGCATCATACAACGCAAACGGGTGAACGGATTGCAACGAAATTTGGTATATAGACTCAATACGAGATGAGCTCACCCAATTTCGAAAAAAAAAGTTCCAAAATGTCTACCAGAGGGCGCTGTTCCAGGAAAAACATTAATTTTGACACAATAAACAACCGAAACGGAATACAGAAAAAATATTAACAGTTATTGACTAGTTTCTGATCACATTGTCATCAAACCACATTAAGTAAAGGTAAGGAAAAAAATAACAGTATAAGTTGTTTGAGAAAAAATAACAGTTCAGTTTGCAGAAATAAGAACAGACTAGGACGAAATTGCACAAGAGTAGCAGTTGTTAATTGTGTCCACGACGACACAGGGATAAATGCTCCATGTGACCACTCTCATTCACCTGCAAAATTTCAAGTCGATGGACAGTGTTTTCAACAACAGATCGTAACTGATCAGTTGTGGGGCTTCGCACATGAAGCGTTATGGAGTTCTTAAGTCATTCAACATCGCAACAAGATACCTTCATCATTATAGCCGGAAACATCGACATAAAACATGGCAACGCCTGCAAACCTTTCTTACCCTAATCTGTATTGCATAAAGTTTTCTCTTCTTCGCAAACATGCAAATATCGACATTGTTTCCTAGAACTGACAACTTTTCCCGGTTTTATATTTTGCTACTCATAATTTTTGTTTTGGATTATTAATATTGATTCTGTATTCCGTTTTTGTCGTTTATCGTGTTAAAATTAATATTTTTCCGAAAAAAGCGCCCTCTGGTGAACATTTTGGAACTTTTTTTTTTTCGAAATTTCGTTAGCGCATCTCGTGTATAGTCTACAAAGGAAATTCGTTGCAATTCATTCACCCGTTTGCGTTGTATGATGATGCTTATGCGGGAATTTAATTATAACCACCTTGTACTTATCCTCATGCAGGGCTTGATCAGATGGCAAACCAGATCCAGATTGACAGCAACTCCTCCAGTTCTATTAATTCTTAAAACATTTCGAGAGCTGCCAGTTCCTTTAAATTTTTCTTACAGTTACTTTCTGGTCCTCATGCTATAAGATAGCGTCAATAATAATTTTTAAACTTTTGTTAAAAAATAAAGGAACCACAAAACACATCATACATAAGAATTCTTGATTTGAAAACAATGAATTATTTAAATTTTAATATTTTTATTGTTTCATTCTAACTTTTTGTAAATGCAAGATTTAGCACATGTCATTTATAACAGAAAACATATTTTTTTAATCATTAAATTTGCACTTGTAAAGTTCAACTAGCTCACCCAGTCAAACTATAGAATCCATTTTTTATTATTTATAAATATTAATTATTAATCATTGAAATATTATTGGAAATGTGAACATGCCTAGATTAATCTTCAAAAAGAATATTATTCTCATTTGGTGAAAAGCCAGATATTCAGGAACTTGATCATAAAAACTAACTTTCAATATAAAAAAATAAAAATCTGTTGTTATTACATAGTCTCATTAACCTCTTAACTGTTTTGCCCGTATGCCATACATGCATCGATTTATTGAATTTCAATAGTTGTAAGCAAAAAATAAACCATTCATATCGATTATAATTCTATATTAAAATTACTTCAAATACATCGATAAGTCGAGTATTCAATGGATTTCCATTTGAATCAAAATAAGAAAATATTCCCAAAATAGAAGGTGTCATCTTATTAGATAGTAAAGAAAATAAAACAGTTAAGTGGTTATTACCAGCAAAGATTAAAACGAATGCAATTTTCAAAACGTTTTGTCCAAATTTCGAAGAAGGCTGGTGGCAAGAAAAAAGGACTTGTTATAATTCAAAATGTTGAATTACACCTAGTAAACATTCTTATTTTCTTGCCTCTACGGTTTTCTATTTTTTGTTGGTTTGTATGTAGCTTATGAAGCAAAATGGGATTAATCAGACTTAATGGATATCTATTGCATGTTACATAGCTCTATTATATATTAAATAAACTTCTCTGCGTCTTTTTAATGTAGAACCTTAGTTTGTCAAACAAATTTTCTAAATAAATAAAGTAATTCTTCAAAGATTTTACAGCTTAACATAATTTTATAAACTGCAGTCAATCTATAATAAAACATTTATTATTGTTTTTAAATTAAAATTTCAAATCATCTGTTGAACCACCACCACTGTTTCGTATTGTGACTAACAAATGTATATCTAACATATACTGTCAGAATATCCAGATTTCAATTCCCTGTGTTTGCACTATTTTCAAAAGCGTAACACCCCATTTTTTTACTTGGAAAGACATCTCATGTTTAATTTTATGCATTTTTAAAGTAAACAAAATTTTATCTACATATTTAAATCTTGTTTACATTATTAAGTATCCGTGTACATTTTTTCCACTGATATTATTTAACCTCCGATTTGGTACAGCATAACAGCATAGTCAAAACCATGACTCTAGCTCTTGAAAAGCCCAAACAATCCAACAATCAAAACAACACACTCCACTATTATTGTTTCACGACTGATTAACTTTAAATTCCTAACCTCCAGTGACCTTATGAAAAAATTTATAATGGGATACATCAACCTATCAGAATTCCATCAGATGAAAAATACAATTTTTGTGTCGAATATATCTTTTTAAAATTCTGCTCATATATATATTGTCCTTGGGCGCTAAAATGATATGTCTAGACTCGCTTTTCCTCATCTGGAACTTAGTGATTTTCGGGTAGAAGAAAACTGTCTCCAATGGGGAAAAAGAACGTGATTAGATTGACAGCTAACCTGGAATATCATTCCTCGCTTAAGAAGTGGTTATATTACTATGGTTATAAAAATAGACTTCTGTTCGTTGTATTAAATTTGAAAAAATAAAGCAATAGCTCTTAACATTTGAATTTTTCTGTTTATATCCACCAGTTGAATTTATTAATGCTGATGTCCTTCTTTGAAGAAAAATAGGATTAAATTCGAATCGATGACAAATGATGAAGTTGAAATCCCCTGTCCACATTTTTACCTAACACCTGCTGGTATTTGCATGCCGGTATTAAGTTTAATGTGCCCTGTTCAACAGCGAAGATATAGGATAACCAGAATAACAGATGTCATGCAATGCCTCGTTGAAAAGTCGTTCGAAGAGGTACTCTTTCTTCTTGTGTACGGCCGACCACTTCGCTATCATCGAAGGAAGCAATGCTGTCTTTAACAAATTCCATCCGCAACAAACGCCGATTCATCGAACTTACAACGTCTGTTAAGCGGTTAGCCTCTAGCCAAAAAGTAGTTAATCTCTGACTTTCCTCTTCATCTTCCCGTACACCTATCATCCTGTTATTATCCGAAGAAGGACTGAGAGAAAAATGAAAAGAAAAAATATCGAATGGCCATTCGCTATGAAATACGCTGACAGCTATTTTATTATTTTAACTCACATTTTATTCCTTCTCCTGTGTTTAGATTTTAATTTAATATAAATATAAAAGTATAAAAAAGAAATTTTTTTCTTACTTCGGATTAAAAATTTAAAAAGTTATCAAAAATATGCTTAAAATTAGGTGGTACCTGCTTGAGATCAAATAAGAGAGCTGCTGTAAAATTATATGAATTAGTGCCGGCGTCCTGGCATAGGGGTAGCGCGTCTTCCCCGTGATCTGGGCGTCCCGGGTTCGAGTCCCGGTTTGGGCATGGTTGTTCTATCTGTGAGATGTGTGAATGTGCCCTCCTGTAAAAAGGGGTTGTGCAAGCGAATGAGTGATGCGTGAGTAGCAAAGTCGTACTCTTGGCCCAAGTTGGCGCTGCTATAAAAAATAAGAGACTTCCCCCTCAGGCTTAAATCGCTGTCTTCGTAACAGGGGGCTTGTCAGTGGCAAGTGCCATAAGAAACAAACAATATGAGTTAGTAAGTTAGTTGGGATTATTTCAGAGAAACTATAGTAGCACAGTTTTTTTATATTTGTAAATTTTTTGGTTGAAGATATTTGAAATTCTTTGGCCTTAGAGACTTATTACTTTGCAGCTGGGGCTCTCTTATCTGCTTTTGAGAGAGTATAATATTGCATATAAATATTATTGGTTAGAGTTATTTCACACACGATAATTCCCATCTGTAGACAGATTTGCAGATTTCAGTATGGGCTCTCTCGGGAATAATTAGTAGTTTAGGGTTAAGCAATAAATTATACAAGCCAAGAAAAATACTATCTCCTGCAGTTACAGTTTCTTTTTTTAACTGATTCTATTTATATATGATGTACTAGTTTCAAAGAAAAAAAAAGTCTTTTGCTAACAGTTTCATTTTTTGATACTTAATGTAGAATATCTGGAAGACCAAGTTTCTCTCAGCAGTTTTTTAAAACATGTTTTTTCGGAGAAAATTTTAAATACGAATTACATACTGATTACATATTAAAATTTTTCAATCTTACCTACATATGAATTGAGCATTTAAATTTTAACAAATTATGAATGCACTTGTTTAATAGGTTATGCGAGACAATCTGCTTTTTACAGTTTACTATTGCTCATATTTTTGAACTTGCATTCAGTTTTACCATGGTGAAATTGGGTTCGAGATCGCAATGTATGACATTGTCAGCATAAGAGCAGATAGAAAAAGGCTATAATAGTTAGTTATAAAAAATGATTTTTCCAGAAAGGTACATATATAGATAAATTTTTAAAAAGCAAAACTTTATCTTAATATAAAATTTGATCTAAATCAATACAAAACAATTGTTCGTTTAAAATTATAAGAAAAATTATGAAAGATTTAAAATTATTTAGAAGATGACTTTACTCGAACAAAACAATTGTATAAAAACAAGTAATGTAAAAATTTTTTTTAATTAAATTCCTACTTATATTAACAAAGAAAAAAAATTTATTTTAGCTACTTTTTATTAAATAATTATCAAAAAATTATTAAGCATCAAAAAATAAGTATTAAAAATTATTGATTTCCGCAAGAATTGAACTTACATTCTTCACCTTCATTTAAAAAAAAAAAAACTGAAATTCTTGCATTTTACCTATTGAACTACTGCCTGCTGGTTTCAAACTTCATTTCAAACTGCTAAAACTGTATTTAAAGTATTAAAAATGAATTACATTTAATAAATGAATTAATATTTGAAAAAAACTGTATTGACATCAAGTGTCATCCACTACAAGTTTAAAAAATGTATTTGAACTTGAGTGGATGAATAAAAAGTATTTTATTAACGATTGAAAATTTGAAGAAGATATATAAATATATATACGGAGACTGTGAACTAATAGTAGGAATTGTAAAAAGCAAGTGAAAACTTAAGTATCACTTTTTATAAAAGAAGTCGCTTGATGATTGGTAGAAAAATAATCTTAAATCCGTAGTCATGGAACAGATTAACCAGTGGGTTATATTTTTGAAATAAATCATAATTAATTTTCTCATTACTCAGTAAATAAGGTTACGGATTTTCCTTATATCTCATGCCTATGCTATAGTTAAAACAAACAATGTGATTAGGTAAAAAAGAAGTGACCTTAAAGGAGAAAGCATGTAAAAAGAGGTAGTTATCTGAACAGAATCCGCTGGCATAAAACTAGAATTAATGAAATAGTTCATGAAAGCTCTTGATTAGTATGTTTGAATAAGAATAGAAAATCTCACATTTGAAATTCGATGAGTTTCGTATTCAGAAAACTCATTAAGGATGTTGAGTTTGCTGATTATATTAACAAAACAAAAAAAAAGTGGATCGCTTTTCTCATTCTCAAATAATGTGTGTGTGTTTGGTTTCTCCTTTCTGGGAAACTACAAAGCTAAAAGCTTCGTTGATTATTAACAGCATGCTTAAAGCTTCAAAAGAATTGTTGTAATATGAGTATAAGGAATCATTATTTATACAATTTAGCTCATTTTTTGAAAGATTTTTATAAGTTGATTGTCCAAAGTGAACAATTTCTTCAAGATATGACATTCTAAGACAGATTTCCTAACAGACTGAATATTCATATGATGGCAGGTACTATTAGAATCAGTTAAAAGACGATGTAAATATAATACACTCAACATTGACAGGAAAATATTTCTGAAATCAAATAAAATACCTTTGTAATCTTATTCATATTTCCTTATTTCTTATTTATAAATAAGCTATTTCTGATTTATAAGAATATTTCTGAGCTTTTTTTAACAAATTTAAATACTTAAAGAAATGAAGAGAATTACAATTTATACTCGCACTTAGAACCTATTTTAATGTGCTAGAGGGATTATAGCTAATGTAATGTTTTGCATACAGACATAATAAACAAAAATGAATGTTATATTTGTTATCAGTGCGCAAAATTTACATTAAATGAGTTACAACACACTCGATGCTGAAATATGATTCGGTCTCTACTACCGATAAAGCAATAAACAAAATGAATGAAATAGTTTTGAATGCAATGATTAATGGTTTAATTAGATGCATTAATTAATCATTTTGATGTTTTGCTCAGAAGTGCGAAAAAATAATACAGAAAAACTAATATTAAATATAAGACATAGAGGGTAATGCACTTTATGCCATTTTTGTCTTCAATGAATGTTGTTTTTTTAAAAAAAAGTCTTTTATTGAAAAATAATTTTGAAATTGTTATCCTTTAGTTTGATCAGAAATGAAGAATTCATTTAAATGGTAAATAGAAATTCATAAAAATACCTTAATAATTGACTAATTCCCTTTCATAGGGAAAAATATATAAATTATCAGCATAAAAGGAGCTTAATGTAGAGAATTTATATATTTAAAGAAAACATCTCATATTTTCCCGAATTACCACCGACCCAATGCACATTTATGTAAGTTTTGAAAATTGAATTGACTATAATAGTACTCCTATCTACACAAATTAAAAAAAAAAAACAGAAAAATCAGAATTTTATTTTAAAAATCTGGGTTTAATTTTTCTCCGAACGTATGCACCAAAAAATTTAAAGAGTTACATTTGGTGCATTAAAATAACTCTTTTTGGACTCTATATTTTATCTCGAAGAAAAATTCTTATATAAACCTCAAAAGTTAAATGTTTTACCAAATCTTATAATCCCTTACTATATGCAATATCGCTTCGCAAACGGAGACAATTCACTTCAACCAATTCAGGGAAAATTTCAGATTTCAGTTTATTTTATTCCCTCTAAGTCTGTCCCATGTGAGTTATATCAAAAGAAAAGTTTCTTTCTTCAGATACTTTTATTTTACTTGTTGAAAAAAAGAGCTTTTACGAGAAATTTTTCCTCTTTTCTTGCCTTATAAATATAGATAAAAATTTGTCATTTTTCTATTTTTATACTATTTAATATAAATTTTATTTGGAATTTTCACTCCATTTTGGATTCATTTTAATTCCTTCACATTTAAACATCATAAAGATAAATGTAGAATACGAATGTCAGAAAAATCGTTAAAAGCAAGAATTGTAATAAGCTTTTTAGAATTACTTTTTCATTGGTAGATAATACTTAAAACATAGTTAAATAATTAAGATTGTAGACCTGTATTAGATCAAATCTGTAAAAGGACTGATTATTTATTAGTGTCTGTATATCTAAATATAATAACGATAATTTAAAAATCAATTGTTATTACAAACAATATTTGACATGTGGGCTGTATAGGTCTGTATTAACTTTTGAGCCCAAAGAATAAAAGGTACGATATTCGAAATCTACACACACTTTTCATTACTTTACTATAAAGTACAAAATGTACTGTTACGAAAAACGTCTACCGAAACAGCAGGTAACAAAACACGGATGAAAGGATTCCAAAATAGTACTGCAGAACATAGGAGCAACCAGCAAAGCGTAAAAGAATCACATTAGCACAAAGCGTTCAGAAAGATAGTGATTCCCTGGTAAAAAACAGCCAAAAGAGAGACTTCGCTCAACTATTCACTTAAGCTCAACTCAATTGACTGATTACTCTCTATGAACATCGAATGCTTATAACTTCTGCAATGGGTTTCGAATGTTCCAAAACAAACTTCAGAACTCAAGTCTTAGTGGAGTTATTGCCAAGATTCTTGAATATTTGGGATTCTTCATTTTTGTCGTCAAATGGTCAAATGTTCCCCAAACGTTGCCGACGAGGCCGTAAGTTTTTGATTCAGCATCCATTCAGCAAAAATCGCAATGTATTTTAGACTATCTTCCTTATCAGAAGACTTATCTCATAAGGAAGCAAAATTACAAATTCATATCAGTGCCATAATAATTTATCATACGAAACAATCGAGGGGAGAACAGTTTCAAACCTAATCAGGGGTTATTTTTATGCTATTCATTGGACGCATTCAGCATCTTATATATCAAAGAAAGATCTAGTTATCTATGAACATATTTTTATAAGAACATATAATGTTGCATCCATCTTAAGTATAGATTACTTAATATCCAAAATATTTTCTGTAATTAACAGATATATAAGAAATAAATGTATAAGTGACAGTTAGAAACTTAATAATCAATAATGCTTCAAATAATTTTTATTATATTTGGTAGACAATAATCAATAAAAGTAGACATTTTAGAATTTATCTAAGAAAATTTACTTATGTGATTTTGTGAGCTCATCTATCTTTTATTTAATAATTGTTATTGTATGTTCGTAATCTATATTTCAATACATTACAGTTGTTCAGTTATTCCTATCTGATTCGTCGTTATCTAGATTTTCCCGGTAAATATTAGCTAGGAATGGACGTTTGCAGAACTTTCTTTTAAATAAAACAGTTCTCTGAATTCAAATCTCATTTCATTTTGAAATATAAAATTCATTTGAGATGATTTCCGAATCATTGTTAACTACTTTAAGAATCCTAGAAATGGAAACAAAGAAACGGAGCAGATATTTATAAATGAAAACTGAAAACTCATTTCTTTCAATAAATCGCTGACTATTCAATTCAAAGAATGATGTTTTAAGATTTCGTTTCAGAAAACTGGAATGAATGTAAACTGGAAAAAATTAATTTTTGCGACGCAACGGTTAATTTTATTTTTTCAGTGTAAGCATTAATGATTCAACATTTTGACGGAGACGGAATGTCCTTTGAGAAAATAAAATCGTCTTTCTTTTGTTTTTCTCTTGCCAAATATTCGATTGAAAAAGGTTAAATCTAATTATTTTGAAACGGAATTCGGAATGATTATGCTCTTCAAGATTTATATTTAACACTTTAGAATTCCATCATTTTAAAAAAATGCAAAAGATTTTAAAGATGATATAAGAAATTGATGAAATTCTTCCTTTTCTATTGTCTGAAATGGACAGCAATCTTTATGTTATATTTTATGATATAAAATATCTCTTAATCTAAAGAAAGTACTATAAAAAATTTACTGAGAAAAAAATATTTCAGAGAAAGTGGATGTTTTTTTTTTTGAGAAAAAACTGAAATATTAAAACATTTCTTCTTCATTTCGTCTTTATTTCTGGCTATAAAGCTTAAATTTGATAAAGGATTAAATGATTATATTGCTAACTGGTAAGTATGACGTTGCTTTTATTTAATTAGAGTTAATTTTGCATTCTTGCTTAAAATTTATGATACAGTTTTCTTCTAGAATATTTTGTGTTAAAACATGCATCCATTATTTAATGATTTATAAAATACAGGATGCATTAGAACCAAGTATAATACATAATTTCATTTACAAGAAACTAGATGTGAGCTATATTCTAAAACCTTTTCAATTGAAAAAAAGAAGAAATTCGCTTTTAAAAGACGTCAGTTCTTATGCAAAAAAAACATGCCTTAGAATTTTGACGTTTTTATTGTATATATTTAAAATGATCGAGAAGAAATGAAATTTTGATAAAATTAGTCCTGCATTTAGTTATTTAAGATTTAACGATTATTGATTTTTATTTGATCCTATTGAAAGTCGTACTGCGAATGAGAGACAGGTGTATAATCCATTTTAAATTAGAATTTTCACCCTTGCTTCTTAGAATAATAAAAGAAGGCAGATTTTTATAAAGAATAATAATAACGAAAGAATATGAAATAATAAAGATGTAGATAGCTTTACAAAATTTAATTATCATTGATTTTCCTTTGATCCTATTGAAAATCACAGTGCAATTGACAGAAGCAGGTATCTAATCTTTTTTAGGTTTGCCTTTTTCATCCTTGTTTCTTATAATAATAAAGGAATGTAGATTTTTTGTGAAACATGTGAAGACCAAATTTAGCAAGCAAAACCATTGTCACAAATCCATTAAATATTTTTGTTTACATTTAATAAAATTATATTTGATAAATGAAGAATATTTCAATGCTTATAGCTATCGTATACATTTTTTTAGAATTTCTTCGCCTTAAAGTGATAGGATACCCAGAAGTATTGAATATTATGTATATTATCATCACAAGAAGAGTAGCATCATATTACTTTTCAAATAATCTATTCTCCTCATATATGTAAATAATCGCCTTTGATAACCAGTTGATCTTCCACAACACACACACACACACACACACACACACACACACACACACACACACACACACACACACACACACACACACACACACACACACACACACACACACACACACACACACACACACAACCAGATATTAATTTTATCAATACATTATTTTTTTAACATTGTTCTCTCCTCAGAGAATTCAGTCTTCCCTAACAGCTTGATATATAACCTCTTCTCAAAGAATTTTACTACATTCTCTTCAATTCTCTTGATGATTTGGAAATTTTAATTAGTTTCCAAACCGTTAAGTAATATGCTTCTTAGAATTAATTGGCTATTTTTAAGGTATGTATTTTTAATAATAAAATGCCTTTTGTCTACAGTAATACATTTGCCCGATTTTCTTATGCCTTCTCGCCTTCCATTCTAAAATTTTACGGCATAGGCTCCTGATGGTCTCTGTTTGCCGATACATCTAGTTAATTAGTATACCATTTCGCAATTATTCTAATTGCATAGTAAGAAAAGAATTCCCTTCTTTTTTTAACTTGAGATCAAATAACTAAGCAAACATATTTTTATTTTCCTAAAATTACAAATCATTAGGTAATTTACCAATTTTGTATTGAGAAAAATGAATTAATTAAGAAAATGTACCAATTATTCTTAATGATGAGAATATTTGCTCTTTTCATTAATTATTTCCTCTTGAGATAAAAGTTTTCATTCATTTCTGAACAGTTTTAGTTTGATATCAATTTCTAGTTTTATATTTTTATTCATTTTATTTCTAGGACTTTTACTAGTGGAATAATGCAAAGTTTATTATTTATGGAGGAGGAAGAATGTAGAGAAGGGAAAATATGAATATTTATTTTTAAAGCTCACAAAATTAAATACCATAAATTAAGATATTAATCTCCTAAAAGGAGGAAGCGGCTTTTTTGGTTTTTCAAATCAGTAGAAGGGCATATTTATCAACATTTAACAGTCATCATTATTTAACAGTCATGGATAATGCATTATTAATATTTCAAAAAATGCGATCAAATACAATTTATTTTAACTTATGAAATTATTTTAAAATCATTCAATCGAGGAATTTAATTCTTCTTATAGGGGGATAAATTTTATATAATTTAAATATAATTCTTTTTAAAGGCGACCATAATATATGTGATGAGTATTCAGTATACCTTGTTTTCAATTTGTAATTTTATAATCCAGAAAATGACACTTTACAGTCAGGATATATTGATAATCTTTAATCATTTGATATTAAAAATTAATAAGCTTGCATCATTTTAATTCGGTGAACAATTCATAATCCTTTTAAATAATAATGGATAATATATTATTGTTACGAAATTTCCCGGGGCTCGTTTGGATAGTGGAAGTTATATGGTGTGGAGAACGCTCAATCAGCAGGCGGCAGTAGAAAATAAAACAACTACGTTTATTTACACAAAGACACACAGGACAGCACAAGGACGACAACTATATACAGCACAGAAGACGATTATCTTCAGCCGAGACGTGCAGCATACAACAAGACTCTCTACTACAGACAGTAGCGCACAGCTTAGTTCAGCACTAGATTCACTCCGTCGCTGCTCCGCTTATCTCTGGAAGGCCAGTTTTTATCGTCGGTTCCGACTACGACTCCTCAATTCACGACCTACCGGCAGCTGCGGCTGCTTCCTTTTATAGCTCTCAGGAGGCGGGGCTAGAAGCCTCTCAACCAATCAGGAACGTTCGAGGCGTAACTCGGTTCTTACTGGACGGCTCGGGAAAATTCTCGATGTTTCGCGTATAATCTATTTTGGCGCCAATGTCGCCAAATTCGTCGCCAAGTTACCAAATGGTCGACAAGCTCTGGGACCTCCTATGGAACCAATTATGCTGGGAAGCAGCATCACAGGTTCGTAGCATTATTAATATCTCGGCAATGCTATTAAATACAATTTACTTTATCTTATGAGATTATTTTAAAATCACTCAATCGAGAAATTTAATTCTTTTTAAAGACGATTAAATTTCATATGTTGTAAAGGTGATTCAATTTAAAGGGACCATATATGTGATGAATATTCGGTATACCTGATTTTACTTTGTAATTTTATTGTCCAGAAAATTACGCTTTACAATCAGTATATCTCAATCATATTTAATCATTTGATATTAAAAAATTAATAAATTTGCATCATTTTCATTCAGAGAACAATTAATAATCCTTTTTAAAAAATAACTTTAAACTGAAGAAATTTGGCACTCTTTTATATTTTAGATAAAAAGATCCATTATTAACAGAAGAATGATTTTCAACTCTTGATAAAGTAAGAAATATCAGAAAATAAAATAAAAATTTCCACCTGTCAATATAAAATCCTCTATCTTTTACTAAAGCATAAGAAAACGCTAAAAAAATCAGTTGTTTCTTAAAGATGTCCATTGGAAATCAGGTGCTGAATTTTCACTTCAGTGACCATGCATTAGGTTGGCAAAATATCCTCCATAATCCATGTCTTTCGTTTCATCGGTTTGGAGCTGAAATATTCACAGCTTTTCATCATCCGAGATCTAAAAGATTGCGCAGACTGTGGAAAGTTTTATATGTTTACTTCTAAGAAAAGCAAATGTTTTTTGCAAGTTTATAAAAATCATTTTCTTTGCAAATCCTTTTGATATTTCTTCTTTACACGGGGGCAGACATTCAAAAACAAAAATGACTAGACTTGAAGTTTAAAAAATATTTTGAAATAAAGTGCTTTTCACCATACACAAAAAGTTAAGGATAAAATCGTCTGGAAATAAGGAATGTTCTTTTTTTTCTTCCATATCACCTTTCAGAGTTTTTTTCTTGTACAGAAATAAAATTAATTTTCATTCCATGAATCGTAGTTGTGGAAGCAATAGTTACTGTTTGTAAAAGATGCTCAATTGTAAATGGAAAATGCAAACACAATGGATATTCAATTAATTCATGTAATCCATTTTTAGATAAATCTTTGTTTAGACAAATATGTTTTGAACTCGTTAACATCGTTTAAAACTTGGCTACATAAAGAAGACGGAAAAATTGAGGCATCTCCAAGTAAGCGTCACGACAAACTGGTTGCTAAACATTGGATCTTCATTGAAGATTTTCGTTGAGAACTGATTTTAAGTAAAATATTCAATAAATGGTATCCAAGCTACAGTTCAGTTAAATTCATCTTTTTCTGCCAATATTGATGATGAAAAATTTATCCTACCCAAAAACTGGCATAATCACTTCAGCTGATGAACCTATTACCATAGAATATCATGGAAATTTAAATAATTTGCTTCAAAAAATACTATCATCTCTTGTAATACTACTTTATTTGAATAGAAAATAACTCTTGTATTTTACCCGATTTTTCTGATGCATATATTTTTTGACAATCTTCTTTTTTTATTTCAAGTTACTCATAATTAGTAGTTTTTAAATTTTTGAAAAATTCGGAAACGCATTTACGATAATTCTGAGAGCAGAAGTGAATTATGTTAGGATTAGAAAGACAAGAATATTTACAAATTTAAATTATGATTTCATTTTGACTTTCATACTTGTATCTTTCTATTTCAACCAACCCTTTGGTATCCCACTTTAGTCTTCTTCTGTATCTCCAATAGTTGGAAGAAAAATGCAGCCTTACAAATATTGCACAAAAAAAAATTCACTGCATTTGTCTTATGACTATGGAAATTCTATGGGAATCGATTAGTTTCAAGGTAGACATTCGATTAGTTTCAAGGGAAACATATATTAGATAAATCAATGAATACACTGCTGAAACAATTACAATGTCTAAATTTTACACTGTCTCACTATTATATGAGTATTAATAAAATATAGTAATATTTTTTTGCAACCAAAAGTGATCGAGTGATGAAATGTTTAATATCTTAATTTTACAGGCTTTTAAACACTTTCAACGGTTGCCTGAAGGAAGATGGCCCAACCATCGGACTTCTCCTAGCTGTACTCAATGATTTGATTGATTAAATCAATGAAATTCTAAGATGTATATTTCAATCAATTTTGACAGCTTTTGAGGGATTGTCTTGTAAGTGCAGTGAACAGATATTATTTCATTCAATATTTTTCTTGTTGTTGTTTATAATGGCACTTGCCATGCAAGCTCGTTGACGAAGTCAGCGATTTTTAGCCAAAGGAGCGTCTCTTGTTTTCGTAGCGCCAACTAGGGCCAAGAGTACTGTCTGTCCACGACAAGAATACTGCTAGACATTCGTCTATGTTTACGGCGGGCGCTATAGAAACAGGTTGCGGTAGGGATGATCCATTTTCAATGGGTGGAATCGGAAAGAAGTCTGGGGGGGTATTCTTTTTCTTGGCGTCAATGTGAAGCGATAACAGAAAATCTATTGCTCATTCGTCTTCTCGCTTTAATCGCAGTTGCACGTATCTTTATATTCGCTTAACTTATTTCTTTTATATTTTATTAATCTTTTCTTTGGTTAATATTAACTGCATTTTATTATTTAATATTTTTTTTTGTCTCGTAAATTTTGACATCCTTTAAAATGCCTTTTCGATTTAAGAAAAGAGAGACTTTAAAATCACAAGCACGTAAAATTGTGCATAATGTTGCAGAGTTCTGCTCCGAAGAAGGTGCAGCAAAATCTTTGAAGGTTCCTCTTCCACAAGCCATGAAAAGAGCTGCTCAGGCGACTGGAGTGTCGGAAGACACTATTAGGAAAATTAAAAATGAAGTTTCGACACTGGACAAAACGGAAGTTTTGAGTACTCCTGGAAAGCACCGTAAAAGGCCTATTGACCGAAATTGTGAAATTGACGACTTCGACAAATGTGTTATTCGTCAAACAGTTCAAGATTTTTACGTCCAGCAAAAGAAAGTGCCTTCTTTAAGAAAATTACTTCCCGTATTGAGAGAGAAGTTGAATTTTCATTGGAATAAGGAATCATTGAGGAAAGTTTTGCATTCATTGAATTTTCGTTGGAAGAAATGCGCGAATAAAAGAAAATTTCTCATCGAAAGACCTGATATTGTGTTTTGGAGAAACAACTACTTGCGAAAAATGAGGCAGTACAGAAAAAGCAAATGCCAGATAGTTTTCATTGATGAAACGTGGGTCGACAGTAATCTAACATTTAGAAAATGCTGGCAAAGTGATACAATTTCAGGAGCCGAAATAAATGTAAATTCCAAAAATCGATTGATCATTGTGCGTGCTGGCTCGTCCACGGGATTTATTCCTGGCGCTCAATTAATTTACAAAGCGTCAACTAAAACTGGTGATTATCATGGCCAAATGAATTATGAAAATTTTGAGAAATGGGTGTTGGAAAAACTCATTCCAAATTTGCGCCCAAAAAGTGTCGTGTGCATGGACAATGCTCCATATCACACAAAAGTTGCAAATCCGACACCTACCAAATACAGTACGAAGAAGGAAATGACCGATTGGCTGATTAATAACGGAATAGAATGCGATATGAAAATGAGGAAAGCGGAACTGTATTCGCTAATTGATAGGAATCGCCCTAAAGAAATCATATATAAAATTGACAGCATAATAAAAGAAAATGGGCATTATGTCTTGCGACTCCCCCCCTACCATTGCGATTTAAATGCGATTGAATACGTTTGGTCTTCAGTCAAAAGACTCATCAAAGAGAGAAATATAACAGGAGACTTAGGTTTAGAAAACTTACAGAATCTGTTGTGCGATGCTTTGGGCGGAGTGTCTTCCAAGGAATGGGAGGCTCATTGCCGTCATGTGGAAAAACTTGAAAATTCTTATTGGGAAAACATGGAATTTTAGAGAAAGTAGTAGACGAACTGGTAGTTCAAATTGGAAGTACTGAATCGGATTCCGATTCAGAAGAAACGGAATCATGTGACAGTGATTCAGAATTTTTTTAAGAAACTACACAACTGTCACTCGATCTCTGCTAGTTTTGTCATTTTAAAATAATATAGTTTTGCATTCTTTTAATCATAATTAATATATTTTATAAATAAAAAGTGAGTTTTAAAATTGCTTTTTTATTTCTTTTCGATTATTCAATTATAGATTATAGCAGAATGGAATTGTATTTAGTCTAATACATTTTGTTTCTGATACATTGTTATTATTTTCTATTTTTTTCATTAATGTGTTCTTGATTTCTACCATTCATGTTTGTGTTAATAATCAAAAGTTTCAGTTTAACATAGTTTTGATTGTCCTTATTTTTTAAGGTCTGTTTTATTTATTTATTTTGCAGATTTTACTAAATTTAAAGCATGAAATTTAGTTAGTTAATTGCTGATTAATTAATTTTTATAATTGTTATGATAATACTTTAAATTGTAGAAAGTGAAACGAAGAAAGAAACAATAGATTCTAATATTTATCAGGAAATAATAGAATATTTTAGCATGAAGTTACTATGGGCTAAATTAAGATAAAACCTTGGAAATTAATTAAATTGAAATTAGAGTTTAAAATATCATTATATATATACTTTTGTAGCTTTTCCTGGATCAAAAACTTTTATTTAATGTTATAAACTGAAATTTAATAAAATAATTATCGTAAATTAGAATTTAACTTTTTAGCATAAATAAGATCGCCTTTTGAATTGATCGATATATGGAACTGGAAAATATAGAAATCCATTTCAGATTATATTTATAAAAAAAATGCACAGTTCAAACTTTTAAAGCAAATTATACTCAGCTGTTTGTATAAGTAAAATTAATTGATCATTCATTTTGAATTTTTTATTTGAAAAGTGTATTGAAAATTTATTAAAAAAAAGTTTTTGCAGGGAACTTTGAATTCCATTATTTTTTAAACAAGTATATTTCACAATTCAGTATTTTATTTTCATCGAAATTATTGAGTAATTTCCTTAAATCTACAGGTATAATTAATTTAGTTATCTACTATCACAATCATTGTCAAGATAAAAAAAAATGAGGAGGGGAAAAAAACCCCGTTGTTTTAACCTTTTGCTCTTAGTGTTAAATAATAATTATGAGAAATTGTATTTATAGTTTTAAAAAAAAGAATTACTTTGAAATTCAAAATAGTGATTCTATTATGCTATATGAAAATATTTAGAGATTAAAACGATTTAATTTCTTTTCTGGAATTGAATGAGTATATGCAATTATTAAGAAGTAATTCTATTAAATTTTTATCGCTAAATATTATTCAACTATATAATGGTATGAAAAAATATTATATTATAGGTAGCGCATTACTTTTTTTTCAATAAAATAAAGAAAAATAGTCATTTATTGAGACTTGTTGTCTCGCCTCTCTGTAGTTTCAATAGCTTTCCTTCTTAACTAGGATTCCAAGAATCTAAAAATTGTATGCACGTTAATGTGAGTTAGAAGGATTAAAGTATTTAACGAGATTCCTTTCTACTCAGGTGCACTGATTGTGATAGTAAAACGGTAGCAGATATGTATTCTCAAACGGTATTGATAGGCTTTGAATAGAAATGTGAAGAACATTAGGAGTGAAGAATTTTCAACCCCGAAATGATAAAATGCATGCAGGAATTTGGATCCTTTATTGCTTCGAGGATACATTGAAAGGAAAAGCTCATTTATCACTCTTATTTGAATTGACAGCTCGTGAGAAAAATTTTTCTTTGAAATAATTGTATTTCTTTTTCAAGCCGGGGGAAATGAATAAATGGTAATCTGGAATACAAAAACAAACTTTTACCGCGTTTTTCGTAGAATAATGTAAAGCGATATTGGGCTTATTTAGTTGGGTTCCTTTAAATCTGGGACATCTGGCACGTGCATGAATGAACACTTGAATTATCTTCAAATTCAGAATACTTTTACATATAAACTTTGCGAAATTAATTATGCTGTAAAAAGCTTGTGCATATTGAAAATAAGTTACAAATCACAGTTTGATTTTTAAAAATCTGAAAATTGATAGTGTGGTAATCGTTAATTTTGTGTTTCGGGAAATAGTATATACATCAGAAAAATAAATATAAATTTGGAAAGGTTTCAAACCTATTTAACAATGAGCATTTTACTTTAAAACAAAATAAAAGCACTTTTATAAAATTTATGAAATAAGTACGATTAATTATGTTAAATTACGATTAATTATGTTAAATTAGATTACCTCGCGTTTGCTGCGGAGAATTTGATATTAATAACTTATATAAATTTAGAGCAAATGAAATGAAGACGATTAATGTTTTGTCATGCATGATTTTACTTCTTAATTTTTTTTTTCTTCTTGTGTAGTCGTTAGACATACAAATATTTATTCAGTTTTTCTATTTGATTTGTTTTGTTCTTTGTATACATATGACAGGAATGCCGGATATTTTCAATATTCCGAGTATGCAAATGATTTTCAGCTGAGTGAATTATTTTTTTAAATTTGTTTTCAAGAATTAAATGCAATAATACCAAATATCGCCACTTTGGCGTTAAACGTGCCAATGTAAGAAACTTGAATGAATTTCTACCTCTGCGAAATGAACTCTTCCTACAGTAACCTGTTTCTATAACGCCCGCCGTAAACATAGACGAATGTCTAGCAGTATTCTTGTCGTGGACAGACAGTACTTCTTAGCTACTCACGCATCACATTCGCTTGCACAACTCCTTTTTACAGGGGGGCACATTCACACGTCTCACAGATAGAACAGATGAAGAACAACCATGCCCGAACCGGGACTCGAACCCAGGACGCCCAAATCACGGGGAAGACGCGCTACCCCTATGCCAGGACGCCGGCTAATTTAATGTGATTAATATAATTGTGAGATTGTGTAAATGTGTACTTGTATCTAATGATTTAGAAATAATATTTATAACAACGATTTGAATGGAAATTGTATACAATATTTCCATTCAAATATAGAAAACAATATTTATAAATATGGAAAATAATATTTCTCCATATTTATCTCAGAGATGTTTTTAAAATTTCGATTGCAATTTTAACTGAGATTTCGAAAAAACTTCGAGATTTAAAATCAATTTTCACGATAAACTCCTAAATTGTTATTGCGCCATATTTAATTTTATATCATTTTAAAAATCAAAATAATGTTATTATAAGAGTACTTATTTAGTTATGGGGCAAAATTTTCATCTAATTTGGAGTTTATTTAAAAATGCGCATTTTTTTTAATATATCAGTTATATATTTCATTTATGCGATGAAGTTCAAATTGTTTTCATTGTTTCATGAAGGATTTCATCGCATGAAATTCTGTTACTGTTGAAATGTGAGAAAAAAGAAAATAAAGATCAAGATTTTAATGGCTATATGATGTTATTGGACTTCATTAGAAATGTCCAGGAACACTGTAAGCAGAACTTGTGCTAGGCTTTTAAAATAAGACATCTTTAATTTGAATGAGTTTAATATTAAAAAGTCTTTAGCTGTGGAAAACATGAGCATAAAGTAATACATTACAGAATTAGTTGAAATAACGCATAAAAAAAATAATCCCTGCGAAACAGCCAGTTATATAAGACAGCCAATTTTTTTTATAAATAAATTAAATTACGTTTTAATAAATTTTTTTTATTTAAAACTCTACAAAAAATTCTACTATTTTACAATTTCAACAACAATTTAAAGTAAAAAATTACGAAATAAAACAAAACTCAATCAAATCAAAAAATTCTGCAACGAAAACTTTTAGAATTGCTTCTAGTAAATTATTTTTATAGAGAAAATAAGCACACCAGTAAAAAGGAAATTTTATTTAAAAAAGAAAAGAAAAAAAAAAGAAACGTCCGGATATAATAACTTTTTATGTCCCAAAAGCATAAAATTATGTTACTTCAAAATAGGTTTTCTTAAATTAAATGCAAAAGTTTATATACGACAGTAATGCAATATAAAAATACAGAAAGAATTTAAAATATTAATGCTTTGTATAGCTGAGAAAGTTATGAAAGCGGTTTAATTTTGGAAATAACGAAATAATAAAAGCTTCTATTCAGAGTTGAGGACACGGGGATAATATGAAAATATGTTTATGTTTGTTTAAAAATAAAATTCAAATGCGATATGGAATGAGATACACTGCTTAAATAAGTATTTTTAGCAAGCATGTTAATAGACATATGGCGCACATCTCAAAAAAACAAAAAAAAAAAAAAACAACAACAACAAAAAAAACATGTAAAATGCAAAAATTACTTTTTTACTAAGCATGTTTTTTTTTTTTTTGGTTTTTTTCGTAATGATAAGATAAATTTTTGTTTAAAGCGAGTCTGAGAAAAAAATAAAAACACTTGCTTCATTTAGAATTGTTTATTATATAGCTCTCAAGTTGCGCATATTGAAATAACAATTTAAATTTCGCAGTGCCCAGCTTGAATAAAATATTGATTCAAATGCAATTTCTTTGTTGTTGTATTATGTTGTATTGTTGTTAAATTTTACTGAAACTAAGTTTAGTCGAAATTTTACACATATTTGTCAGTATATTCACATGTTTTGTTACTGAATGCGGTTATAAAATTATTAATTTTTTACAAATTAAAGAATTAGATTTTTTTTACTACATGGAATTTTATTTTACAGTAAATAAATATTTATGTATTTTAATTAAAATGAATTTAAATATATTGTTAAAATTATAATTAGCACTTTTTAGCATAATCTCTTTATATAGTTATGCACTTCTAAAATATTATGATATTTCGTACATACGTGTGAACATTAGAATAAGATATGATATGAAATTTTATATGAAATTGGAGCCACTAGAATGATCGAGTTGAAATATGCCTACAGATTTTAGAAATCTCTTGATAAACATTAAACTTACAAAGACAAAATTTGTTTAAAGTTTTCGAACAAGTCTTTATAGTACATTGAAATATAAATTCTAACTTTGTTACCAATTCTTCTAAGCATCCTTCTCGAACATGCTTCAAAATTGAAGACATAGATTCTTTGTTTTAATTGATTAATTTAATAGACGTTGCCAACACTCTATTAAACGTCATATAATGTTGATATAAAAATCTTCTACTCTTGAGGAAAATGTGTTTTTGCATTGTCGATTTACATAAACTTAGAGCTAACATATTTGGTAAAAACATACTTTTAGAGGATTGTTAATAAGCAATTGAAGACTAGTTCTTTTAAAATTTCAATTAATTATTAACTAAATATTAGATGAGATTTTGAGATTTTCTAGGATATCTCCTAAAATATTATTATGAGAAAATTATTTTTTCTAATTTCTATTTAAAATCCATATTATTGTCATTTCAACGATACTAATTTATTTTCTTTATAATGTTTTCCTGAATTTTGAATATTTTTAAAAAATAATTTTTGTAGGATTTTCAACATTGTATTTCATTACTATAATGAAATTCGCCCTTTTTTTTTTGTTTGTTCACCAAGATCTTAAAAACGGGATTCCCCCCCCCCCATTGTTTATAGAAGAAGGACTTTGTTTATTATCCTTGCAATTTACCTATGGAATGTGGATGTGAATTTATAGTATAAGAAAAATTAGAACGTGCAGTCAGAAGACATATTATTCGGGTAATTGAGTTTTTAGTGATATTTTGTTTCATTGGAATCGGCTCCACTTTTAAGATTCAAGTGCACAATAAATTTAAAAAAAAGATGTACGGCTATTAAAATAGTGTATAATTAATATGTATAGTAATTTAATGCTTTGAAATGGTTTGTTCATTAAAATGAAATTCCGCATAAAATATTTAATACAAATTTAACTTATTCTATATTTTCCTCTAAACTAAGGGTGGCTTTTATTGCTTAAAATATCAGATACATCGCAATATATTAAGTAGAATAATTCATCATTTAAATATTACATTGTTTAAAAATTTATGATTTTTATTGATTAAACTTTTAAATATTTACTTATATATTTTAAAGACAAATTCACAGCTGTAATTTTGATTTTTCATCTGCGTGCTTTGATCATTAATACTTCTTTCTTTAGAAGACATTATTCTTTTTTACTATTGTGACGACAGATAATGGCAGAAAACCCGGTAGTTTTTGTTGAGTTGCATTGAAGCTGTTGTTAGAATCTACAGAACTATTAGGTCACGATAATGCAATTGCCAGCAGAGATGAAAGGGGATTGTCACGATATCCGCAGCGGCACGTGTTCGTATAGTCTTTTTTCAAGAAAATTTGCGAGTATTTTGTCGAATACCCTCATTCTTTTAGAAAAGATTGTCATTTACAATTATCAGTTAAGATTAATTTTGGATAATATTAACATCTACACGCTCGTGACTTTTGTCACTTAAGTAAGATCCTAATTTTTATATGAGTTAGAATAGCATTCTGTTTCGAAGTAACACTAAAACATTTAAGAACGGATATAGTAATTTTGAACCGTGGGCTGATGACGAGAGTGATGCCTCAGCCAATGATTCTTTTCTCTCCCGTACCACAGTCCTGCACTCACACATTCTTTCAACTTCCGTACCACACTAGCAAAAGGTGATTTAATCCTGTATGGATTTTGCATGTACAAAACGCATATTCATATCAAATGGTCCGTGGAATCGAGTTAAGAACTTGTAATTCTTCACTTGACGATTAAGATTTTGTCAAGTCATCGGGAACCTTTTAAAACACTTCTAAAAATTCAAGATCTTTATAAACAGCTATACATGCTTTAGAGCCTAAATTTCGTCTTGTTTTTTGATTTTGTAGCTTTATATATTGTTGTGCTAAAATAAATTTTAAAATGCGATCTACTCATTATTGCTTTAATACATACTGTATTTTGTTTGAATCGTTATTTGAAATTTCCATAAATAGAGATAGACATCTTGTTTTGTTTATCTATTTTTTTTTCTTCTTCCAAAAAAATCCATTGATCCAAAGAAAAATAAAGTCTGTGAAGTGTATGAAATTAAAATACTCTGTTGTGGCACGCATGTCTTTTTCTTATATTGGCACTTAAAGCCACCGGAATCTTTTCAGATATTACATGAAACATTATAAACAAAAAGCATTTAGCAGACTTTCAAAAGAAATTATCTATTCAATATCTCACAACTGTCGTTAATTCACTTCTTCTTGCTTGAAGATGGTATTTCCGGAGTTCTACATTTGCCTCTTGAATCGTTTCTGCAGGCTATAGAAAAAAAAAGACCTTGTTTGACAACCACTGAGAAAGATCCTACTTATAAGATCTTGAAATGTAAGTTCTTTTAGTTTTCGAATACAAAAACCTTAAAACTCAAGAAAATATTCTCATTTGAAATCAAACTAGCACCCACATGATAATTAAATTTAAGCATTGAAATTTACAATATTGCATGCATGACTCATGATATACAAAATTTCACAGTTTGAAAGTAAAAGAAATGACTCAATACTTTATGAAAAGTTATTTTGTTGTTAAGGGAGCTGATAACATTTGTGCTTTCAAAAAATTAGATTTTTCAATTTTAATCTAATAAAAAAGAGGAAATTTCACTGAATATAGAAATTTATAATTCTTATTGGTTTGAAAAGTTTGAAAATTTATAAATTATCTTTTAACAATGAATATAACTGGAACTTTTATGATATAAAGATAGAGGGATTTTTGTTTATTATTTTTCTCGAAAAAATTTTCTTGAAATTTCGATATTCATAGAGCGCATTCTATACAATACAAGGAATATGAGTTGAATTGAAGGATTTGAAATTTTATTCAGTACCATTTGCTAATATTATGCATGTATTACACATATTTTGATTTTTTCTGCATAATAGTCTTTAGAAACTATTCATCATGTAAAATATCATATATTTTTTAAATATTCAAGTTACATAACACACATTTAAAAAAAATTATGATTAGCATATTTAAATGAAAATAAAATCACAGCAATTATTAAGCTTATGCTCATATATTATGCAAATCTTTGAATGATTTTATTTAGAATCATTTTTTGGAACCTTCCGATTTGTGGTTATGAATTTTAAAATTTTCGAACGACAACGCATATTTAAATCACCATTAAAAACAATTACTTCAAGAAACAAATATTTTTCTGTTGTTTTATAATTAAAATAAATCATTCGTTCAACATATCTTAATTTTTAAAATGAGATATTAAATTTCATTTGCGAAAAAATCTCTTTTATTTACAATTGAAATTTCGACAATTTTCATCGCCAAGAACATACCAAGTCTGAAGAAAATTTTCAAATATTTTTTTCATTATCATAAATTATTCAAAGTATAGCTTATTCAAATAAACTTTAAACATATTATTCTTTATATATTAATTTGTTGTTTAAACTGGACATGTATTAAATATGCAAATAAACGCAACAGGTGAAAATATAAATAGAATCAATAAGTAAATGGTAAATTTTTGGGATCTAAAATTAATTTCGCATCTAATATTATCTTTAAATAAAACCGTAATAAGTAGTAGAAATTTTTACGTAATCGTTAATTATTCGATTATTTTCTCTGCCTTTTTGAAGTGCCTATTAACATAATGTTCAAATATACTCTAAAATTTGAAATTATTTTGATTAATTCGAAGTCAAAACATAGTATAGTTTTTATCCTTAAGAAGTTTCGTTAATTAAGTATGGCCCATATAAAGTCCCCAGTTATCGCAAATAAATAATTTTATGAAATTCTAAACGCAGTTAATGATATGAATCAATAATAAAAATCACTGAAAAATACCAAAAAATTAAAAATGAGTTATGCTACTTATTTTGAAATTTCATTGTGCATTATTGTTACACAAATTCATGTGTTGATTAATTATTAACAATAGTAAATAATTTATTTCAATTATTTTTTTAAAATCTTTGCAGGATTAATTATATTTGTCATTATTTTTTCCTTTCCGGCGTCCTGGCATAGGGGTAGCGCATCTTCTTCGTGATCAGGGCATCCCGGGTTTGAATCCCGGTTCGGGCATGATTGTTCTTCATCTGTGTTCTATCTGTGAGGTGCATGAATGCGCCCACTTGTAAAAAGGGGTTGTGCAAGCGAATGTGTGAGTTTCATCTTCATATGAGCTAGAAGTCAGACTTCTGCCCTTGGGTGCTCAGAGGTATTTACCCTCAGAAGCTACTGTACACCCTTTCCGTGGTAACGCGGACAAGACATCATCATTATTTTTTCATTAAAATACATTTTTATTTTAACATTTAAGAATGGATAAGAATTTTTACCGAGTATTTTCATTAAGTGTGTTAAATATAAACATATGACAATATTTAACTGTTTAAAAAAAATTGCCCTCATTTTCTCATTAAAGACTCATTTTTAAGTTTTTTTTTCTCAATATGTCAAATTCTTGGGTAACGCTATGTAGATTATACATTTTTAATTTCCTTTATTCTGTGTTATTTTAATTCAAAAATACTTCAGAATGAATATGAAACATGGATTAATTAACAATGTTTAATTTTAAATGCATAAAACATTAAGAAAATAAACAAAATCGTTTGAAATAATCGGCCGAAAAATGTTAACCCTAGCCTCATTACTGTTGGGATAAAAAAACTGAAAACTTACTCATTTGGCGGTGGGGAAAATGGAAGATTTTTTGGCGGGAAAGATAGTTTTTAATTAATTATTAAAATTCTAATTAAAATTTCAAAAAAGGGGACCCCAGGTGCACATTCCCGACCTCTAAGGTATACATGTACCTAATTTGGTGGCTGTATGTCAAATGACCTGGCCTGTAGAGCGCCAACACACACACACACACACACACACACATTGAGCTTTATTATAAGTATATAGATAGATATAGATGGAAGAGGAGGAATGTTGAGAATGGAGAAAATGGATATTTATTTTTAAAGCTCGCAAAATTAAATATCATAAATTAAGATATTAATCTCCTAAAAGGAGGAAGCAGCTTTTTTGGTTTTTCAAATCAGCAGAAGGGCATATTTTCTATATGTTTACTTAACAGTCATGGATAATGCATTATTAATATTTCAAAAAATGCTATTAAATACAATTTATTTTAACTTATGAAATTATTTTAAAATCATTCAATCGAGGAATTTAATTCTTTTTAAAGGCGATTTAATTTCATATATTCAATATGTTTATTAAACAATAATGGATATAATTAATACCTCAGCAATGCTAATAAATACAATTTACTTTACCTTATGAGATTATTTTAAAATCATTCAATCGTGAAATTTTATTCTTTTTAAAGATGATTTAATTTCATATAATGTAAAGGTGGTTCTTTTTAAAGGCGACCATATATGTGATGAATATTCGGTATACCTAATTTTCACTTTGTAGTTTTATAATCCAGAAAATTACGCTTTACAATAAGGATATCTCAATCATATTTAATCATTTGATATTAAAAATTAATAAATTTGCACCATTTTCAATCAGTGAACAATTTATAATCCTTTTAAAAAATAACGTTAAACTGAAGAAATTTGGCACTCTTTTATTTTTTAGATAAAAAGATCCATTATTAACAGAAGATTGATTTTCAACTCTTGATAAAGTAAGAAATATGAGAAAATAGAATAAAAATTTCCAGCTGTCAATATCAAATCCTCTTTCTTTTACTAAAGCATAAAAAACACTAAAAAAATCAATTGTTTCTTAAAGATGTCCATTGGAAATCAGGTGCTGAATTTTCACTTCAGTGACCATGCATTAGAGTCCCCAGTTATCGCAAATAAATAATTTTATGAAATTCTAAACGCAGTTAATGATATGAATCAATAATAAAAATCACTGAAAAATACCAAAAAATTAAAAATGAGTTAAGCTATTTATTTTGAAATTTCATTGTGCATTATTTTTACACAAATTCATGTGTTAATTAATTATTAACAATAGTAAATAATTTATTTCAATTATTTTTTTAAAATCTTTGCAGGATTAATTATATTTGTCATTATTTTTTCCTTTCCGGCGTCCTGGCATAGGGGTAGCGCATCTTCTTCGTGATCTGGGCGTCCCGGGTTTGAATCCCGGTTCGGGCATGATTGTTCTTCATCTGTGTTCTATCTGTGAGGTGTGTGAATGCGCCCACTTGTAAAAAGGGGTTGTGCAAGCGAATGTGTGAGTTTCATCTTCATATGAGCTAGAAGTCAGACTTCTGCCCTTGGGTGCTCAGAGGTATTTACCCTCAGAAGCTACTGTACACCCTTTCCGTGGTAACGCGGACAAGACATCATCATTATTTTTTCATTAAAATAGATTTTTATTTTAACATTTAAGAATGGATAAGAATTTTTACCGAGTATTTTCATTAAATGTGTTAAATATAAACATATGACAATGTTTAACTGTTTAAAAAAATTGCCATCATTTTCTCATTAAGGACTCATTTTTAAGTTATTTTTTTCTCAATATGTCAAATTCTTTTTTACCATCATTTTTGGAAAAAGCCAAATTATGCTTTTCATCTTTTTAAAAAAATATTGAAATTTCATTAAAAGTCATAAACTTAACAATAAATACCTAAATAGGCAACTTCTATTAAGCAAAATATATATATTTTTTTCTATATTTTGCTAAAAATTTCTTAAGAATTTAATTTTTCGCACAATCAGAAACAGAAAATTTTTTCTAATAGTGAAATTATTCCTAAACATAGAAATTAGCGAAACAAGCAACTCTGAATGGTTGAGGCTCAGTCCAAGTAACTATCTTAATTCATGGAAACACCTCATTATTCAAACTGAATGAATAGAGTTCCAGATTAGCTAACATCTTGACACATGATTAGCATCCGCTTGTGCATGGTAAATCGGACTTATATCAACAGTTGACAAGTTTCAAGCGAATTGATTTAAGACTTGTAATAGCCCAAAACTTGAGAGGACTTACCTGAGGAGAAAAGCCATTTAGAGCGATTGTTGGAAAATCAGACTAGTTCATAGGTTGCTTGTCGCTCTGATTTGCGGAGAGTTGCTAATTGATGTAATTGTCGTCTGTGTGCTTCAAGGTGTATTTCATAGTTACTAGGTAACTATTAAATCATCTTGGGTAAAGATTTTATTTTGATAAATTCGGATTAAGTGAGGAAATTTGTCTACAGTATTAGTTTATATACATTTTTCACTTTCATGTTTTATATTTCAACTCGATTTTATTTGTGCTTGTACTCGTTAGAATATATGCATTGACAATTTTATTAAATAATTGTTTACTTGAATGAATATAAAGAAACTGAGCAATATATTAATAACTATTAAAATGAAGTTGACAACAATTTTCAAATAGTGTTGTAATTATTTGATTCCTTGTTATCATATGTTTATGCTCAGTTTTCACGTTTCTCTGGTAATATTATGTTCACAGCTTAATTTTCCATTATAATTTATGAACTCACCATCAAAAAACAGTTGCCCCCCTTTTCTAATTTATTTTGATTAGAATGTTTTAATAGAATTATATTCTTTCTGTGACGTTTGAATTTTACTTCCAGCGACTAGTAACTATATAATTTACGAAACAGATACTTAACAGAATTAAAGCTACCATGGTACTCTAAAAAGTCGCTTATAAAATTCGAATTTTAAATTCGTAAATGCAACTGTTTCTTATAGGTTTCACAATACCAAAATTAAAAATAGTAGAATTTTTCGATCAGGTTTTTATCAGTATTGAATATAAACAAAAGTTTTAGAAAAAAAAAAACTTTTGTTAAAATAAAAATAGTTAAATTGGGAGAGGCATGAGGCAGAGAAATGTGTGAGAAAAAGTGAGATAAAAATGTTTTATAAACTAACCACCTTTACTAACTAGTTATTCTCTCAAGATGTTAGTAGAACTATTTTAATAATATCAGAGAATTTTGATGAATTGCATCTTATTATACCAACTGAAAGTACTGCTTTGTTCTGCAGTACTTTGTACTACAGCAGTCTGTAGTAACTGCTGTTGTAGGGTATTTGATTTCTCTAGAAAATGGAGGGTGGGAAAGGGCAAACAAGCCAAACTTTTGAACGAAGGGTGGTTTTTGGTTCTAAAGACTATAATCAGTAAATATCTGAAAAATTTTCCAAAGTCCTGTCATAAGAACTATTGTAATAGATAATCTTCCTATAGGAATCTACTAAAAGGGAACAGGATATCCCGCACGTATCAATACCAAGCCATACTGAAAATTTTGGAATTTTTAATAGCCTCAGAGTCATTTTTATGTTTTTAGCAAATTGCATCAATGCAGTTTGCTGGAACAAGAAAAATAATATGTGACGGTTTCAAGTCTCATTATAGCAATTGATCTCGGTTTAATCGGAATCCCATTTCGAAACAATACCTGTTTCCGATTCAGAATTACGAGACTACAAAATACATCTCGTAATTTTGAACTGGAATCAGATGACAAAAAAGACATTTGAGTCTTGAGGATCAAATATCCTCTGCCTGCAGGAGGATATTTGATCTTAAAAGCTTTAGCGTGCGTACGATTTTTTTTACCCGACGATAATTTAATGGAATCAGGTTTCATACCAGAACCATTTCAAATCAAATTGTGACTTCAGAACTGAGTACGTTGTCCCTGCGATTGATGTTAGAGTTTCGCCTCAAAAACCATAGCAAGTTATTAATAATTTTTCAGCTATTTATTAACATGTTCCAAATAAATATGCCGAGTGCTTATATTCATAGAGTTATAATAATAATTATAAAAATTTATAGACGTTTGGCCAAGACAATTTGTCTCTTACTTGTATTGTATCAAGACTATTTTTCACATATTCTCAGAAAAATAATTATCTCCAAAGCATCAATATCTCGCGAACAAATATATAAATGATTGCAAAATATGAAATAGGTAAAGAAATAACTGTTAAAATCAATATATTAAAACAAACATACACTAACAGAAATCTGTAACAATAATTCACGGAGTCCTATTTATCAAAACGACATTTTTACATTACATGACATTTAAAAATGACAGAAAAATGTCAATATTAAAGGATTTATTCTCTCGAATTACTACAAAAATCAAACAACTAACACTGAAATGAAATATTTATACTGTTTTTAGTTGACTTCCAGTGGCAGCTTATTTCCAGACAAATATATTGATCATAAAACCTCACAATTGTCCGAAAAAAGAATTTTGCGAATCATTCTTCATATATATTTAATAGATTTCTAAAACGTGATGGAATAGATGTCAAAATATGCATCAATATACTCTGATGTGACATTCCAGGCATTCCTTTTTAACAGGATCCCGTGAAGAAGCTGGAATAATATGCCATCTACAATTATTCCTGATTGGCAGCTCCGAAAGGCGGCAGATTATCATCTGTCGTCTAATAATGACTGTGTGACAGACTGTCACCCACGGAGTGATATTTGGATCTCTAACAAATAATCTTTTCGCGCAAAATAACTTGGGTATCTAAAGAGATATAGCAATGCATATTGTTGAAAGCAATACATCGGAAATATTTGCTAAAAGGTTTCCTTTTATTCACTTCATTAATGTTCACTTGAGTGATTTTTTTAAAATTGTTTTTTTTTTGCTGTTGTTTTTATTTTATTTAAAGGAAGGTTATTGATGCTTTCCACAGAATAATTTTTATTTTATTTCTATCTCTGTCTTTCTTGTTGAAAATCTTGAAATATCTTTAATGTTATAGATGTAATTTATTGAACTTACTCAGTAATGTTTGATTAGAATTTTGTTTACTTTAATAACTATATTATTAATTATTCTGCTGTTATATATATATATATATATATGTGTGTGTGTGTGTGTGTGTGTGTGTGTGTGTGTGTGTGTGTGTGTGTGTGTGTGTGTGTTTGTGTGTGTTTGTGTGTGTGTGTGTGTGTGTGTAATAATATTTTAAACTCTGATTTCAATTCTAATTAATTTACAACGTTTTGTCTTAATTTAGCCCATAATAACTTCATTCTAAAATATTCTCTTATTTCCTGATCCGATTCCACTGTTTCTACTTAATTAATTCCAGAGAAGCTTTCTAAAAATGCTTACATGTGCACTTTCACACTTTCTGCGTGACGGGATAGAAAAATGTCCAGTAAGCACATTCTTTCTTAAAAGATCTGTGTGTTTCCCTTACATATGATTGATAATTTCCCTATTAATATCGCATGTTATATAAGACGAAGAATAATTTATTTCTCGGTCTTCCCGACTTCTGCTTTTGTGCCGCGCTGTGGTGGCCGTGCATTCTCCGCACCTTCTTGTAAATAAACCATGCCTGCCTCCCGAGAGATAATAAATCAAACTTAAAAAAGCAAAGTCTCTTCACTGTCATTTTTGTTTAATTTAATGATTATATCATTCTGAAATCCGCTTTTTTTATGCATTTTTATTATTTATTTTGCCTTAAAATTGTGTGTATCTTATCTATTTTGTTAATATGTGTTTCATGCTAAATTCTATTTCAATATATATATATATATATATATATATATATATATATATATATATATATATATATATATATATATATATATGCGTGTGTGTGTGTGCATGTACGTGTACGTGCGTGTGTGTGTGTAATGATATCTCTTAATTTAATTTAAATCATAATTAATTTCCTAATTTTTTATCTTAATTTAGCTCATATTAACTTCATTCTAAAATTTTATCTTATTTCCTGATTTTAAACACGTGCTCTAGACAATTTCAACATTTTCTCAAACTCCGATTGAGGAGATAAAAATCCCTAATGCTTACAATATTCTTTTAAAGATACCTAAGATTCCCTTTCCAAAGACTATACGTTTTGAAGAAATCCCTATCAAAATCTCATAATAAAATCACTGAAGGGAAAAATTTCTTTTCCTTTTGCTCTTGTGTAGAACTGTAACCTGGTGCATCATTTATCATCAGTTTTTTTTTTTTGTACGAATTGGGCTTCCCGGGATGAAATAAATCGAAACTGAAGTTTTAAAACTCTCTTCTTCTCGGTGAGACATCCGCTAAATTTAATGTGTAAATTTAGTATCTTAATTGTAATTATGTTTCACATTTAGAGCCTAAATTGTCAAGAAATTGACAATATCTTGGTTTATACATTCACATTCATGTATATGCGATAATTTAAAAACATAAGGATTTAAACTAATGACATTTAATTTATCACTTTATAGCTAAATTTATCAAATCTGTGTCAAATTTTCATTTCAATCATTTGACAAAAGACATCCAATATATACATATTCAATTTTCTTTACTATACTATAGAGCATAAAATTCTAAATTGTGGGATTCTGAAAATAAAAACTCGTCCCATTTCTGGTCTTATTCAAGTTCCAAAATTTTATGAAGGGATAGTACCTTTTTCAAAAATATGTCTATGAGTATACAAAACTATGTTTACCATAACACTCATGGTAAACATATATTGAGTTATACAGTAAAAAAGGTTATCTTTCAATGATGTCAAAGCAACATTGGGCTGTTATAAGCCTTCAGATTGAAAAACGATTCTTTCCTCAAAGGAATTTCCACAATTTCATTCATATTTCACTCACATTTATTTGTCATATTTCTAACAATTCTTATTCATATTTCTAAAAGCAATGAACATTAATAAATATCTTATCATTTCGGATAGGGCATACAGAAAGATATGTTTTATTAGCGAAATTGTTTATGAAACAAAACTCATCATTGATAATTCTCATTTCATCTTATGGAAATTCTGCCTTATCTTCTAAAGATAATATATCTTGACAAAACTCTTCTGCCAAGATAATTCCTATTAGTTAAAATTGTTTTTTATATTTATCATTGCTTTTTAGAATTTGTACAGGCAATTATTGTGCAGGCGAAATGGTTTTAACAGTTAGAAAAACAAGTGGAAGATTTCTGTGACATGAAAAAATGCAGCAACATCTTATCATTTATTTAAATTTTCAGCATTTTCTCTAAAAAAATCAAATTCCTCGTTCATCCAAATGATCAAATCGAACATTATTAAAAATATTTCTTAAAAAATGCTACAATTAAAATTTATTTTATTTATAAAATATTCCAATAAATTTATTTTACTGTTATCATTAAGCATTCATTGTTATTAAATAAACTTCATTTTATTTACAAAATATTTAAATAAAATTTTTACTGTTATTGTTAAGAATTCATTGTTACCACATGGATTTATAGGCTAATTAATATTAAAATTTATGTGTTGTCGTTTCAGTAATTATTTTTAATTGATTGTTGTATATTTTATACTTTCTTAGAAAGAAAAGCTCAGACTTTCATTTTTTAAAATCTAAAATAAACACATTATAACTCAAAATCAAAACAAGTTTTTAAAAAAGTAGCAGATCAATTAATTGCCGAAAGAATAATATTTGTTCTAGCAATGAAGTACTTTCTGCTGAAAGAAATCCTTGTTAAAAAATTATAATTTTTAATTATTCTCTAAGTAAAAAATTTTCTGTTAAATCTTTAATTAGGTTTGAAAGAGCAAAAAGAAAATAAATAAAAGCTTTAAAATATTTCATGTAAGATTATTATCAGAAGTTAAAAGTTTTAAACCCATTTGCATGTAAAAGTGGAAGTGTGAAGTGGAAAAGTAACTGTCAAAAAAAATTCAAAGACTTTTTTTTAAATCTAAATTATTTTCAAGTAATTTCTAACCTGTTAATTAAAAAGTGTCTACTAATAAAAAAAATAACTTAACATTGGGAAATAATAGCACCTTTTTATTGCAGATTACTTAACTCTTAATTGGTAATAAAAGTTTTATGTTTTATCATAATAAAAAGCTAAGTGCTCGGGTTTTGAGTGTGCTCCAAAATAGAATTGTAAAAGAAAAAAATTAAACAGTTCAAAGAAAAAAAATTCAGATGTTAATTTTTATTATATGTCGTTTAATTCTTATGAATTAAATTTTTATGGTTAGTCTTGAAGAAAAGTGAAGTAATCACAAAAAGTTTTAAGTATGTTCCAAAATAGAATTTTAAATTTGTATATTTGGGAGCAAAGATAAAGTTTTCACTAAAGAATTGATCATATAAAAGCATTTCTAATATACCTTTTTAAAAGCTCTTAAATGGTTTATTCGTTAAAAAAAAAGGATTTCAATATTTTTTTTTTTTGCAGAAATTAGCTTTTATGTACAGAAATCAGTTTGCTAAACTACTGAGGAAAAAGGAAGGGTTGGAAAAATATTCCATTAAAAAGCGTTTCCACTTAAATTAAAGATATAATTCGATTGTTAATTCACAAGACATTTGGAAATATTAATAAATAATATAATATGCTCTGAAATATTATGAAAATTACTCTATTTATTGCAACGAAGGGCAGATTTATACTTCAATTTTATTTTGAAAACTAAGAAAAGTTCTATCTAGTTGAAAATGGCAATGGTAAAGTAACATGCACAATGGTTGCGTTTTGAATCCTCATCTAGAAATTTTTAATTCATTAACAGTAACCAAGATATACAAATATTGCTCATTTTTGTTACTTTTTAACAATTAACAAATATTTCCCATCTTAAGGTTATTGACACATATTAATTTCTTTTTCTCTCAATTCTGACTAATTTATTTTCTATCCCGCCACGCACGGGCACTTTTCTGCATGCGAAACTGAATTTGTCATATAATTAGATTGAAAATAGAAAGTAAGGTCCTACTAAACAACTTATGCAAAAATAACACTTAACTCCATCAATTCTGAAAGGCCCCAAATGCCCTCTGAACGAAATTACAACAAGCGCCCGAAAATTCTAGATATCACTGTGAAATGTCCTCTCTTTTCGAAAACGTGATTGATTGAATACTCGTATTTCTTCTTTACACATTAGTGAACCTCGCGAAGATATGTCTCTGAAAGATGAAAGGTTTCTCAGAACTTTCAAAGGATGCCTTTGTGTATAATAGCTGAATACAATCAATTAAACCGGTTCTTTCTTTTTTTATCAAGTGCTTAAGATCACTTTCTATTATTGCGGTTATTGAGGGGATGTAAAGAACTTTCATATAATTGAAAGACAGATTCGATCATTTTTAATAATCTGAAATACATGAACTCAAATGTTTTTAGGAATGAGACAACTGTTGTGGTCAACAGTCATAGTCATGATTAATTAATTATAGTTTGAATATTACCAGTATGCAATTCGAAACACTATTTAAATTAAAATTCCACATTTGTACCGAAATGGAACTATAGGTTTACTCATCCTTGTAATGTGGTAATTAGTAAAAACAAATATTGTTTGCTATGTCATTAATAATATTGGAAATTAGGAATTTCCATCAGATTTACTAGATGCATCGGATGTTTTTGGAATATGAAAATAATCTGTACATCGAAAATAATCGGTAAGTAAAGAAAAATTTTTTTGCTATTTCCACAAATGTTTCATAAAACTAGTTTCAAAGCTATTGGTTTTTATGATATCTAGTGTCATCTTTTTGTGGATTAAAGTGTTTTCTTTTAAGACGATTAATTAAAAGATTCTCAAAAGTGCATTAACAATCTATTCTTTTCCATTTCTCATATGAAATAAAATATTTTATTGCAAACTATTAACTATCAAAAATGCTGACATACACTAAATTACTAAGTCTATATAGTCTAAGTCTAAATTACTAATTCTATATATTACGTTTTCTTTGCTATGAAAATCAAAGCATTGAAGTGTAATTCAAAATATTACTGTTAAGATAAATAATAATAGCATACATCGGTTAAAATGATTTGTATTTTATTGGATTTTTTCCTCTGAATTTGAAACCAAAGGGTTTAATTGTCAAATGCATCCATGCATTTTTAAAATGGATATTTCTAATCCATCTATCCTCTCAATGCAGCTTCTATATACGTGAAGAATTAAACTGAATATTTTCATATGGTAGTAAATTTTATGAGGTAACAAATTTTCCGACATACACTAGGCATATCTTCAGAGAAATGTTTTATTCCATAATTCCACTCAAATAATTAAAATGGGTTACTTAATAATTATTTCATTTTTAATAATTACTTCCTCATACTGCTTCAAGTTTAAGATATTAAAAAAAAAGAAAAAAATTTGAACTTTTAAAAATAATATCAAAAATTAAACTTGTAATACGCTGACACACACATATATACATAAACTTATATATATATATATATATATATATATATATATATATATATATATATATATATATATATATATATATATATATGTGTGTGTGTGTGTGTGTGTGTGTGTGTGTGTGTGTGTGTGTGTGTGTGTGTGTGTGCGTGCGCGCGCGTGTGTGTGTGCCTTTATTATAAATATATAATTACACCCGACCTATAATATCCATAGGATACATTATTACATATTTAACTGAATATGAAATAAAATTTCTCCATCAATAATTCATAATGATGATTATAATTTAATGGTTATTATAGTCAGAAAACTGCTGCAGTTATTATTCTAAGGGAGCTAGAGACGCAATTTTTCCCTATAGAAATTTATATTATATAAAAAAAAATTAAAAGTAGTAACATCCCCATTTGAAGCCACAAAACAAAACATTGTTTTAAATTACTTTTTTTTCCTGAGTTTTTTTTCATTATTTTTTTGTATATATGAGTATATAAAATAATAATTTTTTCCTCACATGAATAATTTTTCTTTTTAATCCCCTAAAATCCCCTTTTGCTATGTTATCATAGCCGGTAATAACATCAATTTTTGTTGTCACCTAATCTCGCTATTAATCTACGTTCTCTTCTTGTCAAGATGAAAATATACCTTTTCCTTAGAAAATCAGAAATATATTCCTTTGTTTATAATAATATGAGGATTAGTGCATAAAAAAGTCTGTCAAAGTATCGAATTCTACAGTCTCTAAATAAGGCTGCAAGCATGCTAATAAATTTAAAAATAATAACTAACAATGCAAAAAACTTTTTATTAAAAACACAAATCTTGCCAAGGTTTATTATTTAAATCCTTTTTTTAAATCGAAAGCAATTTTAATTCCAGGGAAGATTTTTGCTTTATAACCTAATACTTGAACATTGCATTACTTTTATTTTGTATATATGTTGAAATGCTTACTAATAGGATTATAAAAAGAACCCTGAAAAAAATTCTTTGATACAAAGTTTTAAAGTAGATTAACTTCCTTGTTTTTATTATCAATCAATATTCAAAACAACCTGACAGAATAAAAAAATGCACAGTATGTATAGAGTCATGGTAATTGTGAATACATTTTGTCACCAAGTTTAATTTACTAATATTTTCATATTTCAATATGAATGGATTAGTGTAATACAGTTTCCTTTTAAAAACACAGCAGCTATTGTAAAAGAATTATAGTAAAAAAAAACTTGATAAACTGTGTCAAAAATGTTTCCTTTATTATTATTATTTTTTATACAAATATTTTTTTTAGTTTATACTTATTTTTTGAATTTCCGTCTTTTAAATCGTAAAGTCTATTTTCTAAAAACTTTTATTTCGTAATTTAAAGCCCCCAATTTTTTTTCGGGGGGGGGGAGTATATTTCTATAGGAAGACTACATTTTGCAATGGTTCTCATGACAAGACTTTTGGAAAATTTCATCACCGATTCCTAAAACCCAAAACCACCCTTCATTCGAAAGTTTAATAGTTTTATAAACTATTTTTAAACTTTTATATATATATATATATATATATATATATATATATATATATATATATATATATATATATATATATATATATATATATATATATATATATATATATATATATAATATGCGCATAACGCTTTGCCAATGCTATCTTGCATTGCACAGTAAGTGCAACTAGAGTAATTTTACTTGTATTTTAACTGGCTTGGAATATGTTGCTAGAAATATAAAAATTTCGGACGGGTTCTTATCCCTTTGGCTCATCTAGCTCAAAGGGCGTGGAAATGGTAAAGGTTGTGAAATTTTTAATTCTCTATAACTTTCTTAATATTGAAGATAGAAAATTAAATCCAATTAGCCAAATTAACACTTCATTAAGTTGAACAACTTTTGTATTTAAAGTTTTTCGATAGCTGCAATATCTTAGAAGTTAAGGGCTGAAAACTAAATTTTACACCCTAATTTTGACTGTTTCTAACATCACCAATTTATATTGGCAGATAGCAACTTAGATGCAATGGAATCCACTTTTACTTTCCACTTTGTCGAAAGGATTTTGTTTTTGTTGTTGTTTGGATATAAATGATAAAAACCATTTTCTGTTATTCTGCTCAGGATAAAAAAAAAATCCGGCTCTTACAAATCAACAGTTCAAATCGGTGTTGAAATTTAATAATTATAGCAAAAAAATTCAAAACGTCATATTTTAATACGTTTAATAGGAAAATTTAATTGAATGTAATATTTTACTAAAACACATGAAACGACACGCTTGATGTTATCAACGACAATTCTTTGTTTTGAAAATAACATGTGAAATTCTATGCAAAGCAAATATAAGTTAACACCTATAATTTTAAGGTTGTAAAACACATGAAGTTTCTTTTCTTATAAAGGTTTATTTCCTTAAATTTTTTCTTATAAAAAGTTTGATATGACCATTCTTAATTCTTTAAAAATCTTTCATCAGTAAATCAACTCCTGGTATAAGCTTTCATGCTTATCCAAGTCCATCAATTAATGTGCAAAGAAAATGCCTTTTTTTTTTCCGAAGCACTTTCCATGATATAATTCTCTGAATTTTTTTTTTAAATTTCTACATAAGAATGAATTTTATGGAAATATACGCGACTTTTTTCGCCTTTTCAGTGATGTTAAATGTCTTCATTGTTGCGACAACACAAAATACACTCATGTCCATAAAGTAAGGATAATTCAGAGTCACGCAGAATTCGAACTCTAAAATACATATACCACTCGTAAAATAACTACGCACATCTTCAAAAATCATATGCAAATTGCAGGAAAACACTAGGTGACACCGATAGTACGTCACAATGACGAGAGTGTAAGAGAGTGATGTATAAGGAATACAGGTAAAGAAGTAAAATTGTTCGCAAGCGCTTTATAAGCCTTTCAGTGCAATAACCGCATAGCTATGACACAAAGGGCGCATGATTTTTTACGTGGTAGAATTATCGGCTGATCAGCTCTCGTCTGATTGGTCTATATGCTCGTAGCCCTGTCAGATGTGCTCCACTTACTGCAACTCACTGTAGCCTGTGGTTAGCCTGAAGTAGAGAGAATGCATTGTGGACACCGCAACAGTGGGCTTGTGTAATGTTTTCCGATGAATCCGGTTTAGCTTGCAGTCTGATTCTCGTCGGGCTTTCATATAGAGAGTGCCAGGTACTAATTACAACCCAGAGAACATCATTGAACGACACCGTTACGGTGGTGCAAGATTGCTCGTTTGGGGAGGAATTATTCTGGGTTCCAGACCGTGCAAACATCGTAAATGAATGCTTTTGATCGGAGAATATCCTCCGTATGGACTGGTCAGCATTCTCGCCGGACTTGAATCCAATAGAGCATGTGTGGGACATGCTTGGCCGACGAGTTGCAGCCCGTCAACCATCTCCTACACGTCTATCGGAACTTCGGAGAGCATTGCTTGATGAGTGGTGTAATATTCCCGAATCTCAGGTCGATAATTTGATACTCAGCATGCTTAGGCGTTGTACGGACTGTATTACATCGTCTGAGAGACATACTATGTATTTACCATCATACCAACCATGTAATATTGGTTTTTGTAAATAGGATGTTTTGTTTTGTAATTTGCTCCAGGGAACAAAAAATCGCAATTTTTATTAATGATATCAAACATATAGCATTTTTTTTCTTTTTTTTTTTTTGCTCTTTACCTTTTGTTTAATAAATAGGCTTTACAAATAAGTCACATTTGTTTTGCTTCAGACTCTTTCTTTTCCTGAACTTGCAATATCCTTAATTTATGGACATGAGTGTAATATTTTTCGATGTGGATGCAAACAAAAACAGATGTCTGAGTTAGTACTAACCCTTCTGAGTAAACTCAATAACCAGGCTACCGCAGATAATAAAACTGGTACTGCACAAAATATCCATCATTAATCCATTCGCAAATCTTTAAGAAAATTACATATCATGTACCAGTATATCCATATGCAAATCAATGAAAGATTGCTCTGCCATCGTTGATGGGCCCGTTTTCTAAGCAATATCGCTTTTTTTGTACAGATAGAACAAACATAATACATTTGGAAGCTCCGCAATCTATTTGCTATGATATTTTCATGGATTCAAATGCGCACTAGATGCTTAACTATTTGTAAATTTAAAATACAACTAGCCGCCTTTGAAGATCTACTGTATTAATTTCAAAATGCTAATCAAATTTGATGATTTTTTTTCTTGCAACAAATGAAAGTATTATTTTAAGGTAAACTTGCACAATAAACGTAGAATATTCTGAATGACTGACAATGCAAGCAAAGTAGGGAAATTATAATTATTCAGGACTGTAAACTATTCGTTGTTCATTTCCAAACATTATTTGCAAAAACAGACTACTGTTTTCTTTACAAAATTTACTGATTTCATGCAATTTTGTAATATATGAATGTTGCTATTTTTCCAAATAATTATTTACATATCCTTTCCGAAAAAAAAATCTGGAATGAGAAAAGTAATTTGAGAATTATTTCGAACTTACAAAATGATTCAATCAAGAAATCGTGTCACTTTAAACTCAGTTTGTAGGTGCTTATATAAAAAAAAGTTGTTCGTATAAAGGATCATTAAATACGTGATACTTAATATGAAACGAAATGTAGAAATGGATAATATTAGGGCATGAAAAAGTTAAAAACATTTTAATTATTTTATTTCAGTATATTACTTGACAACATGAGGTTATTTACTTTTTGTGGAACTATTTAAATTGGATTTTTGTATAAAGTATACTTTTAATAAAATCTACTTTTGTGGAAAATGTATACAGTACTATGATAAAAGAAAATGTTGATATTTTTGTTCCATTCCTAATTTTTTTATTAAGACATTAACTTATTCCCATATAAAAGTAATATGTAAAATTGCGTTGAGATAAAATGTTCTGTCTGCTATACTCTAATAAAACGTTTTTCGTCTTCATTTTCACATTTTTTTTTCTAAATAAAAGTAATCTTTACATTATTTGCGCATTAATATTCTCCATGGGTTTCTATAAACGTTCACATTATTTACAGTCAAGGTATTATTTTCATAACAAATTGAAACTAAAAACCCCCTGTGAAGTTATTTATCTTTATATTAAACAGAAACATATCACTTAGATGAAAAAAAAAAGTGAAACATAGTATGATATAAATAATAACTGCAGAATTTTTCAATTGCAAAAGTGTCAGCAATTTCATCCAATTTTTCATTGAAATATTTTAAAATAGCATCACGTAAATATTACAGATAAATATTAAAACTTTTAGTTAGGGAAAAAAAATAACTATTGAAACATACTTTGATGGCCAATCTGAGGAAAAGTTTTGCCCCTTTATATTTTAATGTGAATTAAAATTTAATAATTTAAGAAATAAAGTAATGAGTATTCGGTTATTTTATCATTCATACGTTCAGTCACTTTGGTTTTATTGGCTTGAAATACAGGTGTTGATTATATGATTTTGTATTTGTTATTACAAAATATTTTCAATTTCACAAATATATGCCGAAGAAATTATTTGTTATTCACATTTTAAACACTTTTATTTTCATTTTGAACAGATAAATAAAACTACAGATGTTAAAATATTTTTTAATCGCATATTATTAGAGAAACAGATGTTAGAATCTTTTATTTTAAAAATAAATATTTTTAGATTATATATATATATATATATATATATATATATATATATATATATATATATATATATATATATATATATATATATATATATATATATATATATATATATATATATATATATATAACTTTTTTTAAAAAAAATATCAATGAATCTTGAAATAATTTTTTCCAAAATTTAGCGCTAGATGGCGGCATTGTATGAAATCATAATTTAGTTTAAAATGATTGACTGATAACAACAATTTATTAATAAAAAATATTCGGTTCTAAAATTATTTATATAGTAAAATGTCGTAGCGATTAACTAAATGTGCAATATTTCATAATTTGTCTTCAGAATTTCACTTTGGCTAAAAATATTTAAGATAGCATATTATACAAGTAGAATTGAATTAAAGTACCCAAAAATATGAAAAAACTCATCAGAAAAATAGAAGAGGGAAAAATAAGCTGTTATTCCAAAAATTATCAATTTTCTCTTCATTTTAGCTTAAAAGTGTAGAAATCAATAATTTTTTTTAAAAAGTAGCAAATTTTCTATCATTATCTAAGAAGTATTTATTTAATATTTTTCCATTTCTTCTGTTAAACGTGTTCGAAAATAGAAAACACTTTTTCCGCTTTAGATCAAAAGCAACACTAGTTTGAATTCTTAATAAGAACATTTCTTGTATTTAAATCTGTTCATCATTAATCACTAAGTTTGTCATTAGTATATCTGAATTAAAGAGTTTTACTCTAAATGCAAGAATACTAATGACAAACCTAATACGTCTTTTGAATAATGGATCTTCGGTAGAGGATGTTTCTTTTGAACTTTAATTTTTCGTTATCATAAAGAAATAATGCAAATTTTGTAAGGAGGGTATTCGATTCTCGGTATAAGGGAATAATAGGAAAAAAAAAATATTTAGCTAAAAAAGAATTCGAAAGCAAAACCTATTTTTTTTAAAGAAATTATTTTGAAGTTGGATCGAATGAATGAAGCAATACTTACTTTATTAGAAGAAATAACAGCAACAAAATTAAATTAATCGATCACGGGATTTTTTTTTTGTTGATAACCTTAAGAGTAGTCACAATGCAAAAAGAGTTTAGAAAAAAAAAAAGAAAAAAAAAACTACTTTTTTCTTTTTACTTTCTAACGTATGACATGTATAAAAAAAGTATTTTCACTTTCTAATAATTTGATAACGTGATTTTTTATTCATCTCGATGTTTAAGATTTCATTAAATTAATAAAGCAGATTTTAAGGAATATGACTGTCTATGTGTTTACTATCTGTGACCGCTACAACTCAAAATAGCCACGAGATTGACGGAAGACACTTGAACTCTGAACTTAATACCAAATTTGTAAATATCGATTATATTTTGGAAGAAAGAAATCGAGGGAATTTCCTTGTCAGTCTGTCTGAGATGAATTAAAGCAGTAATCAGTAACGCAAAGAACTGTATAGATAAAATTTTGTAAGCAATTTTATTACCTGAAGTACAAATTTTGAAGAAAATTCTTATTTAGAGGGACCGTCTTTTGATCGGCATTCTTCGATTCCGATTGTATAGATTTTTCAATAAAAACAATCATCATAAATTAATTAAAAAATAATAATAGTTACTTATCTACCCAATTCGGATGGGTTTTCTTAAAATGCTCCTAATTATTAATAATTAATTCTTTTTTTTCAATCTAAAGCTAATTTTTATGATTTCTAATCATTTTTTTAAAACCATTTATTGACAGATTATTCAAACCATCTCTGAAACATCTACTTCTGATAATGTAAAACTCTTGCTCCGCGAGTTTTTTTCATATTCGTGAAAAGAAAAAAAATCGCATGATGCTAAATCAGGACCATAAAGAGGAGGAGTAATACCAATGGCCGTGATTATCGAAAGAAAACGACAAGCAGTCTTGGAACCCACCATGCACAAATGTGCAATTTTTTTGTGAGCAATGGGTGATTCGTATCCAATGAAATATTCAGTATTTCTAATAGTTCATTTAATGTAATTCAACGATCTTCCAAATTAATCATCGTATAGCACTGACGATGTTTATCATAATATAATTCAGCGATCATCCATTTCAATCTCAGTAGCATTGTTGATGTTTATTTCATCTAGAACAATAGCTGAAGCGCAGGTCTACCCTTCTTTGAAACCGAATCTCTTCTCTATTTAAACATTTTAAGCATATTCTGGCTGTTCTATAGGGAAGTATATACCCATCTTCATAAATTCCTGCATCAAAACATAAGGCACATAAAGAAAAATAATTTTTAATGTATTTGTCGCGTGTCGTGTTCACTTTTCATTTAGGTGAAAATGAAACAGCACGTATTTGGCTGGTAACCAAGACCAGAGTAATGACAACATAATCATGAAACATGCGTCATCTATTTATATTCAGTGGGATATGGAATTCCCTTTGAAAAAAACTCAGGCGTTTAGGTATTCTGAAGTACTTGAACTCGGATGATCTTAGATATGGAAGAATTATTGTGTTCAACTAAGCACGCACTCTGACTTCCGTGATTCGGTAGACTCCTGATCTTATTTAATTGATAGTTGTGAGTACCAACAAAAATCATTATTACTCAAATTACATCTTCTCAACTAAACAAAATTCAGGCCATAATGTATAAGAACATGATTTTGGTCAAGAATGTAAAAGATTGATTAGTTTTTTAAGGAAATACCGTTCACCCATTTTTTCTTTTAGAGATATAATCAATAGTTGAAATCATATCTGTACATACTGACCAAAAATGATCAATAGTTCTTGAGAACATTTGCTAAATACCAAATTAAATGCAAAAACCCTTTTTTTCACCATAATATTATATCTTGAAATAAGAAAACAGTGATACCCTGTAATGATTTCATTCATAAACAGTTCTCTCTTCTTCTCTTTATTTTAATCGATAGCTGAGATCAGCATATCTAAAAGCATATCAATTGCTGTTTTTTTTCCATTATTTGTTCGACATGTTTCTCTTCCTGTTTTTTTTTTTTTTTTTTTTTTTTTTTTTTTTTTTGTGCTAACACTGATTGATTACACTTTATGCAGACCCGAAAAATTCCAGAGATCGTTATACCAGCAACTCTTATGGGGGGAATCCATCTCGCCAGGTTTATATTGACTCGGGCGCATTCTCCTAGGAAAGAATGAACTTACATTCCTTCTTTATCTGGTGGAATAAACCTTGGTCTGTTAGAATATTACATAAGGAATTTTTCTTTTCACGCAGTCTCCTTTTGTTTCTTTTCCAATTCCTCTTTAATGATTTAATTAGCTGTTAAAAAGGAATCTACAAATACAGAAAGGAGCTTTTTATCCTCACTCAATAATTATAGGAAAAAACGAATTTTCACTTTTTATTATTTCCTATAAGTTTTTATCCTCCTTATATGTCCAAAAAGGGATCTATTTGCTAAAGTCTGAACTTTATATTTACATAAATTACAATCGATAAAGTGTTTTTATGATAAGAAAATAAATCGATAAAGTGTTTTCTGACCCAAGAAAGCCTGAAATGTCAAAATTCGTCAAAACCTCGAGTTGGAATTTTTTGGATGATTGCAATAATTCCTCTTTGTAAACTTCATATACGAGAAAATAGTATAGTAAAGAAGAGAGATTTCCAATGAGGTTAAAAATTTCACTACCAAGATTAATCAGCCAGTTTACAATAGACTGCTGCTACTATTATATATTTTTCTTCTTTTTTTTTTCTTGAAATACCTTTCAGCAAATAAGAATTTAGATAACTCTACTTACCAAAATCCAAATAAAAGAAGCATCCCCTTTTTAAAAAGTTTCATTTCTAGAATTAATTATTTTGATGATGCTGATGTCGTGTCCGCGTTACCACGGAAAGGGAGTGCAGTAGATTCCGAGTGTAAAGACCCCCGAGAAATCGAGGGCAGAGGTCTGACTTCTAGCTCACGAAACACACACACATTAGCTTGCACAACCCCTTTTTACAGCGGGGCACATTCACACTCCTCACAGATAGAGCACATATGAAGAACAGTCATGCCCGAACCGGGATTCGAATCCGGAATGCCCAAATCATGGGGAAGATACTCTACCCCTATGCCAGGAAGCCGGCAATTATTTTTCTAGAATTATTAATTAATTAATTCTAGAATATTATCTAGAATTAATTATTTTTCCCGAGTTCACAAGAATAACGAGATTTCGTTACTATACCAATATTTAATACTTCTTGCATTTTAAGATATCAAGGTTGGAATGATTCAGCTTCCTTTATCAGCACGATGAACATGGGCATGAGTGTACATGCTTCGCGAAAATTTGAAATTTGTTAAAAAGCATCAAACAGTAAAAACTACGCATAACTGACAGCAATGTAATAAGTATGAATATTCAATCGCATAATAAAATGCTTCATTGAATCTCCTATGAAAATGAGTATTAAAACATAAATTAAAATTACCATAATTAAATTCGACCTAAGATCTTTATTTTTTTTTAAGGGAGGGGCATTTTCTTATTTTTGTCCATTCCTGTTCGACCTAGTTAAATTGAACTTGTTTCAACTGTGGCTAAGCAGAAGTTGAAGATATATTTAGCCTAGTACGGAAAAGAATAAGAAAATCTCACTTTTTCTGACTCTGTTAAATTGTATTACAGATGATGAGCATGCAGATGCTCGCTGAGGCGTTATTTCATAAGAGAAATGATATAGAGGAAAAAAGAAATATTTAATTGTCTAATAATGAATACAAATATTTATTGATGAATAAAAATATTAAATTGTCCAATAATGAATAAAAATATTTAATGATGAATTGATGAATATCGATGAATAAAAATATTAAATTATCCAATAATGAATGAAAATATTTATTGATGAATTGATGAATATTGATGAATAAAAATATTTATTGTCCAAGGGAATATAAAAAAATAATAACTTTTAATGGGAAGAATGCATTTTAACCCATGCAATTTATCTAGAGAATTTTGAGATATTTTATGGACATACGATTAGTTTCAATAATTTTTATATAATTTGTCCATCTTACGAATCGAAATATTTTTCACAAAAATAAAAAAAAATTTATGTACAATTTATTCTTCTTCTATAACGCATTAAAATAAAAAAATAATCTAAAATAAATTGTATTATAAGAAAAAAAGTTTAAAATGCTTTAATTAGAGAATTATCGCAATTTCTATATATTATCACAATAATTATAAAATTATAATCTAAAATCAATTATAAGAAAAAAAGTTAAAATGTGTAATTAGAAAACTAATATTTTTTTAATTAAATCTCTACATACTATTACAAAATTAACTATAATTAAACTTTCCAAATTCTAAAAGTTATAGAACGAGCAAAAATTCCTAGTATTTAAACACTTTTATTAAAAATATCATAAATGTGTGAGTTTTAATTTATATAACGATATAATTTAGTTAAATTTGATTAAACTTTAGTAGACCAAAATCGTAACAATTAAAATTTACAAGTAGCTGAACCTTTATGAAATGGTTTACTACAAAATAGTTGTAATAGAATGTTAATTGTTACACTAGTTATCAACTGTGCTTTGAGAAAATTATGGCAGAATAACTAGTAAAATTTAACAAGCTAAATCCAGCAGATGTTTATTGTAGTTACATTATCTGTAATCGAAATTCAACGGTCGCATGAATTCTAATTAAATAAGTAACGGCATTTGGTATCAAAGTATATTCTTTAAAGGAATTTCTTGTTTTATATACTTCATATATATATATATATATATATATATATATATATATATATAATGATAGTTTAATGTCTAATTTCATCCAAATTAATTTCCTAAATTTTTGCCTAATTCGGTCCATGTCGGGGTCATTCTAAAGTGTTCTTTTGTTTCCTGATCCCATTCCACGTATGAAGCTGTGTAAAAATTACTGCGCCATCAGTTCCACGTGTCAAGTGAAAATGATCCCTCCGTTGCCTTTGTCAAAGGTCAACACGTGTATTCAATCACCACGTGGCCGGAAATCCCATGTTATATAAGATTAGTGATCATTTGTTTCGTCCCTTCCTTACTTCTTCTTTTGTGCACGCTGTGGCGAACGTGCTTTGTCCGCGTCTCTGCTTGTAAATAATTATGCTTTCCCGGAATGGATTAAAATGAATTTACAAATGTAAAATGTCTCTTCAATGTCTTCCAACAACCTGCATTCTGCTTGAAACAAAATAAGCTATTATATATATATATATATATATATATATATATATATATATATATATATATATATATATATATATATATATATATATATATATATATATATATATATATATATATATATATATATATATATATATATATATATATATATATATATATATAATAGCTTATTTTGTTTCATATGATGAGTTTTAATAATTTTTATACAAATTGCCTTTTTCTCAACTGAATTGTTTTCCACAAGCATAAAATTTTAACTTCCATTTTTTTATTCATTTATGACGTGTTAAAATAAAAGAATGAACTAAAATAACTTGTGTCAGGAAAAAAACCCAGCTAAAATGCTTTGATTAAGCAATTATCACAATTTCTCTATATTATTACAAATAAATTTAATTAATAATTTTATAAATTTAATTTTTTTCGTATGAAAATGAACTGTCATTTTTAAACTATCATAACTTAATTTTTTGAACTTTTTGAATCATTTTAAATTCTTATGAAATTATAAGTCATTAAAACAATTGATAATTACATTAATTTTTCAATAATTCGAGATTTAGTTATTTTCGCAAATTTGGCTGTAATGAGTTTAAAATGTTTATAATTTTTTTCCTTCATCTTTTATGTAATTAAGTGATTCATTGAAAGATTTATTTTTTTCTTTGGAAAATACCAGCTTAGATTACATCTGATATTTTGTGAACAAAGAGCCTCAAAATAATAGTTATTTATTCTTGTAAAAATTTATTCCTTGATAAAAAAATTCTTCATATCAAATTCGTTTAAACAATAATGAAGCATATAATAATGCTTTCTATGAAGACCATTTAATTTTTTGAAATTATAAATAAAGATTTTTATTTGCAGAATTTCGTCATTTAAACTAGTTAATAAACTATTTTAAAATAGTCTAAATGCGAAATAATAAAATCTAGTTAATAAAACTATCAAATTTTTGACTTTAAAAATGTGGAAATGTCTCTTACCATTTTATTAATATTGCTTTTAAATATTCTATTTTTTTGTCAGTAGTGTTTTCAAAAAGTAGTTTTATTTGTCATAATGTTCTATTTATCTTAATCTTGTTTAAAATTTTCTATATAATATTATTTTTAGGTAAGACTTACAGCAACATTTTACTGCCTTTTATTTAGTTGTACACTGCTGGGAAATGTATTGTTTGTTCCTAAATAAATAAAAATTTATTTTATTTTCACTAGGCACTCAACATCTTCCGTTCTGAAAGAGCAAGAACTTGAATTAAACGAATGATGCCATAAGGGATTTCAACAGCATTAAATCTAAATTGTATTCTTCAGGATATTTCAGAGCATTTCCTTCAAACAAAAAACTTTGTTCTGTGATATTGAATTTCGGAAAAGGCCATTATTGGTTGCTATTTACTTTCGTTTTCTTCTTGATGAGGATATTTTGGTATAAAATAAGCAGCATTTTTGAATTTACATTGAATCTTTCTAAGCGGGTAAATTGTATTGAATTTTCAACATGTCCGTAAAATTCTAGGTTTTACAAATTTACAAGAAGTGGGAAATTCTTAAATGGCTTGTTATAAATAAAAAAATAATTAAAACTACCGAAAATTTTGAAATTTGGTTTTTAAAACGAAACATTATCGTATAAAGGCGTCATTTATTTATTCCATTATTAATTAATGCTGTCCTAAAATGAACGCAAGATTTGAATTTGCCACCATTTGTGCAGTAAAGTGTTGGCAACCCTTGACAGCTGATAGTTTGGGGTTAACAAAAATGTAACGTTAGAATATGTTAACTCAAAATTTGAGTTAAATAAAAAGCACAGTTGTTTTTTCTTTAAATTGTTATATTTTTATTGAATCATAATGTACACAAGATAGGTTTATGTATGGAATAACACATAGGGCAAATGGCCTCCACGACTTTACTGACACATACATACTCTTTTGTCGAAATTTTCCATGACCATTTTATATAAATGTGGCTGAATTTCGTTGATGCAGCGTTCAATTTCCTCTTTCAACAACTGTGTGTTTGTGGGCTTGCTGGCATAAATCTTTGACTTCAAATAACCCCATGAAAAGAAATCCAATGGTTTTAAATCACAATGTTTAGGGAGCTCATTCTCAAATTTTCGAACTATGGCCGCCAGACTTTCAGCATTTTGGAAATATTATTCAACAATGAAAACACGTTGTTCTAACGTATAACGCTCCTTTTTTTTCTAACCTGAAACATCAGCTATCAAATGGTTTTTTAACAGTGTTGCCAACACTTTACTGCACGAAAGTGGCAAATTCAAATATTGCGTTAATTTTGGGACGCTCTTTACATAAGAAATACCTTGCACTGAATTAATAAAAGCATGATTTTTTAAAAATATATCTATAAGAGAAAAATATTTTATTTATAAATTTTGAGCCAAGTAATAACAGAATAATTTCAAAGTCTCATAATTCTTTAAGTTTTCTATTGCAATTCTTAGTATTACACTATTTGAGACTTATTCTAATGAAAAAAAATCATCATTCTTATGGATCTTGTCTATAAATTCTTCCAAAAAATTGCCAAAAATTGAGCTCAGATATCGTATATTGTATCTTTGTAACATAATCATGCTACAAAAGTACAATAACTCTGTGGTATACTTTGTAACATTGTCTAAATAAAGGTGGTGACAAGAAATTCCTCACTAACAGAATCATCATAACTATTATAATTACTTTTAATTATTAGAAATAAAACTGCGTCTGAAAACTTTATAGAAAAAAATAATATTTGTATTAATATACGTAGAATATGTAAAATAACATGTACTTGAATATACGTAAGGAATGTAGCCCCATATGTGAATAAAGTTGTTTCATAATTTCATTATCCTTTTTTCATATTTGTTTTAATTTTTATCAATAATTTTGTTTCCTATTATTTTAAATCCCAAGGTCATCTACTTAAGAGATTAGGAGTACATACAAATAAAGGTGAAATAAATTTTTTTTAATTACATTAATGTACATTTGAAAGGAACTTTTTCGAATAATTGTGATTTCATTTGTTAAATTGCCAGGCTAAACTTTAAAACAATAAGCGAAGTTTTGTGCATTGGAGAAATCCAAAATTTGAATACATTTTTTTCTTTATTTCAAACTTTTTAAACCATCTTTTTCTAGAAGATATAAAGATAAAAACTGTTCAAATGACATTAAATGAAATCTGTCAAAGGAGTCCAACAGATTAATAAGCAAATATATATGATGCATTTATTGTTCTTTGCTTGATATATAAAAAGCAACTGACTTAGCATTAATAGTAACAAAATTTCTGAAGATAATGCATATATTGAGCATCATATCCTACATTTTCTCAATAATTGGAATAAATTATAGATAATAAATTTGCTCCAGTTTCGGTCCATTTATTAATGCTTTTAGATCGGAATTTTTATTTAGATAACTTCATTATGGAAATATTTGGCACAGAGTAATTCAATAAATTACTTGGAAACTTTGCATATTATAAATATCTAATCCTAAGCCTTCTTCATTTATTAATCTTTATGGAATTTATATGTCGCTATAATTAGATAATCGTTTCATAATTATTATTGATTTAAGGCTTTTATATTCACCGATTCACTCATAAGAGTTGTATATCCTTAGAAAAGTTACTGCCAGTATTAAAAATTTCGAATGCTTATTTTATTATGGGAGAATGGGGACAAATAGAACATGCTTATTTTGCATTTCTTTCAAAAGAGCATCTATCTACAATATGAATTTTTATTATAAATCTTTTTTTCATTCATTCATAATCAGATGTAAAAGCTTGTTTCCTCTTTCTCCCTAGTAAACACAAGAATCATTGAATGTTTACATTGCTTCTTTTTATAATTCGTTGTCCGTTGAGAATCGCTGCCATTTCAGAAAATTCTCTACCTTAAGAAAAAGTATCATGGTGCTAGATCAGAAGATGTAGAATTTATCACGGAAGTACTGAAATACAGGAATTTAATATTAAGCCAGGAGGGCGACTTGGAGCAGGTTATCGTGATAGAACATCTGAATATTATCTTTCCAAAAGTCTCATCATCAAATAATGTAGACGTTTCAATACTTAAACATATTTGTATTTAATGAATATGCAACCATGCAGAAAGAATTTCTTATATACAGTCTTTGTCAATGAAAATATATATATATATATATAACCTGTGATGCGGCTTTCCCAGCCTAGTGGGTTCCATAGGAAGTCCCAGGGCTTGGCGACAAACATGGCGACCATTTGGCGACTTGGCGACGAATTCGGCGACTTTGGCGTCAAAATAGATTATAACCGAAACATCGAGAATTTTCCCGATCCGTCCAGTAGGAACGGAGATACGCCTCGAACGTTCCTGATTGGTTGAGAGGCTTCTATGCCTATGAAAGAAAGCAGTCCTGCCGATGCCGAGTACAGTGGACCGGTGGTAAATTGAGTCGTGGACCAGTGGAGTCGAAGAGTAGTAGGAAGCGACGGTGAAGAACTCGTCTTCCAGGGACTAGCGGATCAGCGACGGAGTAGAGCTGCTGTGTATACTGTTGTATGATGCACGTCTCGGCTGAAGATAATCGTCTCCTGTGCTGTATATAGTTGACGTCTTTGTGCTGTCCTGTGTGTCTTCGTGTAGATAAACGTCGTTGTTTCATTTTCTACTGCCGCCTGCTGATTGGGTGTTTTCCACACCATATAACTCCCACTATCCAACGAACCCCAGAAATTTCGTAACAATATTCTCGACGTCCCTTACCTACGACGGAAATTTTGAATACCTGTATTAACGAATTGCATGCTGTGATGCGTACTCTTACACTGGATGAAAGTAATCCCAACTGTTCTATTATGTGATATCATAATCATATGGATAGATTCATAATAGTTATAAAGATACTGAAGGCACAAAATTTCATTCTTCAAATTACTCTGAACTGTATAATTATTTTACTGTCAATATTTATTGTAAATATTTTCCCTATAACAAACATCAATTCTCAGGACATTATTCTGCTAGTTTCTAGTATCTCAGTTTCAAAAGGCTTGAAGAGTATAATTTATTTCCTCTACAACATTTGAAGGTCTTAGTGAAAGATTTATGGATACAATTAAATGATTGAAAGATTTTGGAAATTATATATTCATACATTGCATTTATATTTCAGGATGAATATGTTAATTCCCTGAAATCGTACATTATTTCTACTGCCAATTTCCTAGAGTGAAATTTTGTTTATAAAACCAATTTAAATAAATAATGAAAAGTAAGGAATTCGTTATCTACAAAAAATTACTGACTGCAATTCCTAATAATCCCATTTTCACATAAAAATGCATTTAGCCCCAAATTAATATATCTTTTGACAAAAACATTAATTAGAAAATGTCACACATTCTATAAGTCTAAATAACTTAAAGTGTAATTATCAATTTCTCGCCAATGTTGGCTAAATCGGGCCAGTTATGAAAAACTTACAAATCGTGAGATGAATTTATTTACCTTTTTTCAGAAGTTGTCGCCAAAGAAGAAAATACTAATTTGGGGACATAATTTTATGCTACAGCCTTGCCCTTGAGGGCAAAAAAACAAAACAAAAATATGATGTTTGATAATGATTTCCGAAAATTAAACATTTTTTAAAAGTTATTTATTTTCCAAGCTTTCAAAATTCATACAAAAGAGATAAATAAAAAGGAAATAACAATAAATTTACCTTCTTCCTTATTTTTAATTGCTTCTGTATTTCTTGCTATAAATACAACTTCCCAACTTTCAAGAAAGTCCACCTTAATTTAAAGTAAATAAACTATATTCTTAAAGCCTATTGAAATCGAAATTATTGAAGACTTGAAGAAAAAATTCCTGTAAACTGAAACTGTTTACTATAGGGGAAATTATATAAAAAGTAAATATTGACACAATTTATCCTTCACATTCAATGAATAAATATCTGATGATTGAAATTTTGTGACTCAAGTACCTTTAAACACCGTTATGAGTCTGTGCTCGAGGAAAAATATCGTTCTAAAGTTTTTGATAAAGTTTCTTGCTTCAAATATTGTTCGTTTATTGATATTCAAAAATTTAAACTGTGGACAAAGGATATTCTGCCATGTATGCAGCCTTACACGTATATATCTAGCACAACTTGTATCAAAGAACTGTAATTTGTTGTCTTTGTTCCTTTTATTCTGAGTATATTTGTCCAAAAGCAATGTTTAACATGTACGAAATCCATTATAATAAATAAATAAAATTTTACATTGGAAGGAAATTTAAATTATGTAACACATTTTTTTTTAATATTTTCTTCTAATTATAAGCATAAGTTAAGAACTTTTGTCTTTAAACATTCATTATATGCTTTATGTTCTAGTTTAGTTTGATCTTTATCTTTTCTGTTCTTTTTACTAACTAAAGCAAGCAGGTAATTTTTTGTAAAAAAATAATTCCAATCTTTATTTACTGTAATATTCTTCGATTTGCCTCTTTTTAGTACTTTTGGATATCATATAACTCACTTCCTTCAATCTTCTCTTTATTACAACATATTTTATTGATGACATCGTGGGATTACGTCACTTAAAACTCGAAATTTTTAATTGATTTAATAACATCTGTGGAATTTATTCTTGATTTTTCATTTATTTCATTTTTATAATAATATTTCCCTCCTGTATTAACTAATAAGTTCTACTGGATTAATGGCTGGTAAAACAATTTTGAGAACAATTTTTAATCATTGATATACATATAACTTTGACAGATGTATAACTAGATAGATAGGTTTTGACAGACGTATAACTTATACTCTTTTACATTTTACTCATTTCTGTATATTATGTTATTCATTTTACTAATCTTCTTTCTATAACTTTACACATCCAATTACGTAATAGGAAATGACAGCATTGTTTAAAAATGGATGCCATTTAAAATTTTTTATCATTGCTTAGTTCTAAATTTAACTGAAAAAAAAAGAAAATCCCAAAAATTTAATAAAATGTGCATCTTATACAGAAACCTACTTAATATTAAAAAATAAGCCGAATATTTATATCCTCATCATCAACAATTCGAAAAAGTGTAGGATAAATTATTAAATGAAAGAAAACGATATGTGTTTACTTTAACAAGGAAATATATTCTAATAAAATATGCTTAAAATATATCTTGAAATTAGCTGTAAAATGGATGAAAATTACAAAGGAAAAATCGTTATGCTTAAAATATATACACTGATTTTAAGATGCTGCAAACCTCAATTTTATGCAGTAATATTTTTAAAAGTTATAGAAAAAGAACTTCTATTTAATTTTTTAATAATTTTTATAAATTTTAATTAAATAAATCTTTTTTAAAAAATGGTACGAAATTTTCGTTTGGCATACTCCAAACCATAAATTTGCCAAGTTTGGTATCTCTAGATCAAACAGTTTGACTTAGAAAGCGCCCAGGATATACATATCCATGCATCCTTATTATTTTTAGAGCTTAATTAAGAAATGCTAAGAAAAATACTTCGACTTCAAATATAAATACACTTAAGAGTATCATTAGCTCAAATTCAATATAAATGAAACAGCATCAAAATAATTTCACATTGACTGATGTCGAAAACTTATTCTGATAATTTATTAATGAATCCTGCTTTTAGTTGCATTTTAAATAATGCATTTAATGCTCAAACAAAACGCTTTGAGAGCATTCTGAATATTTTAGGGAAATAGAACAAAAGGAAAAGAGAAGAAAGAAAAATGAAATTTGCTATTTTATAGGTTGTGCCAGATATCAACAATTCATACATAATCGTGTAATGTCACTTAGGAGAGTCAGGGAACTGAGAACAATTTATCAATCTATTACTAAGTTTTAACCTTTAAATTAGTTATTTTCTCTTCTATCTAATCAAATAACAGCCTTTGTTAAGGCTGTTATTATTACTTTATTACTTTAAGCCAAATGAGCATTCATGAAATAGTTATCTATTGCCACAAACAGTAAATTATTCAACAAATTTACTTTGGATTCTCACTAAATAATTTTGTATTCAATGATGACTTTTAAGAATTAATAAATTCTTAATATGAATACTGTTTTAGTATTTCATGTTTAAATAATAGTTTTCCCCCTAACTTTTGAATTCGTCACATAACAAATCGTTTCTGCTGTTAAATCTGTTAAACAGATTACAAAGTTTGTATTTTTTAATCATAATGTTCATAACCAAGTTCATCGATTCATTATTCGAGAATTCAGAACATTGTAAAGTTTTCTCTTATCATTATTATCAATATAATATTATCAAGTAGCATTATAAGATTATCTTAAGTAGTTAAGGCATACTCTTAGCCCTAGATGGTGCTACTCATACAAGAGACTCTAAAAATCGGCTTAAAGTTGCTGCCTTTATCAGCGGATTTGTATAAAAAGTGCCATAAGCAACACTTTTATTTTCAGTCTTTTTATCATGTATATTTACCCTTTTCTTTGATTTACTATTCTTGTATTCATGATATTATGACAATTTCAGTTTTGTCATTGGTTTAAAGTAAGAACCGGGCTCCAAACAGTATAGAAGTTACTTAATTTCTCAAAGCGGAAGTATGGAATAAGATTCTCGTCATTTCTTAATGGCTTAGTAATTGCCTTAAAATATAAAAATGCCATAAAGTAATGCACGTATGTTATGTGCGAATCAGTAAAATGTTTAATTTATTTATTTCTGCTTCTGTTTCATACATATTCTTTCGAATTTGCAAAGTTTCACTCTAACGTTTCCACGTTTCCCTCACATGATAAATGACATTCTGACCTGATGTAAGTCACATGTTTCCCCACACATTGTTAAGTACCTCCGGACCGATATACGGGCATCCTTTTCATCAGTGAAGATATTGTGTTGTGTTTGGTTATTTGTTGTATCCAGATGAAGGACAACATATGTATGTTTCGTCACTTCAAAGAGATCCATCATATCTTCAAGGGAGAAGAACGTCAAAACATTCAGATGTTAAACTTTTTTTTCCATTATAAATGAAATCCTCACATCTTCAACGAACAATTAACCACCAGCAAGCGTTGTCATTAAGTGTTGAAGTCAGGTGAACTTTAGCTGGTGTTAGCGGTGAAATGAATATAATTAACATGTGTTCGGGAAGGGTCAGCAACAGCAACAAATATGGATCATGAAGAGATATTTTGACGATAGACTGGAGACCATTGAGGAAGCAATGCTGAGAAGCTATTGGGTGATAAGGAACTTAAGTTCACCAATGAGAAACTCAGAGGCGGAAATCTAACAGAAATAAAATGCGGTATTTTTTTTAGAGAAGAACAGAAAAGCAGTGAGAGTCATTTGAGGAGGAGTCAGAGAGACGTAGGTGTTCGAAGGTATTCCTGATTTTGTGAAAAACTCCTTGTGGTTCGGGTTTCTATGTCAAGATCCACCCGATAAGGATCAGTGGATTTCTGGAGCTTCACGTGGAGTAGCGGTATGAGCTAACCGCCTGTTAGCGCTTTGTGTGTGCGTGTGTGTGTGTGTGTCGAATTGATATCAGCGAGGATAGAATCTGGGACCTTGTGGTTCGCAGCTCAGCAACATGACCATGATACAAAAGCAATTTCTCGTTCAGCGTAGTTGTTACCTGGCTTATATGGTATTCACTACATGTATGTGTGTGTTTATTCTTTGAATTGATCGAGGAACTATTTCATTATTAACTTTCAATTGCTGTGTGAATTTTGTAAATAATATTAACCTAGATGAGAACAAGTTGTTTTTGTGCACATATATAAAGCTGTAAATAAAAGGATTGTTTGTTACGTTACTCTCTTATTTGATCGGTGATGATCAAGATATTAAAACTAATCAAACGATTTTTGTAAAGAAAAATTCAGTCTTTTTTTTTATCCTAGTTAAATTCATTTCCGTTTACTCCAGGAATATAGTAAAGGTGAAGTAAAGATTAAAACCCTTTTTCTCTAAAGGAGAAAAAAAAAACAGTGATAGTGGTAACTCCCTAATATTTCGTGCATACCCTAAATAAAGATTCTATTCCCATAAAATTTTGAATCATGGGAAATGCGACGAAATCTTCCATAGCATTGACGAACAATAGTTATGAAATATTAATCGATTTTGCATGAATTTTGGGTTCTTTCTCTGAATATATCTTGTGACCTTTGGCGATATTTTTTGGTGTGTAGTTAATAATCTCAAAAATTGAATTCATGTTTTAGACGCAATTTTTACAAATGATTAAAATTATTTGTAAAATGATTAAATTATGATTTTATTCATTAAAATAATTTGAAACAGAATTATTATTCTAGTAAAAAGTATCACATATCAAATTTAATTTATTTAAGGCATTGCATTTTTGAGTTATCGCGTTTACATGCTTGTGAAAGGTAGAAGGTTGGGAAGCTCCTAATTAGTGATTAGATGATAATTAATTATTAAATGATGAATCTGTGTACAATATTTTATCCATTTCGCTCTCTTTGTTTTATAGTTATCCTGTAAACTTATATTCGGAAAACCGGACTGACAGACTTCCTCAGAATGTGTTTCGTACAAAATTTCATAGAAATTTATAAATTTGGTGTGAAGATCATATACTAAATTTCATCCGTCTAGCTCAAAGAGTTTTTAAGTTTTCTTTGTCACCGATAGACAGACGGACAGACATAATGATAAAATGTGTGTTTCGATCTCAGGGAGGTCTGAAATGTGGAGATCGACCAAAACCTTTAGTTTAAATTTTTGACAATTACAATACTTTGCATGTGAGGAAGTAAAAATTCCAATAGTTTAAGTTGTTTAATAAAGATTATCAGCTTTTGATGCAAAATTTCCATTTTGAAACTACACAAAAATTGGAAAAATCATTACATTGAATATGATTCATTAGGATCAACGGACTTTATAGATTTCATAATTTTTTATAAATACATTTACTTGCCGATGGAAAATAAAATATTATTTTTTGCATCATTTAAATTCCTTTAAAAATAAAACTAAGAACTGAATTTTATCTTTGTTGCATAATTATTTGAGATATTGCATACGTTGTAAAATAATATTCTGTAGTGCTCATAACATTTTAATGCCGAATGGTTCTACTTCCTGTACTCATATTAAAAAAAAATATTTGGTTTTAGCGAAAAAGACTTTTTATTAATTTAATTTTAATTTCTCTCTTTTTAATTTAAAATACGACAGCTGACAGAAAAATAAGAGAGATACATATCGCAATGAATAGAACGGCGTACATCTTCTGTATGAATTATATGGCTATTGAAATTTGAAGCTTGAAAGTTTTTTTGCTGAAGACACTATTAAGAAATAAAGTTACATAAAATGTTTAATTGAAATTTGCCTACAAAGATTCTTAGTAGGAAATATATTTTTATATTATTTGTTAAATATGAAGAGTAAAAAGTCACCGCCTTCCTCCCCCAAAAAAGTACATAATTATCAAAATTTCTATATGTTTTATTAATCTCACAGGTAATTTGTTGAGAAATGTAAAAAGAACCCCACATATATAAATAGTGTCTCCTATTCTATCTTCTTTATTCGATATCTATAACATACAAGGTGATCAAATTAAAACACCACTACTTTGAGTTCTCTATAAAAGAAGCACTCAGTGTAAAGGCTAAAAAATTGGTGAAAATACTATTCAAGAAATGGGGAGACGGAAACACCGATAGATGGCGCTGCACAGCAAAAATATAGGTTAAAAACTCAAAATACACTTTTATAGCACATTTTATTGGAACATATCAATTATTTAATCACGAGGACCTTATAGATGCTTACCAGCTTGTTCAACTGCTGTCTCTAAATGGTCGATCGAGATGCTCCTCACATGCAGAAAGATACTGTCTTTCAAATCTGCCAAGTTTACCAGACGTCCTCAGTGAACAAGATTTTTTAAGTATCCCCAAAGCCAAAGATCGCAGGGATTAAGATGTGTAGAACGAGATGGTTAGGTTGCCGGCAACGTACGACTAATTGCTCTATCGTTAGTAAAATGATGCCAAAAAAACTGATGTACACAAAGTCCAATGTGTGAAGGCGCTTCATCTTGCAGAAAGTTAATTGAATCAAGACATTGGCGCTGTTGTATTTGGGGTACAGCGAAATTTTTGAGCATGTTTTGGTACCTGCTGGTTGTTTGCATAAATTCTCAAATCAACGAGAAATTGTTTTACGAATAATTTACGTTTAGAATTTACGAATTTGTTTTCATAAAACAACTTCACAAGCAAAGCGCGAAGCCATCGCTGATAAGAATGACATTTTCCCAGCTTTATCTCTTTTATGTCTAGAACAGTAGCAACAAACCAAGGATATATGCAAATTTTTCTGCTAACAGTGCGAAATTGGATTTACAATGACAGTTCCAGTTTCTCCCCCCCCTCCCTTTTTCTACATTTCAACAGTAGGAACTAGAAAGGAAAAATTCCATACCACATGTGTTTTTTTGTGTGATTATTTGTGTCTTTTTAGCATGTTTTCAATTGTACAGTGCCATCTATCGGTGTTTCTGGAACTAATTTTTTTTATTTTATTATTATTTTTATTTAGCGCAATCCGTTTTTCCATGTCTTGAATAGTATGTTCACCAATTTAGAAGCTTTTACACTGAGTAATTCGCTGTATAAAGAGCTCAGAGTAGGAGCGTTTTAATTTTGATCACCTCGTACATGGTCTATATTTCTTGATTTCCGTATAAGCAGAAGCAATGCTGTACCGTCAAGATTTTGTAAACGGAAAGAAATCGATATATTTCTTGAGGAATCAATAAACTTTCCTTCAGGGAAATAAGTTCTTTTTCCGAGTGTACAATGAATTAATGCATTTTTGTTTTTCTTATAACATCAAATACTTTACGCCTTCGTTAGAGAGTATATAAAACATTTCCCATTTTATATTATTTATTTTCTTTAAGTTGAATAAAGTTATTGGATTTCAGATAGCAAGTATATTAAATCTAAAATTTAATGTATTTAAATGGGTCTTTTAATAAAATCTAACAATTTTAATTTAAAATTTCACTTTTTAACCATTGTGAAATCTGTATTTATCATCCTTTTCTTGTCGCTCCAAAGTACCTTGCAAAGGAGCCATTTGATGCAATACCTTTAAACAAATATAATACACAAACTTAATTTAAACCTACCTACATTAAATATAAAATGTGATTTATTTTTTCTTAAGAGGAATTGAGTGATTAGCAAACGAACGTCATAGAAATGCATATGAACCATGAGGAAATCAGGATTTATCATCTTCTATTCGAGTCAATATAAATATAAATTTTTAAAAAGAAGCCGTTTGATGTAGCATCTTTAAACGGATACAATGCCTAAATTTAGTTTTATTTATAAAAATTTCATAAGTGCACAAAAATGCATCTATGCATTCCAAAATTATTAATTATTCTCGTTAATTAAAATAGTGATCAGTAAAACATTATCAGAATCCATAAATTAGAAAATTGGAATGAGAATATTACATAGAACTATCCGTATAGAAGTTTATGAGGAATATAAAAGTTATAATAGAAAAAAAAACGATATAATATTGACAAATCAAGCAATGACTGTTGTTTGTTTGAAAAGGTAATATATCGAAAGGAATCATTCATTATAAAATGATCAATAACATGCAAATTTACATTGATCGGTTTATAACTCAATATGAATCTATGTGCCAATATCAATCGGAGACTATAAACTAGTTTCGATTATCTCAGATATTAATATTCACCACATATACAGACCAATAATATCTACCTTCATATGGCTCAATTCTGTCCTAATTGCACGGGATGTTTACATCCTCTTAATATAAAAGAGAGAATCTGCACAGAACTTCATATCACGAGAATATTTGTGCATTCAATATGGAAACCTCATATTATATCTATCAATATTATTCAAGTGTTGCAAAAGCTAAAGGTTTCTGTTATATTAAGTGATATTGTAGCGGTTTCTGAAATTTCAGCGAAATGTCCTTATTCTGAAATCTGAAAGCATCAATAACAGTTTAGTTAGTTGTATAATGTATTTATTTCAACGAATAAACGGAATTACTTTCAGTATTGCGTTGGGTCTACTATTGGAAATATATGCATTTGGAATGTAGTTTCTTAGAAAGAAAATGTTTAATCGATTTCAAATAATCAATGTTTTCGTATTTTCTCATTTATCATTTGTTGGGGCACAAATATGATTAACTGCAGAGTCAAATAAATAAGAAAAATCTCTACGTATATAAAACACCAACGGACGTGGCACAGAAATTGAAATTATTACCTTTCGTTGAATGGCAGCAGTTAAATGTAAACAAATCGTCAAACTAATGTTTCTGATAGCTTTATTGAAGGTTTTTAAAGTAACATTTAATTTAATAGCTTGTTCAACTAATTAATGGAGATGCAAAATATTATTAGAAATTCTTGCGCTTGGACTAAAAACTCCATTCAGTCAGACGACAGAATATTTTTAAAATATCAAGATGTTTGAAACAAGCAACGAAGTTTAACTTTGAAATAAGATTAGTCGTTGCCAAGGAGTAACCGCTATGATTTGCCTATGGAAACTGATGTTTATATCTTCCATAACTGTTATACCAGTGCCAGAGCTAGACGTCAAATTGTCTAGACTCCGCATTGGTCACACTCGTTATACTCATAAACACCTTTTATTCGGCGATCGAGCTCCTTTCTGCTCTAGATGCCAAGTGATTTTAACCGTTCTTCATCTTTTAATAGAGTGTCCTAATTTTAATCATCATCGTTTACGTTTTTTCTGTGCTTCAACAGTGGACATGCAAATGCTCGTGGGGGAACTTCCCCACAAAAACCTTTTTAAATTTTTTAAAGAAATTGGCTTTTACAATTTTATTTGACATTTCAATTTGTTACCAATTTTTACAATGTTTGGAGATATGACCTTGCAATTTTTTAATCAGTTTTTAATTCTACAGAATCTTGCATAAAAACGCCTTATATATTTTAACCATACGACTGGCGCAGTATAGTCAAATTTGGCTCTTGCGCCACTAAATCCCACTATCCATCCATGCATCCATCCATAACTGTTAATTCAAGAAAATGTTTGTACTATCAAAAAATTACCTTTTTAATATCGGTTTCATTTAAGTAAAATTCTATTTTATTTTCAATTTCTTTTAAATGTACGTTATTTTCAATCTGTTAGAATATTATAATGAAATTCAAACTCTTCCATCTAAACATTCAAGCACATGCTTTCGCCAATAATATATGTAAACAAATAGGTATTTTTACATTTGGAGAGGACTGAAAAACAAGAGTTTTGACAAAATGTCATTAATAAAAAAATTGCTATCTTAGGACATTACCTCCGAAGTAGGTTTTCTACGTCTGCTGTTATTTAATAGCAAATACAGTTTTCAATTTGCAACACGATGATTTCTAGTGGACTTGCTCCATTAAATTCATTTCTTACAGTCGTATAAAATATCACATTGAAACTTTTAAAAATATATATAGATTCCATACAGCCTAAAAAGTGAATAATCTGGACAGTTAAGCTATTCTCCAAAGGCGGCTAGTTCTTAAAATTACGTTGAGCAACTTCACATAACCATTTTCATATATTTATAGAATTTTAATCTAATATTCTTCCTTGACGTATAAGTAGAATTCGGACTTCTGTCCGATCACTAATGATAACAGTTCGGAATAAAAAATCAAAAATATGAAAGAAAATAAAAAAGAAAAGAAAAAGTAGGGAATAAAGGGTAATTATATTGGAATTACCCTGCCCTATCTAAATATCTGGAATAATCCGAATGACCGTCGTCGCGACAGCACGGGAACGGGAGCCGAGGTTGAGTCCTAATAGTTGTCACTGGCTACAGTACAAGCCCTATCATAAAAATCACATGTGTGAGTGAAAATGGAAGTATCTCGACTGCATGGTCTTAATGAATCCGTCCAGGAAGTGGTAGATTCATTAAGATAATGCAGGAAATGGCGGATTCATTAAGGCTGTTAATGGTTACTATTAATTTAATGTAAAGTATTCGCAATTCAATATTTTTTTAGCAAGTTTTGAAACTTACATTACCCAAATCGTGCTTTTAATGACTATTGTCTAGAACTCTCACAGCAGAGACACTTTCCATAAATTGAATTATTATGGAAATTAGTATCAGTTTTAAGATGATCTTATAATTAAAAACTATTTATATAGAGCAAATATTGAAATAGGAAAAATTCGAATGAGAAATTTTGACGAATCTCCACTTTCAGACATTCCTGAATTCGACAAAAGCCTTTTGCTATTACGTCTGTTTGTCTATCTGTCGGTCTGTACAGGAATACGATAAATAAAAAGTTTCTTTCAATGAGACGGATAAAATTTGCTATAAATTATCTACACAACATTTGTTGATTACTATCAGATTTTAAACGAAATCCATTTAAAGAAGTATGTCAGTTAGTTATAAGTTAACTTGAAAATAAGTTAACATGGCAACAACAAAATGAAGACAGATATATAGATAAAATTTGGTACATAGATTTGATATCTAAAGTGTATATATCTATTAAATTTGGAGCCAAATCCCAGAGATTGAATTCTTTTAGTCTATACTTTTACAAGCATACAAACGCGATAATTTTAAAAAAATCAATGAATTAAATATGTTAAATTTCTTGACCCAATCATAGTAATGGGTCAAATTTTAGTTTAAAAATACATGGTTTTTAGAAAATACATCTAAAATACAAATTTAATTCTCTGATATTATAAACAGTATTCCAGGAATTAATGGCCAAAATATTGCCAAGAATCATAAGACAAATTCAGTGAAAGTGCTTGATTTACGCCAAAGATCAATTTTCCATATCTATTTTTCTCCAAATCCATGTCAGACAATCTCGAGATTCTAAAATTTTATGCGAAACAAGGGGCATAATAACTTTATTAAAGATTATGCGAGAACGTTTTGTGGAGACTACACCCGTTGGTTTTAAATTTCTGTTATAATGGCACAATAAAATATAATGTGTAAAAAAATTGTATTTCTATAGACTTTTCATTAATTCAACCTGAATTCTAGATGGACTTAAATATTTTTGGAAGAAAACATTCTTCAAACCAATATTCCTTTTGCAAATGAGAGTTCCACTTCACTATGCAAAAATCTGGCATTTCAGAATCCAATTTTTCTCATCGTTTAAATTTCGATGAAGTAGTGTTTCGATGTATTTTATTTATCCTTCAGTATTTATGTTTCCCTAGAGATGTTGCAGCATTTATATTCTCCCGAATTCTTCAGGCAATTTATAATGTCATCCACTGCTATAACTTGCATCGAGTTATTTAGACTGTATCCACAACTGTTTTGTTTTTAGTTCCCATCTAAACTCGCTAAATATTCCGATATTCAGGATATATTTAGCACGCTGCAGTGAAAGGAATGATAGTAAAATGCCACTAGGAATGACAATTTATTTGAAGAGCTAAGAAACGAATATAAAATGAAGGCATAATATTTGGAATCTTTGATGGATATTCTGAAATAGTATAAAACAGAAGATAATGCTGAGTGATTGCAAATGGCATTCTTACGCAAAGTATATTTATTTGCAGGCACTTTTTTGTGAATTCTACATTTATTCCTCAGAATATTGCTATTTTTAAAAGCTATTAATCTAAATTTTGTTTATATTAGAAGCAGGAAATGAATCATCTCCACAAATAATAAAGCAAAATGTGCGTGTTGGAATGTTTGTTGGAATTCATTGTAAGCGATCATTTGACATAGACATAGATATACTTTGGATAATTAGAATACAAACAATAAAGAGATTTTTTTTTAAAAATATAATTAATATTTAAATAAATTTAAAAAAAATAAATATGTTTGGGCCATTTATACGTGATAATTCCAGTGAATAGTATTGAAGACAGATGATTTTAAGTCATTTTGAAATTAAATAAAAATACTTTAATGCGCTTCTTTGTAAAAAAATTTTATTTACAACTTTTAACAGTAGATTTCTTGTTTCAACTAAATTTAAAGCGTATTTTTATTATTTCATGAAATATTAATTCGTGTAATTTTCTCCGTTGGATGTGAAAGAAGAAAGATTCTGATTATTACTCATATGGTTTACATAATAAAACAGAAAATAAATTACATTATAGTAAAAGACAACTTCTAACTTGAAAGATATTTTATTTATCTTTATCTTTATCCATATATGGCCATATATGGATAAAGAGAAAAAAAGTGTCACATTTCATTCGAAAAAAATGATCCGAATTTGCAATTTTGATGAGAAACGCTCAAGCCAAATTCCGATTATTACCTATTCCCGTTTTGGAGAAACTTTCTTAACAAATAGAGAGAGATAATTTCCAAAATGGTTATGAGCGATTTAAGAAGAATAAAATGTGCAGACTCATCAAAATATGAAATTTGAGTTTTGGACATTTAGAATATTTTTAGAAGAGGCCAAATTCTTGGTTTAAAAATCAACTGGATCATTCGTCACTTGAATTAAATATTTGAAACATATTTTTATTAGAAAACTAAGGTAATTTGATCCATTTTCTTAATTTTTGAATAAATATAAAGAGAATTAAAAAATAGAGAGAGATATTTGACACGGCTTATAGTTCATAAGAGCAAAGCATTTTAAAATATTAGTCATGGTCTATGGGTACAGATGCCTGAACCAACATTTTAGGATTGTCAACACAATCACTTTAACATGCTGCTCAAATTCATTCAAACAGCAACGTTATGAATGAAAATAAGCAGTCTGTAGACTCCACTAGATGACAGAAATAATTTATCATAAGGGGTCCTTGAAAATTTTAAGATAAGTTGGATCTCATCTCTAATACATTCAGCTGTTGAAGAACCATAATCAAACACAAAGGCTGAAATATGGCTGGCCTCCTTGATAGGAACAAGTATCAAGTCATGTATGTTGCCATAAGTGACTCTTTCATAAATAAAGAAAGTAAGGAAATTTATCGTAGCCCCTCAACACGTGTAAATAATTCAAGAATCGCACCTAAAAATCATATCTAAAATAAACAATAACTCACTGAAATCAAATCGAGATAGAATAAAACTCACCTGAAATGTAATCGACGTATGATTTTTACACTTTGTCATAATACATAATACTAGTTTTTTCTACATAAATGTATGTAAAAATTTTTTATTGAACATCAGCAATTAGTGTGTGGCAAAATCAGCAAATTGCTTTAACTTAGTTATTTTTCAAAATTATGAATCGATTCTTTTAATAAAAGTATTTGATATAATTGCAAATATTTATTAATTTAGACAGTAATAAACAAATCGCTTTATATTTGGCAGCGTTAATATAAAGTATTATCAAAAATAATTAAAATGATTATTCTTAAAATTCTTAATATATCTTTCTTGAACTGAGACGAAGAAAAAAGCCACGTTTAAAAAAAATTTCAAAATTATATTATTTTAAACTAAAATTGCTGTTAAAACCTGAAAATCATTCAAAATTATAAATGAAACAAGCTTAAATGCTTCAAAACAAAGGAAATAACGATGAAGAAATCTCACTTAAAAAATGTGTAATACAAGAAAAAATTTTGAGGGGAAAAAAAAGGGTTCTTCTAACAAATTTGCATGTTTTTATTCTTTTTCCATTCTTGTTCAAATTCTTTAATTTTCGGAATTTTCAAAATCTACTTTTCTTGATAAAATATATCTTGAAGAACATACTTCACTTTATTAATCTGGGAACTTCACAATTAGTAGCATAAACCTTTTGTAGCGAATGAAGAAATATTTTGAGATGGACTTCCAAATCTTGAAAGTTGGCCAGAAGAACGATATATCAGCTGATAAGTCCCATTTTAAATTTAAGAGTCATATGTTGCAAGACACTCGACTTCAGAACGAATTAATCTTGGATTAAGGCTATGTATAAACCGTAGAAGGAGACTCTTGCGGTGATTCTTAATACATGTAGCGATAGTAAGTAATAAGTCCCTGCAGTAGTAATTAGTAGTTAATAAATATTATAAATCCTCGTTATAATAAATGATCATTAATAAATATTATTAGCAATTAATAATGAATAAAAATGATAAATCCCTGTTATAGTAATTGATAATTAATAAATATTATAAATCACTTTTATAGTAGTTAATAATTAATAAATATTGTAAATCACTTTTATAGAAATGAATGATATAAAATCCTGAATTCAGAAAAAAAAGGCAACTAGAAAATATGATAGTTAAAACAACTAAAAATAATATAAAACGTTCATACTTCCAAGTAAATGTGATCTCTTTTTGAAACCGGGATTGTAATGGCCTATAATTAATAAGGTATTCACTTTGGAGAGGGTTCCAAGTTTGAGACATGATTCCCTAAATTGGGATATGTGGGTTTGGTGCACACAAAATCAGGCAAAATCAAGCGTCATGGACAACACATCCTCCCGTTGGTATGGTAAAGAAATCTAGAAAGTGGGCGGCAGCCCATGTGTCCGACTCACTGGGGTTCAATATTGCATGATCCATTCACTATTCCTCCGCCCCGAAACAAACCCTTTCCTCTAACTAACTTAAACTATCTGTTTATTAGTAATGCTTATGCTTTGGTAATACACTAGAAACATGAAGCTGTAAAATAATTTAAACTATTTATCCAATAAGGAAAGAAGGCAGTAATTTCTCAACCTTCTGCAGTCGTCTGTTATAATTTAATGCCCAAATTAACTCCTGTCTGAATTCCCAGAAAATATTCAAATTCCACGTAGTCAGATTATTTAAAATTATCTGTTCCTAATTCAACAAGTCTCAGAAATTTGCATTTTGGCTTCTTGCAAATGGTCATCAGAGATGTAATGTTGTAAATCTGATTAACGGCGAGTATTCTTTAATGTCTTTAATTTGCAACTTTAAAGATACATGCTCAGGCGAGAAAATATATGGATTTTAGAGACATCTAACATTGGAAATTTCAGATTTCATTAACTGTTAAAGCTTCCTTTGAAAATTTAAATGTGCTCTATACACCCTTTTATATATTTAAAAAAAATAAATTCGCAACGAATACTTAGTTAAAATTAATTTAATATGTTTAGATACATAAATTTAATAGAATATTCCTGCTAAAACAGAATTATGGATTCTTAAAGCTTTTAAATATTTCAGAATAGCAGCATTAATTTATTTTTTATCTTGAAATTCAGTATTGAAGTAATTTATTGAAGTTTTTATTTAGATTAATATATTAATTATAATTCCTTTTATTGAAATTCAATTTACAGAAATTAATTTCAAAAATATTTTGTTTGAAATATAATCTGACATTTCATAAGTTCAAAGAAAATGTAATTTAATTATAATTGCAAACGATTTTAATGCACTTTTATAAAATAAATCAATGATTCCATTTATAAATTAAATCCTGATATTATTGATTAAATAATTTATTTAAATATTTTTTTAGAAAACTTTTATTAATAAAAATTTTCAAATTAAATATGCGCTTAGTTATTGAATTTATTTTATTTTGTAAGTGTTTTCTAGTGAAATGAAAAATATTAATTAATATATTTATGCAACAAAGTTAATTCTATTGAAGGACACAACAGATTTATTTTTTGTTATTTCCAATTTCTTGAGAAGATATTGCATAGAAATAAAAAAAAAATGTACATTTTTAAATAATTGAATTAACGTTATATGAATATCAATAATTTATTGATTTTACGCACTTAATGAATGCATCAAAATAAATAATTATTTAAAAACAAAGAATACTCTGATAAAATATTGAAAATAACACCCAAAAGATTTTCTTAATTTTTTCTGTAATTGTATTTATTGAGAAACAAAGAAAATTAATCTTTTTTTTTTGTGAAATTTCTCACGCAAAGCTGGTCGAAAATAATTAATTTACTTTCCAACATTTGTATTGAAAGAAAAATACTTAGATATTATTGTAACTAGACTACTGCTAAATGATGTATCATTTTCTGTATACAATCATTAATATGTACTTAATTAAACAATAAATTATTAAATTCTGAGAAAAAAAATGGTACAAAGATAAATAATACGGTTTATACTAAGTTAAATCAAAAATATATAATCCTTTTTTAATTTTAAAATGAATTAATCATTACTAAATTTTACATTCTTTCTAAGCCAATTTCATAGCTTTAATATGTGAAAAGAACTTCCATGGAAAGCTATTTTTATTCGGTTTTATTGTATATTGCAGTCTTCCAAACGATTTCCGCTTATATTTTTATTTTTATATTTTAAATAAGGTTTTATTTTATATACATTATACTTTTTGTTTATTGCAAAAAAAAAATTACAATTTTTTCTTACAAATAAATATAAAATATTTATTCAATTTCCTAAGACCGTAAACTTCTTTCATCTGAAAGAAAATGGGAAGTTTAAAATAGACAATTGATGCACTGAGAAATTTTTAAAACATTACATCTAAACGATGCACTTTAGTATATCTCAGATAAATAAATCCAAATATAAAGTTTGGCCTTTTAGAGCAATAAAGCTCTGAAGATAGATTGTGTAGCTTATCTTAATATTCTTCTGAAAGAGGGAATTTCGAGTTTTCATTGACATTTTTATCAACGTCAAATAATTTCAACTTTAGCGTTTCTTGATACATTATCGTGAAGAAATGATTTAATTTGAAACTGCATACTAAATAGCGATAATTTCTGCGTAATTTAAATTAAAATTTTTAAAACTTTCAATGAGTAGTTAAGAAACGATTGTAATGATTTGACTTAATAAACGTTCCTGCAATTAATAAATTTTAGTTAAAATTATTAATTTTTAATTAATTTAAAGGAGGTTTTAACTTTAAAATAAATTTTCTATTTATTTTTACCATGCCATTTATTCAAACAAATAAGGCTCAATATTTTTTTTTAAAAAATGTATGGCAATACTATGTTGAAATTAATACATAAAAAAACTTTATTTCTCACAATTACGTTATAAAGACCTAGCAACAAATTTTATTCCTTGAATCGATTGATTCTTGAATTATCACTAATAGACATAATTTAGAATAATTTTGGAGAAAAATAATTTAAATTAAAATAATAAATAATTTTGGGGATTCCTCAAAATATTAATATCCAATATTTTAACAATTGCAGTATTTTCTCTTTGTAAAATAAGGGGCATAAATATCATCTACTTTCCTAATAATGTCTACCAAGATTACATGTTTATTACTATTGGTAGCCTTTACCGGAAGCATGAAAATTATTCCAAGTAGTAATTTCTGGATGGCAGACACGCTTATGTTTGTTTTTCTTTAGATAGTAAATTTTTACTAATTTTCATGTAGATGAATTACAGATTGGTGGAAGCTGAATTATGGTGGTATTTTCAACAACAAGTCGAGAACCACAGATAAGTTCAGAAAATTCTAATTTCAATTAGAAAAACTGTAGAATATGAAACAGTTACAAGAGGAGTCAATTCTGCCTTAGAAGTATTTACTACAGATCAAGATCTTTTTACAATAGCTTCGAGCGCTATTGTTGAATTCTATCTGTTTACATTAAGATTTATCTTATCTGCTGTTTTTCATTTGCAGTTCGGCTATATTTTTTTCTGCTTGAGCTTTTCATCTTTCGTAGAATAAAACCTGGCCATCTATCACCGAGATTATTAGATGTCTTTTCGTGGGTGTAATGCATGCATGTTTTTCATATAACATCCACAGAATGGTTTTCATGATAATATTTATGTATATGTATTGCGTGGGGGTTTTCAATGTGAATACATTTGCGGACTTGATACTTTTTTTCAGAAATTATTTTCATTTAAAGTTCCAATTCTTTATTCTAAGAGAATGATACAAAAACCTAGCAGTGCTGTTCTTAAGAATGTCAAATTATATTAAGTGATAGTATAGTTATAATAGAATTTGTATAGTTCTTAAATATAACTATATACAAAATAATATTGGGGTTGCAGAACTTCTTCAAGTTCTTTCTTTCAGAATTTTTGACACTTGCAAATAAAACCTAACATAAAACTCATTTCTATTGAAAAAGAAAGGAAAAAGGTTTCATTCAAATATGTCTGAAATAATTTTTTTAATTGTTTTCATTTGTCATTAATTATTTACTTACTTTCCGTTATTATTTATTTTTAAATACATTTATTCCGAAATTTTATTTTGAAAGCTTTGCCCTGAAAATAAAAATTATTTTAAACACATTTTCTCTTCCACCGAAGGCGTTTCACTGAAAGTACTTTTCATAGTTAAATACCTTATTGAAAAATTACAAAGATTGAGATTTGAATTGCAAATGAACATGTACAAGGAAAAGAAATTACAATAAAAACAGAAAATACCAAGTAGAGAGATGAAACTGAATGATACCGAAAAGCTATGGGAATAAGCTCTCTGATAGATAATGGATACTAAGATGTTTATTTTTTCGGGCAAAGATAAACATGTCAAAAGATTAGATGATGATGGATTTAGATATTACAAGCCAAACAAAACAAATAAGTGATAAAATTTATGCACTGAACTGAAATATATTGGTGGTTTTGCAATTCTCTATTCTGAGAGATTCCATATTAATCCTTTTACTGCTTAAAAAGTCAATAATCTAAATGGGCACGCATGTCGACAAAGGCGACTAGTTCTTAAAATTACATTTAGTAATTGAATTTACTCATTTTCTTCTATATATATGTGTAGAAATTTAACATGATAATCTTCTTTCACATACAAATAGGGTTTGGACTTTTGTTCAAACAGAAATGATAACAATCCCAGAATAAAAAAAAATCAAAGAGTGGAAAGAAAATAAAAAAGAAAAGAAAAAGGAGGGAATAAAGGGTAATTATATTGGTATTACCCTGCCCTATCTAAATATCTGGAATAATTCGAATGACCGTCGTCGCGACAGTACGGGGACGGGAGCCGAGGTTGAGTACTAATAGCTGCCTGCCACTGGCTACAATACAAGCCCTCTCGTAGAAATCACATGTGTGAGTGAAAATGGAAGTATCTCGACTGCATAGTCTTAATGAATTCGTCCAGGAAGTGGTAGATTCATTGACTATGCAGGAAATGATGGATTCATTAAGGTTCTTCATGGTTACTATTAATGTAATGTATTCGCAATTCAATATTTTTTTTTCAACATGTTCCGAAACTTACAATGCACAAATCTGATTTCTAATGAATGTGAATATAGACTAATTAAATGACTAATGAATTCACTTTAATTAGAATCAAACTAAATTAAGATGGAAATCGGTATTATTTGTTAAGATAATCTTATAATTATAAAGTTTATGTTTTATATATAGTAAATATAGTGAAAATATTGCAATCGAAAAAAATCGAACTCACCACATTGAATCCCCACATTTCAGACATGCCTGAATTCCTAAAACACATTTCGTAATTATGTCTGTTCGTCTGACTGTCGGTCTGTCTGTGAAAACGATACTGAAAAGTGCTTGTAGCTAGAGGGATAAAATTTCATTAAGTCCTTTATACTAAATTTACAGACTGCTATCATGTTTTGAGAGAAAAATATTTAGAGAAAGTCTATCTGTACGACTATCCAAAAATAAATTAGCACGGCAGCTACAAATCGAATTCAGCTAGATGGATAAAATTTGGTACACAAATTTAACATCTAAAGTTTAAATGCCTATCAAATTCGAAGGCAAACTTTTCAATAGATTGAATGTCTGTCAGTCTGTACTTCAACCAAGCATATAAACACAATAATTTAAAAAAAAAACGACTTAAATATGTTAAATTTGGATGTAACAGTGTTAACATATCGTAGTTATGTGCAAAATTTTGGCTTTAAAGAAACAATATTGGAAAAAACGTATCTAAAAAATAAATTTGAGTTTCGGATATAAAAATGGATTTAGCCACCTTTATATCCGAAGCCAGTTATAAGATTCCAGTAAGTCATGCATGCTCAGAAAGATGATTGCGCATGTGCAGAGAGTGGAGACAATAGCAAGTTCTTGTTCCGACGGGACAATTGAAAGCGGCTGTACAGTTTCAGCACATGCGTGGTCTTACTGTGTGGATTGCAGTTGGCTGAATGCTAACCCTACTTATTCCAGGGATAAATATTGCCAAGGAACATATGACAAATTCAGTGAAAGGGCTCGATTTACGCCAAAGATCAATTTCCCATATCTATTTTCCGCCAAAGCAATGCAAGGCAATCACGAGATTCTAAAATTTTATGCACAAGCAGGAGAATAATAACTTTATTAAAGATTATGCGACAAAATTTTGGAGAGACCACTGCCGTTGATGTTATATTTCTGTTATAATAGCACAGTAAAATATAATGTGCAAACAAATTATATTTTTATACATTTTTTTTATAAATTTAACCTGAGTTCTTTATGGACTTAAACATTTTTGAAAGAAAACATTCTTCAAATCAATATCCCTGTTGCAAATTTGAATTCCATTTCACTGTACAAATATCTGGCATTTCAGAATCCAATTTTTCCTCCTCGTTTAAACGAAAATGAAACAGTGTCTCGCTATATTTTATTCATCCTCCAGTATTTCAGCTTCCGCAGAGATGTTGCAGTATTTATATTCTCTCGAATTCTTCGGGCAATTTATTATGCCATCCACTGCTATAACTTGCATCGAGTCATTTAGACTGTATCCACAACTCTTTTGTTTTTCGTTTCCATCTACACTTGCTAAATATTCCGATATTCAGGGCATTTAGGATGCTGCAGTGAAAGGAAATGTTGGTAAATTACCACGAGGAATGCCAATTTATTTGCAGCGTCTAGAAACGAATATAAAATGAAGGCATAACATTTGCAATCTTTGATGGATATTCAGAAATAGTATACAACACTAAATAATTCTGAGTGATTGCAAATGGAAAATGATTGCTTACGGAAAGTATATTTATTTGCATACATTTTTTGTGAATTCTATATTTCTTCCTCAGAATATTCCTATTTTTCTCAAAGCTAGTAGAGAAAACTTTGTTTATATATTAGGAAAAGAAACATCTTTACAAATAATAAAGGAGTGTATGTGCGTGTGTGCGTGCGTGTGTGTGCGTGTGTGTGTGTGCGTGCGTGCTAATGTGCTTCGATCTCAATGTAAGAAATCATTTGTCGTAGGCATAGATATACTTAAAAGATTTAGAATACGAACTATGAAGAGATTCTTTTGTTTTATTTTAATTAATATTTAATTAAATTTTTAAAAAATAAATATGTTTGTGTCATTTATACGCTGTAATTTCCGAGAATATTTTTGGAGGCAGCTGATTTGAAATCATTTTGAAATTAAATAAAAAAAATACTTTAATGTGCATTCTTCTTATATTTTAGCAATTAAAAAATTGTGTACAATTTTTGACAATAGATTTCTTGTTACAACTAAGTTGTATTGTTAAATTGCTATGTTCTTTTTTAAATTTGAAAGTATTTTCTTTATTTCATAAAATATTGAATCGTCTGATTTTCTTCAATTGCTGAGTGTGAAAGAAGAAGTGTTCTGCCTATTGTGCATATGGTTTGAACGATAAATCAGAAAGTAAAATTACATTAACATAAGAGAGCATCTTCCACTTTGAAATGGATTAGCCAGCCATTTATGGAATGGCTTTATAATCATGAGACTCCATTCATGAACACATAATCATGAGATTTATGAATATATAATCAGTAGATTCATGAGCATAAAATCATAAGATTTATGAACGTATAAATATGAGATTCTTGAACGTATAAACAGAATAGATATAAGGTTCTTAAAGTGATATAGCTTACATGTTAGCCAAAAGTTAATGCTTAAAAATGCATCATTGAAAGAGTCGTGAACATCCAGTTATGCTTAAAATAATAAATCGAAACTAAACACAGCCAATATTCTCAGAGAACCAACTAATAGTCAAAGGCAAATAGTAATACAGTAATAAACTGAACATACCCATTTAACATGCATTAAATAGAAAAATTAAATTTGAAATTGTCTTGAAAACTAATACGCTTCATTCATCAATTCATATTCCTTTTTTTTCTACAAAAAATGCACATTTTTATTTTTTTTCCAATTCATTAATTTTCAGAATTTAATTTTTATTGATAAAATATTTCTTGAGGAATGTGATTTAATTCATTAATCTGAAAACTTAATATCAGTAGTATAAACCTTTTGTAACTAATCAGGAATTATTTTGAGATGGACTTCCAAATTTTGAAATTTGGTCACAAGAACGACATATCACCTACAAATTCCTTTTCAAATTTAAGAGTCATAAATTGGAAGACACTTCAGATAAATTATTCCTGAATTACGGCGATGTATGTATAAACCGTAGAAGGAGTCTCTAACGGTAATTCTAAATATGTATAACGATAATAAGTAGTAAATTTTATAAATCCCTACCGTTGAAATTACTAATAAATAGACATCATAAATTCCTGTTAAGGTGGTTAATAATTAAAAAATATTATAAATCCCTGTTATAATAATTAATAATTACTAAATATTATAAATCCCTGTAATAATAAATAATAATTCACAAATATTATAAATCCCTATTATAATAACTAATAATTGATAAATATTATGTAATAATACTTGAGGATTAATAAATATTATAAATCCTTGTTACAATAATTAGTTATTAATAAATATTATAAATCCTTGTTACAGTAATTAGTTATTAATAAATATTATAAATCTGTAAATCCGAAAAAAAAGCAATCCGAAACTGATTGTTAAAATAAATATTAATTAGAACATTCTTAGTATGAAATAAATGTTATATCTTTCTTTGAACCGAGATTCTAATGATATAGTAATATGGTATCTACTTTGCAGTGGGTTCCAAATTTGAGAACAATTCTTCTAATGCGTATATGTAAGCCTGATGTACATAAAAATCAAGCATCGTTACCTCCAGTTGACGTGGTAAAGAAACCTAGTAAGTGGGTGGCAGCTCAGATGTCCCACCTCACTGTGTTTTAAAATTGTGGGATCTAACCCCCCCCAGTAAAAAATCTTTCTCCTAGCTACCCCATCTGTTTATTAGCAGAGTTTATGTTGTGGTAACACACTGGAGACATGAAGTCATAAAATAAGTTTAGCAGTTCATCTATTCAGGAAATACGGCACAAATTTCTCGACCTTCTATAGAAGTGTGTTATAATTTAAGACTCAAATTAAATTATGTCTGAATTCCCAGATAATAGTCAAATTCCACGTAGTTAGATTATTTAAAATTATATGTTCCTATTTCAACGTCTGAGAAATTACGCTTTTGCTTCTTGTAAATGATCATGAGAATTGTAATGTAGTAAATTATATTAGCGGCGGGTATTCATTAATGCCATTAATTTGCAACTTTAAAGATACAAGCTCAGGAAGGTTAATGTAGGGATCTGAGAGATTACGAGCATTTGAAACTTCGGATTTCATTAATTATTAAGATTTCCTTTTTAAAGTTCAAATGCATTCTATACACACTTTTATATATTTAAGAAAATAAATACAAAACGCTTACTTACTAACGAATCAATTTAATATCTTTAGTTAGGTAAATTTAATAAAATATTTCTTCTAAAACAGAATTATGGATTCTTAAATCTTTTAAATATTTCAGCATAGTAACATTGATTTTCTATATTTTTTTTATCTTGAAATTCAGTATTGAAGTAATTTATTCAAGTTCTTATTTAGATAAATATATTAATTACAATTCTTTCCATTGTAATTCGATTTACAGAAATTCATTTCAAAAATATTTTGTTTGAAATACAATATGATATTTCACAAGTTCAAAGAAAATGTAACTTAATTATAATTGCAAACGATTTTAATGCACTTTTATAAAATAAATCAATGATTCCATTTATAACTTAAATCCTGTTATTATTGATTAAATAATTTATTTAATTATTTTTAGAATACTTTTATTAATAAAAACAATCATAGAAAATATGTGCTTAATTATTTGTCTTAACATTTCAGTGTATTACCGTAAAACGAAGATTATTAATTAATATATTTATGTAAAAAAATCTCATTTTATTGAAGAAGACAACATATTCATTCTTTGTTATTTCTAAATTCTTCAGGAGATATTGCACAGAAATAAAAAATATACATTTTTAAATAATTTAATTACCGTTATATGAATATCAATAATTTATTGCTTCTATGCACTTAAAAGATGCATTAAAATGAATTTTTATTTCAAAACAAGGAATACTAAGATAAAATATTGAAAATGACACCAAAAAGATTTCCTTAAATTTTCAAGCAATTGTATTTATTAAGAAGCAAAAAAAAAATGAACTTTTTTTTTTTTTTTTTTTTTTTTTTTGTGAAATTACTACTCAAAGCTTTTTAAAAATAACTGGGCTATTTTCCAATATTTTTTACCATTTCTTGAAAGAAGTTTATATTGAAAGATAAACACATAGATATTATTATAACTAGACTACTGCTAAATGATGTATCATTTTCTTTATATGATCATTAATATGCATTTAATTAAACAACAAATTATTGAATTCTGAGAAAAAATGGTACAAAGATAAATAATACGGTTTATACTATGTTAAATCAAAAATATATAACCTTTTTTAATTTTAAAATGAATTAATCATTACTAAATTTTACATTCTTTCTACGCCATTTTCACTTCTTTTATTTTAAAAGCACTTCCCTAGAAAGCTATTTTTATTCGGTTTCCATTCTATATTGCAGTCTTCAGAACAAATTCCATTTATATTTTTATTTTTAAATTTTAAATAATGTTTTATTTTATATGCATTATACTTTTTGTTTATTGCAAAAAAAAAGTGCAAGTTATTCTTACAAATGCATATAAAATATTTATTCAATTTCCTAAGACCATAAACTTCTTTCATTCAAGAGAAAATGGGAAGTTTAAAATAGACAATTGATGCACTAAGATGTTTTCAGAACATTACATCTAAACGATGCATGTCAGTATATTTCAGATAAATAAATCCAAATATAAAGTATGGCTTTTTGAGAGCAATAGAGCCTTAGAGAAAGATTGTAGAATTTATGTTAGCATTTTTCTTAAAGAGGGAATTCGAAACTTTCATGGGCAATTTTTAGTCAATGTCAAATCATTTCAATTTTAGCGTTTCTTAATAAATTATCGTGAGGCCCATAATTTAAAATTATATAATGCACAGAGATGATTGCTGTATAATTTACATAAGAATTTTTTAATAAATTTTAAAACATTCAATAATTGTTCATAAATGATAATTATGACTTGTCTTGATAAAGGTCTCTTTAATTAATTCATTTTAGTCAAGAAATTATTAATTTTGAATTAATTTTATGGAACATTTAAATTTAAAATAAATATTTTTATTGATTTTAGCCATGTAGTTTATTTTCGTTTGTAAAATTTTAGACAAATAAAAGTGAATATATTTTTTTAAAAAAATCAACGGAAATATCAAGTTGAAATTAACACATTTGTAGGCTAATATTTTATATTGATATTAACAAAGATTACTTTAAAAACTCTCTTTTTGTAACATGTTTTGATTGCAAACATAAAAGCAACTATTTTTGCAACCTGTGACAATCATATCATTCAATGTTGACAATATGCGAAAAAGTATACACTATTCCATATGCATGTTAACAATTACGATAGCAAAACCTAGCAACAAATTTTATTCCTTGAATTGATTGATTCTTGAACTATCACAAATAGACATAATTTAGAATAATTCTGAGGGAATGGGAAAGTGAACTCATGCAGTTCCTAAGCTGGTGGATTCATCAAAATATTAATGTCAACACAGAGTGATTCATAAAGAAGTATACACTTTTCAGATGCTGTAAAACAGTAACATACTTAAGCGAATCGTAAGTTACATGCACTCTTAAAGTTTGTGTCTCGCCCTTGACAGAAATCACATAGGCAATAACATGTGTCATGTGACTAATCAGTCAAAATGGCGGCGTCTGCAGTAGACAATGGTTTTATGTTCCTCAATTTAGAAAAATGTAATCCGCCATTGTTGAACAATGGCATTTTCGAACACAATTCGGAAAAGAAGTTCCAATTGGAAAATCTATCTATCAATGGCATGAAAAATTTAAAAAGGCGGGCTGTTTGTTCAAAGATATAAGTCCTGGACGACTGACTGTATTACAAGAAGTCATTCAATGAAGCCCGAAAAAATCAACGCAGAGGGTGAGTCGTGAAGTGCAGATTTCTCAGTCCACTGTCTGGAAAATTCTGAGAAAGAAACTGAAAAGGATTCCATGCGAAGTGCAGGTTTTGAAATATTTTCAATGATTTTGAAAAACAAAAGCGCTTGGATTTTATAGCAATATACAAAAATGTGTTTTGAAAATAATGATTTTGCTGATTACTTAGTTTTCATTGATGAAGCAACATTTCATGTTAGTGAGAGGTACACAAGCGCAATGTTCCCTTTGGAGGAAAGGAGAGCCACAAATTCATGATGCAACATATGAGAGATTCCCCTAAGTTAAATTTGTTCTGTGTAGTGTCCAGTAAGAAAGTGTAAGGCCGCTTCTAAGGGGTCACATATAGAAATCTGAAACTGTCTCTAAAAAAACTTAAAATACCCCTATACAATTATGTTACAAGTGACATATAATATTTTACATTGTTCTTGATTTATAGTGCATTTAATACAATACTTTCTCTTTGTAAAATAAAGGGCATAAATATCATCTACATTTCTAATAATGCCTACCAGGATTTCCTGTTTATTACTACTGATAACTATTACCATAAGAACGGAAGACGTATTTATGTGGGTTTTTTTCCTTATTTAAACAGTGAATTTTTACTTATTTTAGTATACGATGTATCATATATTAATGGAAACTGAATTATGCTGGTATTTGTGTTACGAGGCGAGAACCACCAATTTGGCCAGAAAATTCCAATTCCTATTAGAAACCTGTAGGATGTTAATCAGTTACAAGAGCAATCAATTCTGCCTTTGAAATATTTATTCTAGAGAAAGGTCTCTTGCTACACGATAATTTTTAGTGCTATTTCTGTGTCCCGTTTGTTTAAGTTGTCAGTTTTCTAAAACGCTGTTTTTTATTTTGCTTTCGACTATCTTTTCTACTTGAGCTTTTCATCTTTGTAGAATAAAGCCTGGGCATCCATCACCGAGCTTCCTGAGTGTCTTTCCGTGGGTGTGATGTACGAATATTTTTCACCTTACACCCACTGGGTGATTTCCATAGTAATATTTATGTATATGAAGGGCTTGTGGTTTTTCAATGGAAATAAAATTTTTGATATACTTTCAGAAATGATATTCATTTAAACTTCCTACATTTTACTCTACGTTTCGTGTTTACTCTTTTTTTTCTAAGTCAGAATATCTCATTCAAGACCTAAAACAGAGCTATACAAATTAATTTCGACGCTGCAGAATTTTTATAAGTCCTTTCTTCCAGTTCCTTTGGCATTTGCGAATAAAAACTAACACAAATCCCATTTTGAATGAAAAAAAAATCATTCAAACATACCTGAAATACTTTTTCTAATTTTTTTTTTGTCATTTCTCATTAATTATTGTCTTTCTTTTCTTTATTCTTTATTTTTAAATACATTGATTTAAAAATTTTCTTTAAAAGTTTTTTTCTACTATTAAGAACTATTTAAAACAAAATTTTTCTTTCACTGAACGCCACCTCAATGATACCATTTTTCTTAGTTAAATACTTTACTTAGAAAGAAGAAAAATTGAGATTTGAATTGCAAATTAACATGCACAAGGAAAAGAAATTACAACAAAAACATAAAATAAAGTAGAAAGAGGAAATTGAATGATACCGAAGAGCTATGGGAATAGGCTCTCTGATAGGTAGCGGATACTAACTTAGATGTTTTTATTCTTTTCGATTAAAGACAAATGTGCTAAAAGATTGGATGATGATGGTTTTAGATATTACAAATCAAACTAAATTAATAAATGATGAAATTTATGCACTGAACTGAAAAAAAAATAGAGGTTGGATTCCACAATTCCTATACGACACGCACATCACTTATATTTTAGCACTTACTGTAGAAAAATATATATTAATTTAGTATTTCTGTGCAGCGAATTGAAATTAAAAAAAATCATTTCCCTTTTAAGTAGACGAATTATTTAAATTAAATCGATTTTTTTGTAAAATATATTTGCGTTTTAGTACATAGGGACATTATAGTAAATTCAAGAAGTTTTACTATAAAGGTTCATGTTTAATATGAAATTATAATAACATTAGTGATTGATGACATGATGCTTGTTCAACCACCCCCAGCGACAAAGTTTGCAAAAACATAAAATAGGAAGCTGGAAGGCAAAGGTAATCCTTTATATCTAAGTGTTGATGGTAGAAACAGTCATTTAAAATCATTTTTCAGCCTTTAACTTCTAAGATATTGCAGTTATAGAAAAACTTGAAATACAAAAGTTGTTCGTCTTAATGAGGTGTTGATTTGTATCATTGAATTTATTTTTCAATCTTAATTATTAAGAAAGTTAGAGAGCAATGAAAATTTCATCCCCTTCCACCATTTCCACTTCCTTTGAGCTAGATGGACCATTTAAGAACTCGTTCGAATTTTTTACATTTCTAACAATATATTGAAAGCTAATTTAAATCCAAACAAAATTACTCTAGGTATCTGTTCACGAGATAACATGGGCAACACGTTATACGCATATATATAAAAACTTTTGAACGAAAGATGGTTTTTAGTTCAAAGGACCATGACCGGTGAAGAACTTGAAGAAATTTTTCCAAGGTCTTTTCATGAAAACCATTGCACTAGATATTCTTCCTATAGGAATCGACCTAAAATCACATGATTTCCGGAAGAAGTTCAAAAGAAAAGCCAAGGTGGAATAGAAATGCGGTAGATGAGTGATTGCCCGAAATGAACTGGGGAATGGATGCATTGATTGCCACGAACTACTGAAACTTGAATTTTGTTTTTAGACCAATGTATTTAATCCATATATGTAAATGTGAAAATTTATGTGAAATATAATAATCTAAAATTGATTCTGTTTTCTGACTTTGCTTTTATGAAGTTTTCATTCGTATATCATGGTTGAGCGGAAAAATTTAATCAAAATGATATCTTGGATTCAGGAGTAAAAATTAACGCCATATGAAGTTCCACAAGAGAGAAAACGAAAGTAAAGAACTGAAGTATGCTGATTTGGTAGAGCCAGTGGCATTTGCATTTAAAAATACAGAATTTGAATTTCGGTTAACTTTTCGAAAAATAGAGCTTTTATTGAACATACCTGCGTAAATTTTAAAAAAATTCTAAAGCGGCACAAAAAAAAAATGAAACTCTTCACATTCGGGTTCATATACAGTAAATCATCAGTATAGGTAAAATGTTTATTTCAAATGGAAATAATACTATTGAAGAGCTTTTTTGATTCATCTATTTCAGGATATTTTGAATAAATATACTTCAGAAAAAGTACTTCCAAATAATTTTTATTCAGTATAAACGTCTCCAATAAACTTACATCAGAACGAATGTTCTTTTCAACTATAAGCTAAAACTTTTTTAATAGTCTCTCCGTTCATGTCATTATAAAACATATTCTTTACTTTTACAGTAAATCTCCATATCAAGAAAAGAGAACTCGCAATGAATAATAAATGAATGAAATATTATTTATAAAATATTATAAATCTTCCAGATTCCAGATTATTTACAATATAATCTGGAAACCCTCTTGTTCTTCTAAAAAATTAGAAATTTTAGATCTAGTACATTTGTTTAATACATTTTATTTCAATTTAACAGATATTGAATCATAAAAAATTATAAAAAAACACTCATTTTTGATTTTGAAAATTTTTTTCCGCATTTTTTATTAGATAATTGTTTTTTGTTTTTAAATGTGTCGAAAAACAATGCACCATATTTTAATTTACATCGGAATTATTTTTCATTTTCAAAAATTTTCATCGATATTTCCTCTTGCAATTTTATTTACAATCCGATTCTTGTGATATAACATTTCTGAAAAATTTCAGATTTTTGAGACTTTCCATATGCTTTTCCATTTAATGAATCATAGATACGAATTAAATACGATATATATATATATATATATATATATATATATATATATATATATATATATATATATATATATATATATATATATATATATATATATATATATATATTCCTAATTAACATCAAATATCTTTATATCTGAAAAAGAAGAAAAAAATCATGTGCTGTAGTAAAAAGAAATTAATAAGTCATAAAACACAAAATCGTTTAAGCTTGCATTTAAGAACAATCAAATTTCATTTTATGTTTGGATTCAATTCAATTAAATTTTGGATTCAATTCAACATTTGTTTTTTCAAATAACACGTAAAGAGACAATTTTTCTCAATGGACATCTTGAATGTCATTTTTAAATCGGAATTCATTATATTTTCTTCGTTAGCTTGATCTTTTAAAACGCAAAAAACTCGAGGCGCGTTACTGAAGAAAAACTAAAGAGAGCATAGAACGAAAATATTTTCCCTTCAAGGAAAAGAATCAAAAGTTTTCAATTTTTTTTTAATATGCAGATAAATAAGAAACAAAAATATATATACACTAAAAATGTGCATATATATAAAATATGTGCGTATTATCAAAAAAGGCATGGAATTCTTTGAAATCATTTGTGAAATAATTGTAAGAACAAAAATAGTCTAATTTATTGATAGGGAAGCACGTGCTATAGTTTGAATGCAGTCATATGCAGTCATCCCCTTGTGATATGCAGTCATCCCCTGAGTAATTTAATAAGCGAATTGCATAATTTTTCTGAATTACATGATTAATCTCTTAAACCAGAATAGCAGAAGAATTTCATTTACCTTAAGGGGTACAGCAGCTGAGATAACTTTGCTACATTTTTCTTCTCTTTCAACTGCTTTGTAATGTTGTGTATAATTTAAAAAAACCCCATTAGTCTCCGTTTCTTGTTTTATAGTGTATAGAAACATGACAAATTATGTAAATAGTTGTACGTTAAAAAAATAAAAAAAATAGCAAGGCAAATTTGTCCAAGTTAAGAGGCGAAACCAACTCTTCTAATCATGTCAAAACATGTTCAATCTCTCACAAAAGTAGCAAAAATATTTTTAAACTTTGAAAATTCTTTAACACTTAGTATTTATTGTTTATTGTAAAGAAAGACAATCAAAAATATTCAAAATGTGAAAAAATGGAATGTTAAAATTTATAAATTTTAAAAATCTAATAAAAAATTGTAACTCCATCAGAAAAAGTAAATTTCCTATTGTTTTCATCGTAAGGAGGGTCAATTGTGCACAAAATATTTTGTGCAATCAGAAAAGCTTCATTACGCATATTTGGGAATTAAAAGATTTTTTCTATTCATCATTCATGTGATATTATGAATATAATTCCCCATAATTCATCAACAAAATGCTTGACATTTCATTTCCCACCCATGACTTTATAACCATTGTAAGTGTTCTAGTTTTGAAGAACCATACCATCAAACTCTTTGATTCCATTGACCCTCAACATTTCATCACGATCGTCACACGTGTCAAGTGCAGAAAAAGCCTAACCAGATTTGTCTCTATTGTTATGGCCATTCCTCAGATTTCTCGTCCATTTGCGAGTGCCGCACTCACAATTTGATTTACTGAAGAAGTACTTAGAAGAGATTGGTCTTATTCCATCAACTGTAAAATCGCAGAATTTACTTTCTCAAAGAATTTAAGGTATCTTTCACCTAGAACAATAAAATACATTTCCTAATCTGCATAAGTAAGAACTAGTTCGAAGATCTCATGTTACTCATTGCTTTTTTTTTTTATTTTGGAAAAAAGTATACGAGAATTTGGGGGGAAATATAACATTTTTACATTGACAAAGTTGTTCCATTTTTTTAATTCAGTTTTCTACTGCCACTTTTCCAAATCAGAAATAAAATAATAAAAATAGACATAAAATTTAAATCTAAAAATAATTCTGAGATATAGTTATATTTTTATATTTTAATTTAAGCGAAACAAATGGTTTTTTTTTTCCTTCTTTAGTTTGAATAAAGGGACTTTTAAAAACATGTTGCCTATCAACAACACTTGTTCACAGGATTTAAAAGAAGAGCGCTAATTAAAAATTTGCAAACAATTAATAAAATTTAAATTGCATGAAACAGCTATTGTTAAATGTTTTATATAAGCAATGTAAATATTGACACATTTATTATTTGATTCAAAAATTCAGTAAAAAGCAAGTATTGCTTTTTTAAAAAACCAGCAATGTTGTCCATTCAACAAAGTTGGTCCTAGTTTATGTTATGGCTCTATTTGTGCATTATTATAATTTATATTTCATGGTTTATATCTATCTTATCAAAATTTAAAATAAGTTTTATCATATTGTTACGAACTTTCCCGGGTTCGTTTGGATAGTGGGAGTTATATGGTGTGTAGAACGCTCAATCAGCAGTAGAAAAAGAAACAACGACGTTTATTTACACGAAGACACACAGGACAACACAAGGACGACAACTATATACAGCATAGAAGACGATTATCTTCAGCCGAGACGTCAGCATGCAACAAGACTCTACTGCAGACGGTAGCGCACAGCTTAGTTCAGCACTAGATTGACTCCGTCGCTGCTCTGCTAATCCGTGGTAGACCAGTTCTTCACCGTCGATTCAGACTACTCTTCACCGTCGATACCGACTACCACTACGAATACTCTGTCGCTTCCGACTACGACGACTCTGGCAGCTGCGGCTGCCCCTTTTATAGGTCTCAGGAGGCGGCTATAGAAGCCTCTCAACCAATCAGGAAGGTTTGAGGCGTAACTCAGTTCCTACTGGACGGATCGGGAAAATTCTCAATGTTTCGGGTATAATCTATTTTGGCGCCAAAGTCGCCAAATTCGTCGCCAAGCTCTGGGACCTCCTATGGAACCCGCTATGCTGGGAGGCCGCATCACAGATTCGTAACAATATTATTGCTTCAAATGCATTACATTTTATTTCCCTTTAATGGATTTATTCGATCCGATAATGACAGAAGTACGGGGAAGGGGATGAAATAACAATATTAAACCATGCCAAAATTGTAGGAATCATTTTGGATAATATATACACAAATTTATTTCATAATATATCCTATTTTCTAATCAGTAGATTAAGTAGATTAATAAATGCTGTAACTAATACTCCACTGCTATGAAAGGATTAACGTGTATTATTTTAGCATAAGGCACTGTACGATATATCAATGATGTCGTTCGATATTCTAAATGCTGAATAATAAAGATATAGTAACAATGTTATAATGTATTTTGCCCTAATAGGAAATGCAGAGGAGTAGAATAGCAGGTTGTAATTTCTTTCTAAAACAAATTAATTTATCAACATAATTTAATTTATATAAATATTAATTTTAATTTAATCAATTTTTTATTCATAATTTAATTTAATTTATTCATATATGCTTTAAATATCCGAACTTCCGAAAACTATTGATTTATGCAAATTTATGAAACGTGAAAATATAATACAGTCTCAAGATTTTAAATTAAATGACAGCCGCTGTAAGTGATAAATTGTTTCGTCTGTAATATCGATTTTGTTCATTTTCAATTAAATATATTTTTGAAACCTTCATATTCATGTTTCCCTCAATAAAGTATTTTTCAACATAAGATTATGACAGTTAATGCAAGACTTCTTGCTTTAAAAAAATTATACCAGTTTTTTTGTTTTTTTTCTTATCGTGTGCATGGATATTCTAAAAAACTGCCTGGATAATCCATTTGCACGTTGCATTTTACGGTACTGTAGATTCACTCTCTTTTTTCTGATATAAATTGTACAGATAAAAGTAACAACAAAATATAATATAACAACAACAATAGTAATATAACAACAAAAACTGTTATAATTAAATGATATGATAAAACAACAAAAAGTTATAATTATTTAAATATATTTTCATGCGGTTACATTCATACATTAAAGTCAGATGACGAATTATATGAATTGTATTTTCACAAATTTGACTTTATTATTTTCATAATATGCAGGGTAAATTAAAATAAAGAACTGAATAAGAACAATGAAGGCACAAGTCTTTAATTTTCCTACAATTTAAAGCCTTCTTTTTCTCAACATTAGGAAGAAAAAAAAGATAACATATTTTTGAAACATCTAAAGCCTACAATTTAAAATTGTATAAATCAAATTATTCATATTGATTTCCAAAAATTAGTTTTATATTTAGAACAGATTAGAACTTTTAATTATAGCAATATTATCTTTCCACAAAGTTCCAAGGAAGCGCAACTTGTTGAACAAATTTTACTGTACATATATCATTCAACATTAAACAATATTTTGAATATTTTTAATATCATATAATATTGTACAATATATGTGTACTGTAAGGTTTATTTATTTTGTCATGAAGAAACCAGTTATTTCAAATAGGTATCTATTTCATATGAAATGATTTATTAAATGTACTATTCAACGTAATCTTGATGTGCAGAGCTCATAACCGTGGGCAAACAGCTGTTCTGGATTCCGAAATATTTCATTCAACAGGGATATTAGCAGATATCGTATATGCAGAGAATAATAATTACCTCATAGAGGAGTGTATTACAATACGTTATGTGCTATCTTAATTTCACTTGATGTTTACCTCTTCAGAATACACAAGTGATGTTCTGACCACAGCTACACATAATCTGAATAATTGTTTATTTATCTAAGCAGACTTATAAGATTTGCAACAATACTGAGGGCAAGATTTGCAATAGTTAGCGATTTCTGAATCTTTCGCGATATTATCGTTCTCCTAGAATGTTATCATGATTCAGTTCGTAAATATTAGTAAACAGCGTGTTGAAATTTGACCTTCTGGATATTAAGTTTGCTAAAGCGAATATATTGAATGCGTTATCTAATCTTGGCGGATATACCATCGAAAATAATATACTCATCTGAAATATATTTTCTCAAGATGGTCATGTAAAATTGTTTTATAGTGATTAAAAATATCATTTTTCTCACATGCTAATTCTTGTCTTCAAATTGTATGATTTTGTGATGCATTTTAACTGAGAAAAATTGTAACAATGAATTCATTAATTGAATTGAATTAGTCCGTATGTGTGAGAATTTTAGTGTCTCGAAACACAGGGTAACTTTTAGGGAAGGAAAACCGAATAGTGTCGTTCTTTACATATAAACAAAGGGTCACTAATTAATTTTCATTCTTGATTTCAGCAAATCGCTCTTTTTGTCGAATAGAACGATTGCAGGTGAAATTGGGCTCATAAATATAAAGCTTGTATTTCGAAATAAATATGTATTAAGACTAGAACTATCGGACCAGTCGAAACGATTGGTCGATTTCAAGTAGTTCTAGTGCTAAAAACATGACAATTCGGAATTTTCTCAGCAATTTCGAGAACTCGGAACATTTCTGTTCATTCACATAAGCTTCGATGTAGAACGCTGTTCAGGAAAAGTATATACTTTTTTCTTTCAGATTCTATATGGAATTTCTAGTTTAAAAGGGACATACGTCCGTTCAGGATTGAAACCGGGGCTGGTATTTTATCAACAATAGCAGCCTGTTTCTGAGAGAGAGCAAAGTATTTAATATAATAATTGATGCATTTCATTATATTTAATGTTTTCGAAAACTGAAAAAACTTAGTGGACTTAAGATTAAAACCATCCTTAAAGTACATTAAAAAAGAAATTGCATTTCGCGATACAATATATATATATATATATATATATATATATATATATATATATATATATATATATATATATATATATATATATATATATATATATATATATATATATATATATATATATATATATATATATTGTACTTTAAAAATTTGCGAAATGAATACCTATATAGGATGACGTTGTCATAATTTATGTGTATACTTAATAGAAAAGATTAAGTACAACTAAGAGTATTTTGATAAAATCACAATATTAGCCAAGTGAGAAATAGTTGCCTGAAATAGTATTTCTGTCAGAACACTTCAACGGTATCTAATCGGAATAATATTTGCAACCGAACGATTTAATAACTATAATTAATAGTCTAAAACCGACCAAAAAGTTAGGCATGCAAAGAAATACATAAAATACAATACAGGGCAATCATAGAACCTCAATCATAGCTATCTTTACTACTAATAAAAATTTATGAATATACGAAAATCTTTATTTGTAATCACTGCGTGAATATGGCAATATCTTTACTTATGATCAAAATGAGTGAGTGTGTGTGTGGGTGTTAAGGTTAACATATCATAAACATTACAAACTCACGATTTCATCTTATGAAATCTTGAGTGATTGATATTAAATATTGAGAGAAACTAAAGTTTTAACCTTTAACATAACCTCTACAATGAAGTATTTAGTCTTTAAACTCAGGTTGTGCAAAGCACACACTCTCCCCTACTTTCTTACTGATTGGCTGATGCTTTCTCTGTTGCTAAAGTCATAACTACTGTTTTCATCGTTAGAAATGGTTGCCTTTCTATTATTATTGAACATTTCATTAAGTTTATGTTATCAGGCTTCCATAATGTATCACCAACTTTTCAAAACTTATTAAAGACTATCGTTTTAGATTTTGACTTTTTCTCAATTTCTCTAAAAATGTTTTTCGTCCAAATTTGCAACAAATGACAAAATGGTAATTCATTTATATATATAAAAAATGAACAACCCATTAAAAAGCAATTTACATAGAAAACGAATGACTAAATGGTAATTCATTTAGATATAAAAATGAGCAAGCCATTAAAAAGTAATTTCCATAGAAAACTCAAATTATGCTACTATTATTAGAACCTATATTAGTCATTGCGTCATCACAACCAAGACCTGCAATTAGAGAAAATTACAATTTGTTTTTCTAAAGATCTAATATACTAGTTTTTATTGTTATAAAAAGTGTTAAATGTATCAATACCATCAAAAAAAGTACATACATCATGGTTCTGAAATCATAACATTGTCTTCTTCTATTCATATCTTTATATCAGTTTCTCCTCCTATCACTTTCTTTTTGGGTACGAAAATATATTCCAGATTTCGATTATACATGCTTTTCCTCACGTCCACAACTAATTTCTAATTTTGCTAAGATAGGCTATTTTTAAATTATTATCTAAAGTAATAATCTCCACCAGTTTCCAAAACTACATTTATAAGGACTGTTGTTATTTACGAGTTATTTGTAAGTATAGTTATTATTTACGAGTTTGAAGGTAGTGTTGGATAATTTAAAATAAGTCATTCCATCTGCATTGGAATTTGAAAATATAAAATGTGTTTCATTACAAAGAAAGGAAATAGCTGCGATTTTTTTTCCATTCACTGTTTGGTAATTAGAAATTTTGACTTCTTCCTGTTGCCCGTTCTTGTATACAAATAGATTTAAAACATCTTGTTTGATCTAATATAAATTTTTCCAATTATCAAACTGGCGTCCGTTCACAAGTGATACAAAAGTAGAAGAAGTTAAAAGGGCAGAAATATTTATTCCGATGATTATATACTGTCAGGGATTTCTTTACACATGTCGACTTAGGTATGAGAATCTTTTAAAAAGAATTTGTTTAGGTTGGCAGTTTTTTTATCCTTTCACTCGGAGCGTGGGAACTTGTCGAATTCAGCAGTTTTAGAGCTCGTGTTCATTTAATTAGATAAAAAAGGTTTAGTTGGATTAGGAAATAAGGGAATATTTTAGATTGAAGTTTATATTGGCTGAATTAAGATAAAACTTTGGAAATCAATTAGGGCTTAATTTTGATTATATATATACAGGGTGTTTCATAAATGATGGGAGTAACTTTAAGGGGTGATAATACACATCAAGACGAGTAATAGTAAATAGGAAACCAAGTGTCCCAAACTTCTTCCGAAGGAGATAGGCGCCATCAAAGTTTAGGGCCCTAAATTTCAAATGATGATAAAAAACGGAAAAATGGATCGATTCATTTGCGGTTTCCGCTAAAATCATTCTTTAAATTAGTATTTTCTTTTAAAAAAATTTTAAAGACAAAGTTTAAAAAATGCCGATAGAGGGAGACTCTAGACTTTGGAGTACCGAACAACTACTTTTTACCAGTACTTTTTTTATTTTGTTAAATGTTTACTAAAGCTTAGACTTTAACTTAAATTTTGAGCGCAAAATTGAAACCATCGGGAGCGGTTAAGTGGCGCAAATTTAACCGCGTTGAGGGGGTTAAATTTTAAACGCTTGTATCTAATGAGCAAAATAATAAATGATGAAGCAAACTTTAATAGGTGGTAGTAAAACACCAAAACAAACAACATTCATCAAAGAAATCATAGTCGTAATTTTAACCCAAAGGTGATAGAGGGCGCTGAAAGAGATTTCGTTTTAAGAGGCAAAAAAGAAAACAAAGAACATTTACGTTATAAAAAAAGTTTAATTATAAATTATTACAATAGCTGTTCGAAACACTGACCATTAGAGGCGATGCATGCGGTACAACGGCGAAGAAGGGATTCACGAACCCTCTGAAACACGCCAGGAGTATCGCGCACCTCCCCTGCAGCGGCCGAAAGTCTGGCGACGAGTTCTTCTGCAGATTCGATAGGAGTCTCATACATAAGACTCTTCAGGTGCCCCCACAAAAAGAAATCCAGGCATGAAAGATCGGGCGATCGCACTGGCCAAGGGACAGGACCACCTCGCCCAATCCATTGATTTGGAAAGGTTGCGTTTAGATAATTTCGCACCTCTGGCGCATAATGAGCTGGTGCTCCATCCTGCTGGAACCACATTACTCGCCGGATACGAGGGGGAACATCTGTCATCATTTCTGGCAGCAACTGTTGCAGAAAGGTAAGATTTTTTTTTCCATCCAGGCGTTCTGGCAGTAGATAAGGTCCAAGTAGATGGTCACCAATTATTCCTGCCCAAACATTTATGGAAAATCGTCGCTGATATGCATGTGTAGAAGATGCATGTGCTCATTGGTGGGAATTGGGGGTGTTAAATGTACCCTCACGTGTAAATGTACATTCATCTGTAAAAAGCACAGCTGCACCAAAATCGGGATTTAGGGTGTTCTTCTGCAGATACCAGCGAGCAAAATCCATTTGACGAGTAAAATCCTTTTGTGTCAGTTCCTGGACTCGTTGGACATGAAAAGGATGCATACTTTCATCCTTTAGTACTCGCCATGTCGTAGAGGGTGATACTTCAATTTGACTAGCCACTCCTCGCGTGCTTGTATTTGGATGATGAGCCACCATATCCAGAATTTTTTCTTCCACAGCAACCGTTCTGTTAGACTTCGCACAGCCTGCATTTGAACGTGCACCAAAAAAGGATCCTGTCTCACACAACTGTCTGTGCAAGCGCACAAATGTTTTATCATTGGGCAACAGCCTGTTGGGAGACTTTTCTCCGTACAATCGTCGCGCCTCTGCACTGTTACCATTTGCAGTTCCGTAGATGAAGTGCATATCAGCCTTTTCTTGATTAGTGAAGGGCAACATCTTTCGTTACGTTTCTACCGTGATTTACACTTGCACACTCGGGTCAGTGGCTTTTATCTTAATAACAATTTGCATATGCTTTCTTCTTTTTCCCCATATCACAATTTCATGTTCTTCTTCCAGAAACTTGCAGCTATACGCTTGCATGGATAAAATTTGAAGATGTTCTAACACGTTTGCGTTTGAATTCAAATCATGCATTTTCTAATGAAAGTTGATTGTTTTGGTGTTTTACTATCACCTATTAAAGTTTGCTTCATCATTTATTATTTTGCTCATTAGATACAAGCGTTTAAGATTTAACCCCCTCAACGCGGTTAAATTTGCACCACTTAACCGCTCCCGATGGTTTCAATTTTGCGCTCAAAATTTAAGTTAAAGTCTAAGCTTTAGTAAATATTTAACAAAATAAAAAAAATACTGGTAAAAAGTAGTTGTTCGGTACTCCAAAGTCTAGAGCGCCCTCTATTGGCATTTTTTAAACTTTGTCTTTAATTTTTTTTAAAGAAAATACTAATTTAAAGAATGATTTTAGCGAAAACCGCAAATGAATCGATCCATTTTTCCGTTTTTTATCATCATTTGAAATTTAGGGCCCTAAACTTTGATGGCGCCTATCTCCTTCGGAAGAAGTTTGGGACACTTGGTTTCCTATTTACTATTACTCGTCTTGATGTGTACTATCACCCCTTAAAGTTACTCCCATCATTTATGAAACACCCTGTATATATATATATATATATATATGTATGTATGTATGTATGTGTGTGTGTGTGTGTGTGTAACATTATTTGTTGTGAAGCATGATGCTGTTTGAAGACAGTGAAGATACTTTTAATTTCGTGACGTCGTTTTATTTCATTTTGAAGAAGCAGGCTTATGTACTAGCGATGAGCACACAGAACGACACAGAAAAGGAATGAGGAAAACGCTCTTGGACATTTTATCCCTAGACTTATATAACCTATGATTTTGATAGGGAAAACATTTCTTCATAGTGCTAATGTATTATGAGATTTCGATAGGGATTATCGTTACACGCGTGGACAAGGTAGGGGAAACACAGGGAGATTTTTAAAAAAGAATTTGCATGATCAGCGATATGTTATCTCTTCACGCTGTGGGTGAGTTAGATTTTAGCTCATTCAACAATTTAACAAAGCTTCTCTTGAATTAATTAAGTAGAGACAGTGGAATTGGATCACGAAATAAGAAAATATTTTAGAATGAAGTTACTATTAGCTAAAATCTTGAAAATTAATTAAATTGAAATTAGAGTTAAAATATCATTACACACACGCACACACACACACACACACACACACACACACACACACACACACACACACACACACACATATATATATATATATATATATATATATATATATATATATATATATATATATATATATAAAGTCACACACTTACATGTGTGTGTGTAAATATGATGCTTATATGCATCGATACAAAATATTAAATCGATGAATGATATTATTTTTATATATTCTGTAATCTGTTTGTACATATAATTATTACAGTATCTTTTTTAAATAAGGAGGGAGTGTAACTTTTTTTCATTATTATTTAAATAGTTAGTTAATTTATATGAGACACGAGGATAATGTTTTGAAATAAGGATTCATAAGGATTTCACATGCTTAACTTTCAAATACCAAATATGTTTTAAAAAAATGAATTTTTTCCTTTCGTATTCTAGTAATCATGTCTTTAAATAAGTAAATTATTGTCAATTTTAAAAAAGAAGGATTGGAAAGGGTTTAGCCTAATGGAAAATAAGCAAATAACGTTTCGAAAAATTTACATAAGAGCAAAATAATTTAAAATAATAAAATAATTTTCTAAATAAATAAATAGTAAAAAATAAGCTTTATCAAACTCTGATGGAAAAAATTTCATTATAAATGATAAAATATAATAAGACTAAATCATATCTTTATCTCTTCTAAAAATAAAAGAACAAATTGTGCGTGTGAGAGAGAGAAAGAGAGAGACAGAAAGATTTCCTTAAAGGACGTTTAATATCTAATATACTATAATGCCAGTAAGTGATAAGCAGGGATGGGTGCAGTTGTTTGTCTTATATCATTTTCTGTATGTCCTCTGTGGCACGAAATAATAATTAAATAAAATGAAACGCATCGAATAAAATTAAAGCTTCGAGATACAATGTATGCAGCATGATACAAAATTAATGAAATACTAGCCTGTAATAGAGCTTATCAGAGATTACAATAATATTTATATTAGTCAGGAGCAGACATAAACTGACTGCAATCTTAAAAGAGAAAATCACTGAATTCCTGAAAATATGTTTTAATCCTGTAATTTTTTAGAAAATTTATTACCATGGTTTCAAATTAGAGCTATTTCAACCTATGAATGCATTTTTATAAGTACGTATTATAACAAATTAGACAATATAAAATGAATTTTAAGTTTATTTCAACTTTCAAAGATTTCATTTGCGTCAGTTAAATTTTTTACTGACTTTTTTTTTTGAATAATTTCAAACTTGAGCAACTTTTCCATTTATAGGCCTTTTAATATCTTACTTTTGATTCTTTTCTATCTATTATAGTAGTCAGTAGTGTTGGGAATGGAATTTTCATTTTAAAGTAAGTAATTTAAAAATTCTATATGTATCTTCCTTGAAGACCAAAAAGAGATAAAGCATCATTTAAATAATTGCTTTATATTAATACTGATCAGTAATATCAATCAAAATATAAAAGGCTGAGCAACATTTAAAATATAAAAGCAAAAAAAAATGAGGAAGTTTTATATTAAAGCTAATAATGCATAATATTCCAATAAATTTTAGATGAATGTTTATTTCTTTCGAATGAAATAATTCATCCTTATTTCATTTTTGTTTAAATTAACTGGTTCTATATTCTTAGTCTGATTATCAAAAACTTCTTTAGACTTATGCTTCCAATGCTCAGTTATAAAATTCATTCATTTCAATTTAATTAACTTCAGTAATGTAATTAACTTTAACTAATTTAACTAATTAACTTTAACTTTTTTAATTAACTTAAAATGTAATAGTTCAACCTAACCATAAACTAAAATAGTATAAAATGCTCATATTACATGCATTTCATTAATACAAAGGAGACTCATCAAATCCACAAAGTAGGCAGAAGTTTGCAATAGAATTAATATTAAACGGCCGGATGAACTTTCATTAAAATACTTTCATAATATTCTGATTCAACATTTAAAGTTATTTATTCCAAACTCAGTCGATGTGAAAACTTCGCATATTCGTTTTGAGAATGAACGTTCTAGATGCGATGCTAAAATTTTATATTGTTCAGGCGTTTATTAACAACATTTACTTAAAACTTTAAAAGTGAGTATCTTAAAATGGAAAATATATGATTATATAAATTGTAAAGAGAAAAACTTAGATTGTAACATATTAATAATGCCTTGAATTTTTCTTTCCCGTGTTAAAGCTTTTTTTATGAATAATATTTATAAAATCAATTCAAAATTTCAAGTGTAAAATTCTTTTAATTTTTTTGAGATTTCAGTATTTGTAATTTTTTTTAATGAAATGAAATTATTAAATCCTCAAAATATGAAATACTAGGTCAGAGTATATTTCTCTTTTACTTTTTTTACAAAAAATAAATTTTTCATATTTTAAATTTCAGATACTTATTTTATTTTAATCTGATTTGGATAAATATATTACTAAAATGTATTTTGAGCTCAGTTCGAATGAAATGCTGCAGTCTGAAACATATTTGATTTGAAACGGTACTAAATAATGTCAGCATTTTGAGATTTATAATTGCCATTGATTTCTAGGGCTGTTATTGTACATAATTTGTATTTCTAAAAAATTCCTTATACTATCTTGATTTTAAAATCCATTAATAAATAATTAATCAATTAATAAATTCTTTTTAAAAAAACTAATATAAAATGCTTACATAAAGAAAATTGATATTTAATTATTAAATTTGTTTAATTTTTGAAATTATCTGGAACATTATCAAAATAAATTGTTTTTCAAGTTTTATTCTCAAAAAAATATGAATGTATCACAACGATTTCTGAAATGTGTAGATATTAAATGGGAAAAACCTTCTATTTAAATTTAAAGATGTAAGAAAAGATATAAATGTGATGGAGGTTTATTTATTTAAAGTTAAATGTACAATTTTTCTATACTCTTTTTCAAAATGTGTTTTTTTTAAAAAAATTTCGTACTCAAATATAAAATTCTTCTTGTATAAACAACAAATGATATGTTATGACATTTAAAAATATTATATATCTCTTTAAATTGCTTTTATTTACTTTTTGGATACATGCTGTTTATCTTAAAAATAGTAAGTATTTTTTCAGATTTCTAAATTTTATGGTATTCAATGTGTATCAAATTATTATTATAAAAATATTAATTAAAAATATATTCTCTAATTATTGACTTTAATATATATAGTGTGATATCTTCGTTTCAATTTCTTATTGAGAAGCGAATGAAGAAGCAAATATTTTAATGTTTTTTTTTATAATCTATGTTGGCTGTATAAGTAATATATTTTAATTCAAAAATAACTTTTAATCTGAAAAAATGCCTTTTATTTATAGCTTGATTTTAAAAATTCTTTTTTATCAAGAAATGCGTAGATTTTTTAATGTCCTCATAATAGTCGCCTTTATATTCATTAAAAAAATGTATTTAAAATAAATTTTTGTGGAAAAATGAAAACTGACAAAAAGAAAATTCGTATGTTATTCTGTAATTTTTATCTACAGTATAATAAATAAGATAGCATAATTTGTTTGCGAATTGCCCAAACTATGCCTTTTTAAAAGCAGTCATGTCCGTTCCTTATTTTTTATTAAAAGAAATCCGAACTGAATGGAAAAACTCTGGGAACTGAAAGAAAAACTTATACAACTGGATTACCATTTTATTATATTTTATCTGTATCTGCTCATCTATCTATCTAATTATCATAAAAATAAGTATAAGCCTTTTTCAAAGGAATAATACTTTTAAAAAGAAACGGCAACAAAAGCATTTTATCATTTAAAACTTATATTTATTATAAAATAATGAGACCTGCATTTATCAATTAATTTATTTTAGTGGAACGGATGAAGACAGATTCTAAAAATAGCAGCCGATTTATGCTTCATCCATTGTGAAATCAATAAAAAGAAATTTACACAGTGAGAAAAGCATTCATAATTATGTAACAAGATTCTCGTTATACAATATATTATTAACAATAACATATAATTTATACGTATTTTACCATGCATATGCAATTATTCTTGTTATAAATTTTTTACTGAAAGAATGAAAATTCTCAGAAAAATAATGAGGCCTTTATTAAAATTTTTTTCCTAGACGTTAACCGTATTTTATCGTTAATAAGTTAGTACTATTTTAAAAATCATTTTCTATATTAGAACATTTCAAAACTATTTCATAAGAGTAATTTTATATATCTCAAAATTTCCATTTAGTAATTTTTCTTTAGATTTGAATTAACGATGCCCATTATATGGATTTTACTAAAATATTTATCTTCAGAAAATGGTACATTTCTTCTAGTATCTGTATATAAAACATCAATTTTCCTACCAGAAGCGTTAAACATTTTTGATCAAAAGGGACCAGTAAGTCTGAAATAAATAACTAATAGACCATGAGATTTCGAAAACATTACATATAAATGATGCGCTTCAATATAATTCAGAGCATATCGTCAGAGTGGAAAACCTACCTCGTTGAATGCAAAAGAACTTAGATGCTAAATTTAGAGAAAGGCTGAAGTTTGACTTTTGAGTTCTTAAAGACGTGATTTTGGATGAAAGAACAGCCATTTTTCAGTCAACTTTGAATCCTTTTAGGCACTTATTACATGGAAAATGCTGTATCTTTTAATTCATGGTAGTTTTTTTATTAAATGATATATGAACCAAGAAGTCAAATCTAATATCGTATATCAGTAAATGTAAAAACATATAAAAAAGATTTTTATAAATGACATTTATACTCAAGTTTTTTCATTACCAAACTCGATAATACATGAACTACTGACATATTTAAAAAATCATAACAACATGTTATTTTTTGAAAGATTAATTGAGATTATAAAATCCTCTAGACATTGGATTAAAATTTGCAATTTTTTAAAGCCGGATAGCATGTCAGACTACTTATTTAAAGATACTCCTCGATACTCGTCAAAATTCAGGTACTAGATAAATCTTTCAACTCATTCAATTTGTATCTACATATTTTATCAACGAGATCTTAAAAAATATCCTGAAACTTTTGACAACTTTTTTTTAAAAAAAGTTATTTGATTTGTTTATTTTTAAGATTTGTGTTTTTAATCAGCATACAGGACCTCCCAAAGCTAAACAGAACTTTCTCAGTAGAGCCATAGCATGTGTACAGAAGAAACTCATTGAGTAATGTTCACAGAGACCTTCATTTACATTTTTAGAACATTCCATGACATTTTGTTACTGTTTTATCAATTGCATAATAAACCTCATTATTATACCATGACATTTTTAAATTTTAAAAATAAGCCAACAGAAGTGATCTCTCTTCGTCTTTCTCGCATATTTCTAACACTTTTTTTTCGGCTGCCCTAATTGCAGTTCGACTTTCTTTGCACGTATCGAGAGGACTGAGGAAAGAAGCAGCAAATTCTCGGAGGTCATGGTAACATCCGCAAGCAGGAGTATACCCCAGCTCGTCTTTCGCTCGTAGTTATCCAATATACCAAATATATTGTTTCATTGTATAAAGAGAAAAATCGTGAGTTAAATTTGGCGCTCTTCCTTTCCGCAAATTGGGTTTAGAGTTTAATACAAACCCTCAATTATGGTCTCAAAGCAGAGAACGAAATTGCATTCACTCCCTTTAAGTCTTTTGAATATTGGTGTTCCCATGTTTATATGCATACTGTTACGCATCTGCTATACTGCATTTCCGGCACAGTTAATTTCATGCAAAGAAAGAGAGTTTTACAGATATTTTTATTACTGTTGAAAAGATGGAATTCAAGACCTGTCTCTCCATTTAATCCCCAGTCTTGGCTAATTTTGCCGATTTCATGACGAATTTGCCAATTTTAGAAACGAAACTGAATGTTCCCTACACTGCTAAAATTCTGGCAATATATCAATGAGGAACAAAGATGCGATATCCTTTCGCAATCTTCTTTGCAATGGCACGAAATTTATAAAAGTTCGAGAGACAGAGCCCAAAGTATTAATCGAAAGAATTACTAATCAAATGACTTCTTTCTTCAAAATAATGAAATGAGTCCAACAAGTTCTCTCTGGTCCATTTTAACGGTTTGAATTTTTTAACGATTTCCTGCTTGTTAATTTTTGAAAGTACTATGCGCATCTTCTATGTTTTATGCTGTCGTATAGTATAAATGTCATCATCTGTTTCTGAAAGATTGGACTTTTTCAATATGCTCGCTGGGCGAGTGTTTCGACCTTCAATTGTATTTAGTGCAAAATGTAGTATATATCCGCATACTAATAAAACTATGTACCGAATTTTATTTACTTTTTTTTTAATTTTGAATCATTGTGTTCGCATGCGAACAGGTATTACTTCAGAAATTTGTCAATTTATTAAAAGAATTCAGAACTGAAGAAAAAAAATACATATTTATATAACTGGATAAACTAGGGTTTGATGGTTTTTAAAAAACTGTTTTTTTAAAAGTAAATTTGTCATATTTGAAAACCGGTTTTAAACTAAGAAAACCGGTTTCTCGGAACGCTTGGATATTTCTCTTCTTCAAAAAAACAAACAAATATTTGAAGCTGAAGGCTTAGGATGACGAAATGCCAATTTATCAACAAGTGAAGATATATTTGAATTTCTTTTAAATGAACTAAAAAATTTGAAGTTTGAAAATTGAAATTATTATATACTTCAGAAGAACGAATTCAAGAAAGAAGATAAGTAGAATTAGAAACTCTTGGTGTATTTGCAAAATCCACAAAAAATTTCTAGTTCAGTACTTGTGCTTCAAAAACCAAAATTAATAAGTTATCTGAAAAGATATTGTCTAGAATATTTCAAATTCTTATGTGGAAACCGATTCTAAACAGCAAATAGAAGAAACTACTCATCAGAGTAATGCTTTTTTTAAAGAAGGCATGGAAAAATCAATTCATTAGTTTCTTGAAAAGCCTGAAGGAAAACTTACAAATCCAAAGACATTGAAAGCTGAATTTTCATTATTTGAGGCAACGAATAAAAGAACAAAAAACAAATTAGATTTGTTATTTGATGCCATGAAAGCTGTAAAACCAAGCTCAGTAGCTAGTGAACGAATATTTTCAATTTCAGGCAATATTGTGTCCAAAATAAGAACAAGTCTTAGCCACCATTCAGTGGATATTTTATATTTTTAAAAATCGCTTTTTCTTAGGAGAAATTAAAATAAGTGAAAATAATATAAATATTATTTAAATTTTTGTTTGAGTTTTCGTTATTTTGTGTAAGTAATATATATATATATATATATATATATATATATATATATATGTATTTTTTTATATTTTGACTTTGATATTACTTTGATATTGATTTCTTATTTTGTTATTTTATATAAATTAAATAAAACATTTTTCTCTATTATTTTTTTTACGAAAATTTGAAAACCTTCAAAAAAACCGGTTTCTTGGAAATATTGAATTCGAAAACCGATTTTGCAAAAAGTCGGGTTTTGTATAAACCCTAGGATTAACCGTCTGGGATGTATTATTACGAATATTGGACTTTCTATTTAAATTTAATGAACTAATTTTAAAGACACTTCTTCCGAAGAAGCCGACAATAAAAACTATGTTGTATTATTCTGAAATTTTTATTTTCAAATGCCAATAGTGCAAGTAACAAAAGTTATGAAGTGCTATTTGTAGAACGCCCACATAAAGATCAATGATAAAGAAATGAACAGTTTATGTTTAATGATTCATCGAAGTAAAAGAATTGACATTTCTTAGACAGTAAACACATATATTTGCATAAATGAACTTCCCTTATATTAAATTATCAATACTAAAATTTAAATGCATTTTCATATGCATCTACGACATTAAAAAATGTAAGGAATGAATATACTGAATAAAATTAAAATAGTCCATATAGATAAAAAAATTATTTTCCTAAATGTTAAAAATATTTAATCACTAATAAGAATATATATTTATTTTAAATAATTTTCAAAGATATAATATTAATTAACTATTTTAGAATTATCGTTTATTTTAGGTTATTTTATTCCTCTCAAAATGTTGTTTAAATTCTTTAAATTTGAGATGAAATTGCATGATATGAGGATTTTACACCATTTCTTATCGCAATAAAATGCTACTTTGCCTCCTGAGACAGTATACAAAACAGTCATTTTCTTTATAGAAAACGTTCGACTTCTTTTGCTCATACGGGAAGCAAAAGATTTGAAATAAACTTCTAATACAACAAAGGATTTAAAGAGCATTACATCTGAGCTAGATACTCCAGGATGTCTCAGAGCATTTCATCCGAATGAGAAACCTATCTCGTTTAGCTCTAAAGAGCTTAGATACCAAACTGATAAGCATACTGCAGTTTGCTTTTGTATTCTTAAAGAAGTGATTTGAGATCAAAGGAAAGGTATTTTTCAGTCAACACGGAATAGTTATAGGCACTTATTATGGAAAAAATAGCTATATACTCCAGGATGTCTCAGAGCATTTCATCCGAATGAGAAACCTATCTCGTTTAGCTCTAAAGAGCTTAGATACCAAACTGATAAGCATACTGCAGTTTGCTTTTGTATTCTTAAAGAAGTGATTTGAGATCAAAGGAAAGGTATTTTTCAGTCAACACGGAATAGTTATAGGCACTTATTATGGAAAAAATAGCTATATACTCCAGGATGTCTCAGAGCATTTCATCCGAATGAGAAACCTATCTCGTTTAGCTCTAAAGAGCTTAGATACCAAACTGATAAGCATACTGCAGTTTGCTTTTGTATTCTTAAAGAAGTGATTTGAGATCAAAGGAAAGGTATTTTTCAGTCAACACGGAATAGTTATAGGCACTTATTATGGAAAAAATAGCTATATACTCCAGGATGTCTCAGAGCATTTCATCCGAATGAGAAACCTATCTCGTTTAGCTCTAAAGAGCTTAGATACCAAACTGATAAGCATACTGCAGTTTGCTTTTGTATTCTTAAAGAAGTGATTTGAGATCAAAGGAAAGGTATTTTTCAGTCAACACGGAATAGTTATAGGCACTTATTATGGAAAAAATAGCTATATAAAGCATATGGAATATGGAAGAAATGGTATGCATATGGGAAAAAGAGCTCAGTTCATGGGGATTTAATTTTTTTGAAACATATATAAATTTTAAAGAAAACCTAAAATAGACAGTCAGAAAATCTAAAATAATATATATTTTTATATATATTTATAATAATACAAAATATTTTATTATATATACATATATATGCATGTGTGTGTGTGTGTGTGTGTGTGTGTGTGTGTGTGTGTGTGTGTGTGTGTGTGTGTGTGTGTGTGTGTGTGTGTGTGTGTGTGTGTGTGTGTGTGTGTGTGTGTGTGTGTGTGTGTGTGTGTGTTACGGCTGAAGCCCAAAGTTCGGCCAGTTCGCGTTTTGGCCAAAGTTCGAAGTACTTGCAATAAATATTGTATAGTCTATTTTGGCTGACCATTTCAAGAAGTAGCTAGGAATCCTTGGCCAAAGCCCGATGTGATAATGGTCGAAGCAATTGCAATACCAAGTGCGGAAAAAATATCGGTAAATGTAGGAAGAATCAACGCTTATGCAATTCGAAATGCCATAGGAGTTCAACTTGTTGTAATAAATGGTACTTAACACCATCGTAATTGTTTTCATCATTTGAAATTAGTAAGATTCACTGTTAAAACAAAATACTTAAAAGTAAGTAAAATGTACTCATTCTTGAGGACTTCATGTTGTTTTAAAATCTTCGAGCATAATAAACTTAAATTTGAGAAATGCATGTATTCCATTTTTTAATATGTACAGGGATTCGAATATGAGTATGTGTTTTTCCAAATCTGCAGAAATTATGCAAACCAAAATTTGCAAAAAGAAATCTTGACTGACATGGTTGGACCCATAGGGATTCGCACACAGACCGTTCTATCTGCAGGCCAATGCGCTGCTAACTAGGCTATGCTCTTATGCGAGGCTAACTCGCATAACAGCGTTGTATTCCAAGACATGCTTTAAATGTGACAGACAGTTTTTTTTTTTTTTCTGCTCCACAGACCTAATGTTAAATTTTCCAAATTACATTCTCTTCCGAAATATCGATTTATAAAATACGAACTTTTTTACAAGGAAAAAACAATATTATAGAATAGACAATACAATATTATATAACAATATTATAAATAGAATGACATTTATGTATAAAATATAAATAAGGACATGTTGTAGGTGAAATTCGACAGCTGGCACCAACAAAGAAATGTTTTTAAATAATTTTAACAACAAAATTATTTTTCCTTCTTATTGTAAAAATTTCATATTTTTCAAGGCTATATTTCGGAAGACAATGTGATCTGGGATCTTTAAGATTAGGTCTATAGAGCAGAAAAAGACTAAGGATCACCCGTAAAGGTAGTTGACAAATTGAGTACTCAATTTTCCTTTGTATTCATACACGGTACGCAATGCATTTGCTCAAGATATAATTCGTCATTTTGAAGGGCGCAAATCTAATCTTTTTCACGCTATCACGTTGCTACAGCATATACGTTCGCTGAATAATTTCTATTATGACTTTAATATGAGAACAGAATAACACGAGATTCATATTTTTATATATTACAAGCTTATTTTTAACTCAGAGGTGTCTGAAATAATTGTACTTAAAAAAACAGTACACAGAAGTACTCATTTTTGAATACTTCATTTTTAACAGTGTGTAAAACAATCTGCTCTTGATTTATTTCTTCCTACTTTAGCCTATCATCCCAAGCCACTTCGCGAATTAGCCGGCCAAAGCCCAGAAAAAAGAAAAGATCGAACATTAGCCGGTAAGTTTACAGCAACGAACCGGCCGATTTCGGGCTTTGGCCGTAACACACACACACACACACACACACACACACACACACATATATATATATATATATATATATATATATATATATATATATATATATACATATATATATAGTAAAAAATAGAAATAAGTACTATATATGATTTAAATTTGGTATATCTAGGTTAAATGATGTGTCACACAAAGAGTCAACACCCACCCACATCCTCCTTTGTTATAAGTAGAGATATACACACAGACGAGCAAGCAAATGAAAATAGATAATATTTCTCTGCTACTCTAGAAGGGTTTTTTTAATTAGGGGATATTCGTGATTGTTTTTTTTAATTGAAATTTTGTCAGTTACAATAATTTGCAAAAATTTCGAACACAGAAAAGTGAAAGTGGCAGTGATAACAATTATGTATAAATGTAGCACCTCTTTTTCCCCTTAAGCAGAGAGCGCCTCTTGCGGCGTTTTGCAGAAGACAACCAGTTGAACAGCAGACCTGCACCCTGAAGTCGACTTTTTCTCATGCGCTAACGCCGAATGCTTTCGGCTGGAAACCATGGAATCTCTCAATCATACTGTTCTTTAACCTAATTTTCTATGCGTGTCTGTAGTAATAACTGTTTGTGAATTTGGTAGTGTAGCTGTGTTTGTGAAGATTAATAAAATGTATTTAAAACCGGGCAGTTTCTTAGAAAACCACAACACACCACTATATAAGTATTTTTTAAAGTGTGAATATCACTCTGTTTTCGTTATTAAACATTGTTAAGATGCTTGTGTTTTATAAGAAAAATCCTAATAAATATGTTGACATTTCCTTCCAATAGAAAAATAAATCTTTATTAAAATATGTTTGATGTTTGATAAAAAAGGTAATAAAGATTAACTCGAAACAATTTCTGTATAGACGCAAAAATAATGACGAAGACTCAGTCTCCAAAGCTACTCTTTCTTGCATAAATATATGAATACATTAAGATTTTATTTCAAGCAGAAGAGAATTTTTCCGAGTTGATGGTGAATGAATTTGCTTCAATATAAATGTTGTATAAACTTTACGTAAAATGTATTTCTTTGGATCTTCATTTTGCTTGATTGGGATTGACCTTATAATTGTATTTATTTTAAAATAAATATTTATTTTCTCAATTAATGAAATAAGAACTAGTAATAGATTTGTGTATTTGAAGGAATGTCGGAATTAATCCTTTCTAATTTCCTATTTAAAAAAATATATTAAATATGCAAAGACTATATGTTAAGAATAATATTAAAGCAAATTTTATGATATTAATAATGTATATTATTAAATTATTTTAATAATAATTTGATAACACAATAATAATTAATTAAAAAAATAATTTTAAAGAATGAATAAAAAATCTCTGGTAAAAAAAAAAATCCTTTCTAATTTGCTATTTAAGGAAAATTTGAGACTATCATATATGTTAAAAACAATATTTAAGTGAATTTTATGGAAACAATAATCAAAACAAAGGATTAAGGAATTTTTATAAAGGAAAACAAATTTTAGTTTCATTTCTGAAAAACCTATTTTATTACTAAATAGTGGCCTCTGGTAACCAGATAATTTGCCTGGAATATAAGTATATTTTGTCTGGTTTATAGGTTTTGTTGCCTTCCATATTATATTTTTAAGTATGAAATTGCCACAAATAGTAAAGCTTTGTTATTCGATAGACATGACACTATTTTTTTATTTGTTTGAATATTTCCAATTGCGTCTAGCCCTATGACATCATTATTACCATAAAAATCCAAATTACTAATAACTCTATATTCTACTTACACTTTGTCTTGATACTGCAACTCCATTTTTTTGCAAGTAAATTAAGAAGATAATAAACAGAACTTTTCAATTTTTGTTTTCATCACTAGAAAAAAAATCTAAAACTTAATATTTCATGAAATAATGGGAACGTTTTGAATTCCGTAAAAAGAATGAAATGTATTGTTAAAAATTATTCCGTATAGTAGTTTTTAATTTTTTTTGAATTTCAGGAAAAATAGTATGTGATTAAATTTATACCCTTAAAAACATAATTTTTAGAATTAGAAAACATTATAAAAATCTATTTGGATCATTAAAATTCCTTCAGAAATTTTTTCGCAAAGTAATAAAAAAAAATCATTTTAGTTTTTTATTTATTAACAATCCAGTTAAAATTTAAAAATATCCCTTTCCAGGGTATCCATACTTACTCTATATAGCATATTTGTACTGACTTTATAAATCAGTTTAAAATAATGTAATCTACAAAACGCAAACAGCCACATACAGAGACAAACTTTCTGATATCCATTTAGTAGAAATTGTTTATTTCTCTTATTAGGCTCCGGAACTAAAGCACGATTTTTTTTAAACTTATTGTTTGTCCTACTACTTTTAAATCCTAATTATCATGAAATTTACTTGCAATTTTCTTCATATTCCAAAATTTTAAGCAACTCTTTTCCTTATTTTTTGTACCTTTTTGAAATCCTCCAGTTCCTTTTCCATTTAACGCATCAAAGATTCAGAAGATATTTTCGATGGCATACCGAAATAGGTTTTTGATCTAATCTTAAGTTACCGGCATGCTGGAGATATTCTTGCTAGGATCTCTAAGTTCCATGCTTTCAAATCCGCGTTTATAAGTAACTTTTATTGCTTTAAAATAAAATATGTCAAAATAGAAAAAATATTGTTTTAATAAAATTCATAATTTTCCATTTGGGCATTTTATTATTCCTTTAAAAGCAATAGCATTCATGAAGGTTAATACCTATAAATATCATAATATGCTGTTAAAAAGAAAATCAATAAAAATTATTAAAAACTATTTAAACTTTTACAGAAACGCAACATAATTTTAGCCACAAAAAAAAAGAGATACATTTTTTATTAAATCTGACAATTTTGTAAAAAATAAATTCAAATTGATATGGAAAGACGCGCATTTTTCTTTTAGATACCTCCGATACAATTTTTAATTAAAATCTTTTTATTTTTTCTTCGTTAGCTTCGTTTTTGTTATAGGTAAAAAATATTTATAGCAACATTATTCTGTTTATTCATTATCGATAACTATAATGAATAAACATAAAAATAGCTACGAAATTATATGTATTAGATTTGTTAACCGGTGAATTTAAGTCAAATCTCATCATCTGTCTTTTTTGATTCTTAGACTTATTTGATATCAAATCTCACGTGTCTGTGCTCTTATTTTGCTCTGTGATTTTTGATAATACCAAATGAAGAGATTGGGCATAGTGCATGGATAGCAAACAAAAAATCATAGATATATAATGCAATGAGATAAAATATAATTGTTCAAAAGAATGGTAAATATTTACACATTTAGGAAAAATTTAAAGCAGATAGAGGGAAAAATTTAATATAACTATTTTTTTTTTAATTTGAACATCTGCATCATCTAACAACATTGAAATGAGTTAGTTATTCAAATTTTGTACTTTTTACAATTTTTTTTTTAATCTGTCAATGTTTATATGTTTTGTACTACTTTTCAACGATTTTAAGTTATGCAAATATATGCACTGAATCATCAATCATAATTTAAATTTCCATAATATAATAATTTCATCTAAAAATGATATCTTTTTTATTTTATCATATAAGAGATATGCAAGGAAAAAATATAGTAATTGTAAAAAAGAAAAGAAAAAAAGAAAAGAATCGAACACGGGATTTTGACATAATTTTACTTTTCAGAATTCTCTGCGTCCGAAAAAAAAATCTGGAATTACCTTTATCTGTCTGCAAAATGACTCTCTTGAAATGAAAACTCTTTGAGCTACATAAATGGAATTTGGCATGTAGCCTTTACACAAAATTCGTGCCGGTGTCCTGGCATATTGGTAGGAGTCTTCAACGTGATCAAGGCGTTCCGGTTCGGGCATGGTTGTTCTTCCTCTTTATGCTATCTATGAGGTGTGTAAAAATGTCCCTCCCCGGAAAAAGGGGCTGTGCAACCTTGTGTGACGCATGAAGTAGCTAAGTCGTACTCTTGGCCCTAGTTGGCGCTACTGAAAAAACAAGAGACTCTCACTCGGCTTAAATCACTGACAGATCTGTCACCTAGTTTGTAAAGAGCCATAAGTAACAACAATAGCACAAAATTCGTAGATCCATACGTAATTCAAAATGAAATCCTTTCATAGGATTTTTCTCTGTCGGTCTATCTGAGAGCTAGTAAACACTATACCTCCAAATATCAATGAGCTATATAGATGAAATTTACCATATAATCTTAACATCCAATAACTGCAATTTTGAATCAAATGGTATGGTTCTTTCAGAAACTGGGTGTCCATCAACCTCTACATTTGTATCTATGGAAACAACATATCTCAAAAGTTCAACAACTTATAGTTCTGTGTCAGATTAGGTTTCTCTAGGTGAAAGAAAAGACATTTAAAATTCCTTCTGGGTTTTCTTCAAAAGAAAACCGTTACTTAAAACTTTCTCTTCTTTCTTCTCAAGTCGGTATCCTGAAAATAAAAATCTGAGTATTCAGAACGTTAACAGCTGCCTTTCCCACTATTTTTAAGTTTGAAAAATCGTCCTGATTTTTAAGCACGAAGCTGGAAGGACAACACATATATTAAGGAATATGCAAGAAAATTAAAATATTGTAAAGACTCCTCTTGCTTATTAAGTTCTTAATTTCAATTAATCATTTGAATTTTTTCATATCTGAATTGGCTGTACCTCCATTTAGTTTGGATTATTCACAGTAAATCTTTCTTCGCCAAAAAAACATTTGAGGTTTCTTCTATTCCGTAATCTAAAGGACAAGTAAAATCATAATAATTTTTAAAAAAATATCATTCATGTTTCAGTATATTAATAGCATGTATATTTGAGAATGTGCACCACATTTGCGTAAATCTGAGAAAATCTTTTTGCACTAGAAAATTTAATATCATATTATTATTAAACATTTTCGTAAATTTGAAGCAAAAATTCAATAATATCGTTTAAAGGCCATGAAATAAAAAAGATAGTTTCTTATAATTACTTTTGAACAATTAATAAATATTTACATTTTTCTTCAATAGAAATACTCTAAACTTAATAAACTTTCATAAAATTAATGTAAAAGAAACATCACGAAAATTTTTCTCTATATTTTTAATTAATTCTCATTTCTTCAAACAAATTAATTTTTTTAACTTTGAAAAACTTCAGGGTAAATTCATTTTATTTCTCTTACTTAAATATAAACAAGAAGGCATGGCAATAGCTAAAGGAAAAGCCTTCAAACTTATAAAATCTTAGCTTTAAAGAAATTGATATTAAAAATAAATATTGACATAATTCATTGTACTTAGTCAGTGATTAAAGTAAATAAAAACATATATATATATATATAAACAGTAATTATATGCTTTGAGTGTTTTTAAGTGCTGATATGAAGTTTAACCAAAAACTTCTTTTTTTACGAGTGAAACTTTTTTAGTTTCTGATTACAAACTATTTTTTATTGAAGTTTTATATACCAAAAGCTAAACAAAATGTATTCTGAATAATAAAAAGCTTAGCAAAAGTAAATTTCACGGTCACTTGTTTAAAAAGTAAAAAAAAAAAAATTAAAAATGGATTTTGTTTATTTAATATCTTGAAAGTAAATTTGCTTAAGTGAAATTACATGCTTTGTTTTAAAATGAAGCAATCGTTTCTGGCAATATTAAACAAGATAGAGAAAATCGCCTGTTTTTTATATTTTCTAATAGTTATGTAACATGCATTCTTAACGTGCATTATTGTTCGATATTTTTTTTTTCTCCATTTTTAATTTATTTTAGAAGTGAAATATATCTCATCATTGCCAAAAGCACTATGGCTGTTAAAGTGTACAATACAAAAAGTTTAAACAAAGTTTCATTTTTATCAGAGAGATATATATCTGAAATTGAACTTCTTTCTCTCTTTTTTTTTTTTTCGTATTATATACTTTAGCTGCCAGCGGCGCCAATTGGCGACAATGGTTAGTGGGGGAATTCAATTCGCATTCAATGGCATATGAAGACACAATGACAGATGAATTTCGGCAAAAAGACATTTTTGATGCGACAACTTACCCTCTTGGTGCAACAGTATAAATCGGACCATAGAAAACATTTTTAAAAATCTTAAGAAGCTTTTGCAATGACTGAAAAAGATAGTTAAGTTCAAGCTTTCAGCTTATATTTAAAAAAATGTTTGGTATGAAATAATTATATGTGATACCTTACTCTCTATATGTAGAGAGTCTGTATTAGCTTTACGCCTCATTTCAAAAGTTTACATTAGTTTCTATTTCAAATAAATACGTACTTTTCAATCTTAAGAAACAACAACTAGTAATTTAAATTGTATTACTTGTTTAATTATGTAATTTGTATTACTTGTTTAACAGCTAAGAAAGCTATATTCATGATGAGCTATTTGGCTGCCAAAGAGGGTTTGTCTTTTATATTATCTAGATATCTCACATTCATGTTGCGTAATGAAATCTATTGAAGAATAATACATATCTTTGAGCATTTTATATATTAATATGCATTATATATAAGTTGAAAAACAAAAGATATGAATATTATTATAAAATATATATTGCAGGAAGTGTAACAAAAAATGATGCTTTATTTCCCAAGAAACCAAGAAACGCAAGCATCAAAAGACAGTCAAAGCATACACTAAGAAATCTAAGCACACATGTAAACAGAAAATTGTATTATAAAAGCAGCAATAACAAAATAGCGCTCAAAATACAATTAGAGAGCTCGTTCTGCGATCAGCACTATAGTCATTTGGTGCTCCTATGAATTCCTCCATTCAATATATACTCTCTGTGAAATATTATAAAATTTTCCAAAATGATATCGACTCTTGATATTGCCATAATTCTTGTATTTTCGAGGATTTTCAATTTTGATTCTAAATTCAGGAATTGAATTTCCAAGTGACTCACCAAAGTCATAAAGCATAGATCCGACATCCATTCGGCATCTTGTTAAAATATTTGTAAATCTCTTTTCCTTGCAATAAGATCAACTGCGCACGGAAAAAAATATTAGAGATTTGTAGCAATATTTACAGGGTTACCATAAAATAACTTTTCCTATTTGGGGGCTTCTTGAATTAAACGTAATGAAAGTAATGAAACCAAATTTCATATCCAAACTGGAAGACAAAGAAAGATTAATTTTTAAAAGATAATAATTTTTGATGCAATATCTCATGGACGAGCACACTACAGCTCAGTGAAAAACTTTATTTTAACTAAAGTACACATAGACAGATAAATAAAAGAAACCTTTCTGTGAATTCTGTGCATGTATGTTATGTTATTTTTGTATGTGCATTTTCTATCTCTCAAACTTAAATAAAATTCTGAACAATTCATTTTTATTGTATTCGTTATAATAATTAATTTCAGTATCTTCATTCGAAAGGGCCAAAACTTCCCTTATCGTTGTCTTTCGTTATTAAATTTTTCTCTCTTAATTCATTTCCCCATGTTTTGTATCCTGTACATGAAATTTGATTTTATTTTGTTTTTAAGTTTTAGTTGAATTTGTTTGTAAACAAGGAAGTATATGATATGGAAATATATGATAAATGTTCTTGTAGATTACATGTGGAATTATTTCTTAGTATAAACCCAGCGATGACAGTAATATGCAAGACTTGCTTCATATTAACTGAATATATGTATATAAATGTAGAATACCTCATTAGATATTCATTTCCACCGAGTGCCATATTTACAATGGATAACAGTGTCTGAATTTTCGGTGATATAACTTCTGTCATAAAATGTCCTCATATTTAAAGGCATCGATAAACACTATATTGCAGTGTAGAGTCGAAATATTATGTGTACCCTTATAAGTGAAATTTATGCGTTAGCTAATTGAAATGAAGGGGCAATTCTGCAGTTTAAAAGAGTTATTTTTTGTAAAATGAGATTGTTTCACTACTTTACTAAAACTACAGTTAATCGGTCATTATTTCAAAATAACGAGATTCTGTTCAGTATTATAACTTAATTATCTATTAATTAATTTAATGTTATTATTTTTATATTATCTTGCCTTACTCAGAAATGAGACTAAAAAACTAATAATTAAAGATTGGCACGAGAGATGGAACAACTTCATCAAGGGGCGAACAACCTATCAACATCTTTAAAACGTTTGGTTAACCGAATCGAGAGTGATTTTTATCTTAACCAATTAAACACTGGCCATGGTGTATTTTCTGCGCATCAAAGTAGTTTCTTTGACCAAAGTTCGACTTGTCAGTGTGACGCCGAAGAAGGTTCTATAAATCACGTGATCAAAGCCTCTGCACTATGGCGAGAATACAGACTCAGATGGCCAAGAAATTGGATGTCTCTTGAAGAGCTCATAACAATTCCAGTCATTAAATATTCGATTAGGGACATTCTGTCAAATCTTTTGTATTAAAAAGTTAACACTCATTTAATGTATTTTATGCATTTTTAACAAAAATGCAAAATGTGATGTTTTTTTTTTCTATTCTTTTCTGTACCAATATGCATTTTCTCTAGAGGTTTCTTTATTGTTTGCAAGGGTCCAATGTCATCAAGTGTCGTTTGTCACTTCGTGATAGGTGGGTTTGCTCTTCCGCGGCCCCATCAAGTTCTCCACATGGCCTCTGGTTAGGTCGGAGTATCGCACAGTATTAATATTACCCTTCCTTGGGGACCAGTTTATTCGTCTGGAACATAAATTGTGTTTCATACAAATCAAATTGAATTTAAATATGAATTTTCAAATAGAAATTTAAGTAGCGCTGTTTTAGTAACTTTGCACTAACTTTGCGCTTTGGGTGCATGAACTTTCTTATTGAAGATAGGTCACATTTTAAAATCGCAAGTTAGTCGTAAAAGCTCACATTGCTTAGATACGTTGATTTTAGTTTCTATATTTAATTTTTTTTTTTGTTCATTACTAAAATATTCTAAAATTAAAGAAGTTTTAAAACTAAATTGTCTCTGTATTTTATGTATATATCACCTTTTATTTCCTAATTTCCTTAAATGTATCAAACACAAATATGGTGCAATTATCACGAACAGATTGTTCTGTCTTATACTGTAAACTAGAATACTTTAACTTGACAAGCAATATTCAAGTAGTAAAAAAAGTCATCTATATCTGATTTAAGACTCCTCTACTGAAACTTATAACTTACATGATCATTTTGAAACCGTTAGGAAGTAAAATATACAAAGAAATAGGAAGCTTTAATTTGTTCATTAACAGCATGAATTCCGGACCAGTTTAAACAGTTTCAAGTAGAAAATCTGTATTTTCAGCACAAAATCCGATTATTCAACAGGAATTCTAGCTGAATTTCAATACTTATGTATGAAACGGCTCATCAAATAATTATAGCTATCATAAATTCGGATATCCCTTTCTAAGACTCAGATTAGAAGTTACCTAGACGGGTTTTTTTTCTCTCAAGATTCCTCAAGATTGCTAACTTGCTGAAGATATCGCAACACTAACATTCATCCGGTACTTTGACAAATTTATCGAACCCACCTGAATGATAATGTGTATTGAATCATTTGCACTTTATTTTTGATTTCTGACTGAATATTTATTTTTCTTATTGCAAATATTGACTTCCGATATTCAGACGTTCAAGGTATGCATATGGGGCTAGAATGAAGTAGATGAAGTTAGAAACGCTGCCGGTTTCTTCATGTTATTCTGATAATCTTAGAAAAAATTTAGAATCCATGCATCGCTTTTACAATTTTTTATATATATAAATGAGAGTTGGAAAAACATAGCAACTGCTCCCGGTATTTTCTGATACATACTCTTTCTATTCAACTCTACATCAAATTTATAATGAATGTCAGGTCTTTTAAAACCACATAAAATTCGTTAATATGAATGAATGATGATATTAATTAAGAAAATAACTGTTGGAATTCCTGGCGTAACCCTAATTACATGTAACCTTTTTTTAGCGCATGCGCGCTGGTGACGTCAGGAAAAGATTTCCCATGATCCCACAGAATGAGATGTAAGTTTGGGTTTGAGTTTGGATGGATGAAGTGTATGATGGAACCAAAGATGGTTTTGTGCTGTGTAAAGAATTGGTGCACGTAAAATGAAATATATGTAAATATTTTGTATATAATTATCTGTGCCTGTGTCCTTGTCCTACAAATAAAAGTGGTGATAAAAAGAATACTTGGATTAATGATTTCGATGTTCATGTTCCCGATCTAATTCACCTTGAAATACCTCTATTATATTTCATTTTGAAGATCCAGAATGACAAGGTAAGAGAGAAATCTTTCTTACATTTTCCGATAAATTGGAATTTGGGGCCTAGAAATTCCAAAAATAACTGAAATAATACTACTTGCGACAGATTATTCGTTACACAAAACGTACCAAAATGACAAATTAGTTATCTTAGTTCATTATCAGCATATCTGGAGTAATCGATGATAGTTAAAATATATCGATTTAAGCCCTTCCTTTGTTATTGCATGATGACAGAAAACAATTATAGTCCCAATTAATTCTCTTTTATTTGACGAAAGCTTCATATGTACAAGAGTTTTCAAACAGTTCCATAAGTTCTCATTAGTTTTGAGGTCACAACTGTTTCCTGGCCATGATAACAGTTCAATGCTCTTTGTACTAAACTACACTTTCGATACTTTTGTTATATTGCAAGGAGCTGAATCCTGCTGAAAAATAAATGGCGCGTTGTTGGAAAAGAGATCACTGATGGAAGATGTAAGTTTTGGTTCTAGAATAGTGTCATTGTATTTTCTCGTATTTAATGTCCCATCGATAACATGAAGGAGACCAATACCATGTGCTGACCATGACCAAATCATAACACTAACTGAGTTCTTCTAACACTTTGAGCTGCCTGAATGCAGTCAGGATGTAACTCTTCGCCTATTCTAAGTCTTATGTATTTTCCCCCTCACTACTGAATAACAATATCTTTCTTTCGTCACTCCGTATACCTTGCGACTATAGATCATCTGTCCAATTAATGGACTCCCTTTCCCACTGTAATCTTTTGATAGGCTACTGTAAATTGAGATAAGGAATTTTTCGTTGAATTCTACCTCTAAGTCCAACATCAAATAATCTTCTCCTGATTGTTCTGACATAAATGCCAGAATCATTCAATTGACTTCTGATGGCCGCTGACGACATTCTTCTATCTTGGAAACATAGTCCTTTTATTCTTCTGACATCAGCATATTTGGTGTACCTTTTTTCAGCCATTTCCTGCTTTGTATTTTTATTGAATTTGTCTCCAGATATCATAAATAAAACTTTCGGACTCCAGTTGTAGTCACTGAACCACCCACTCGTCTTGCAATTTCAGCATAAGAAATACAACATTTATGTAACACAGTAATTTTAGTTCTCTTTCTAGGTGTCCAACCTATTCTTTTATTTGATGTCTTTGCTTCTTGACTAAATATTAGAAATATTTACAAAAATTCCAATTATGTATTAAAAAGTTTAACAAAATTTCTAACTTGTAATTTTATTATATAATAAACAGTCTTCCTTCTACAGAAAAAAGTCCAATAATGACTTGTTCCGACTTTAAACATGATGTTAGCTTCCGCTAGCAGTTATTAACATTTGATTGGTTCTCAGAACAACTGTAAGGTAAGTTAGAAATTACAATCTACTCCATCACTGTGTTTGTTTTTCAGATGAAATTAAGAATAAATTTTTTGTATTGTAAATATTTGAATTTTGCCTTTCGTATTGAAATCAGCACTAAATTCACTTTAAAATGATATGTAATAGTTTGCATTTTGTGAAATGTCACATTTTCTATAAGCATTCAAAGTTAGAATTGTTTGACAATTGCAATATTTTCTCTTCGTATACTTATCAGAAAATAAAATATCAAAGAACAGCAGTTAATTACTTACTAATTATTGTTGTAAGGTATACAGAAAGGACGGCTGACTGATATTCTTTTTGTCACCTTTTGCGCAACGGCTGATAGCAATGAAAATTGATCAAAACTTGATCAAAATCTACAAATTTGAAATTAAGACTACACATATTTTCTTCATCGATTTTACTGAGGTGTGCACTACTTCATATACAAATGAGGGCATAGACTAATATAATTTCAAAAATCGATTTCTCGAACTCAGAAAAAACTAAAACATGGAAATTTATTAAAATCTCCAGGTCAAAAATTTTTTATTATTGCAATACATTCGCACTAAATACCTCGCTTATGAAGAATTATGAAGAATTAAAAGAAAAACCTAGCACTAAAAAGACAGACTCAGAACTAATTAGTGCTGTAAGACAAAACACAGGCAGAGGCACTGCAGGCCAATAGTGGCATAAATCATGAAAATTGATGAAAATCTCTAGGTCAAATTTTTGACAACTATAATAATTTCGGTTTGTATACTTTGCGTATAAGAAATTAGAAAAGAAAAAAAACTATTATTATAAAGACAGACTAAATGGTACTTTATGAGAGACTAAAGAACGGCCGAAAATAAAAATTCTTTCCGTCATCATTTAAATCAGAATACAATGACTGAAGTAATGAAGCCAGATAGCCAAAAAACAGGATAAAGAATCCTAAAATATTTTCATCCTACAAAATTTCACAAAAGAGACTCGCAATTGTTCTTGAAAACAACACTCGATTCTCTACAGTCTTATCTTACTTTCTTTTATAAAGCCAGACAATATCGCTCGCATCATTATTAGTTCTTTTATGAAAAACTGTTGAAGTATTACTTTGATGGGGATGAGTCATATTGATAAATGGAACGCTTTCAAAAGTCCACCACATTATTATTCTATCATGTATCATTCCATCAACAGTTGTCTCTGACAGCTTAAGATCAATAAACCGAACTTCTAAATCTACATTGCATTTTCTATACATCTTTATAATGAAGATACAGAATAAATACTTTTTTCTGTTTAAACTATTTTTTGAATAAATACATCTTTAATATGGTGGTGAATATATTTGCATAAAAGATATTTTGCAATGATGTAAAGCATATTATGGTCTATGGTATCAAAGACAAACCAAAAGAAGTATTCTCTAGTAGCGTCTCGTATATTTATCAAAATATGTCATGTTTTATGTTTTATTTATTTATTTAAATCTCTGATTTTGCCTATCGAACCAAAATATTTAACGGCGCTTGAAACCGAGCATGTAGGTACATAAGACGTACATCTCGCAATATATGTATGAAAAGATATGTCAGAAAATAAAAAGAATTGGATCAAAATCCTAGAAAAATCATGGTTATATGAGCTGTAAATTATCAAAAAACAAATTTTAAGTACAATATGGTGCGTATAATAATTTCATTTTCCTACAAATTTTATTACATTTTTAAAAATGAAATAATACTAAGGTTGTTATAAGGACAAAAAAATAACCCAGAATTTCATTATGCTCACCTCAAGTTTTAATTTTACAGATCAAAGAACTATTGCGAATTATATTTCAGTAAATATACAAGACATCATTTTTATAAATACAATGCATCTGGATAAATGAATTAATAACAAAATATACAAACACTCTGAAACAATATTAGTGTTAGCAGAAATAGGATGCACGTTTCATATTAGGTTTTCTTTCCATCCGAATGCGTGTACACAAACTGTTCATGATTCGAACCCCGTTCGCAACGATTTATCATATGAAGTGAAATGATGCTTCCAATTATTTATGCAAATGTTTTTCACTATATATAAGAGCGGAAGCACTCGTGCGCTTATACTTAGACGTAGATTCAGATTTTCTTTTTTCACTTGTGTTCGTAGTCTGTGTCGGTGTGATATTTTATAATGTATTAAATGTTTGTTTGTCTCAAGAAATAAAAGTCTGTTTTTAAGAAGTCTTCTCGACCTGCGACATTTTATAAGCACCAGTCACATGCATTTTTCACTGCTATTATTAGAACATTTTACTCTGCGGGCCTTACAGACGATTGATCTTGACAATTACAGGGTTTGAATCCAAATATCGTCTGACAATTAAAATAAAACAAAAATAAAACTAACTAATGAAGGTAACCCTTGTTCAACTTTTGAATACATATATTTTGAAAAAGAAAACAAGTCTCTATCCTCAAATTATATTTTATAACAGATCCTCTGATAGTTTTTGCTTTCAACGCATTTATTTTCATTATTTATTTAATTCATATTTAAAGACGAATTGACCGAAATAATGTTGCTTTTAAATGAAATAGGTGAATTAAAAAAAGTCTGACCTGAATGTAATCATCCTAAAAATAAAAAGATCTCGTAATTGCAATCGAAAGATTAGAGGATAAAAGACAAAATGATTTATCATCAATTTCCAACACTAATTGTTTCAAATTGTGACGATGAAACAATGATAATAAACGAAATATATTATGCAAAAATTATAAATAATTAAAATTTACTTCTATATATATAATTTTTTCCAAATATAAAGTGCAAAAGATGTAAGAATTTCAAAAATACTCGAATTTCTTCATTTAGAGATTTATGAAAAACTATCTTTGAATGTTTATGTGAACTAGATGCAAAAGAAGTTTTCAGCAAAGACTTCCAATACAATCTCAAGACTTCTTTTTCCTGTTTTCAAAATTATGAGTTTAGCCTTGTCATGGATTGAGGACATAATTTGAAGATTTCGGATTTCTTTTCTTTTTTTTTTAACCTATTAAGTACAAAATCTTATATAGATTTGTATCTATGATGTCAGTGTTCACATAGCCATTCTTCTTGATTCTTGTGCTTTTAGTGGAGCTTGGGGTCCGAGGTGACCCGGTGGTAAAATCTCAGCATCTGAACCGGAGGATTTGAGGATCAAGACCCAATTCCACCGAGGAATCGCCGTTTAGGGGATCTGGTACACGCTAAATTCGTCGGGGCCAAACTTCCTCCCACTGGTGTGGTGTGGAAGCTTGGAGAAGGAGTGCCGGCTTAAGTTTCGTCCTTCTTACCTGACTGCGGAGCAAGATTATGCTAGAATTGCTTTAAAACGGGACGTTAATACAACTGAATAGAAATTAATTAACCTTGATCTCAGAATCTCGAATTAAAAAAAATTTTTTAAAAGTCTACATATTGAGGGATTTAGTCGAAAATTAGACCCAGGTGTATAAATCTGAATAAAAATCATGAACTATTATCTTACTCATATTAGATTGTAAAGATTTAAAGATATTTTATATGCAAATTAACAAATACTCAATACTTAAATAGATTTAATCTAGAATTTCATACAGAAATAGAGTTTTAGAAATTAAATTTTATTCCAAATTTCATCTATCTAGCTTGTGCCAATTTTGAAGTAAATTATACACATATACGCGAATAGATTTCATCAAAAATTTAAAAGTTATTGAGTTCTGAGTTTTTAAATACCTAAATTCAGTATTCCGTCTTCATCTACAATTCAATAAACGTTATCATTTTGTATTAAATTAGATTTAAAAGAAGGAAATAAATTAATTGATTGCACGACTGTCATATATGTCGCGTGCCTTGACACAAGGGATAACTATTTACTATTTATAATGTTTACTAAGGATTATAACTATTACTAAGGATAACTATTTACTATTTATATTATAATTTACTATTTAACTATTTACTATTTACATATATATAATGTAAGCATATAAATTTTTAATCAGAAGGCAGTTTCGAAGACATTGAAGATACTTTCGATTTTTTGACGTTAAGTGCAAGCAGGAAAGACGAACACACATACAGCACAGAACGACATAGAGCGAAAAGAAGAAAAATGAATACCAATTGAATATTTTATCCCTGATCTTAAATAACATGAAATTTCTGACACGTGTCGATTCTGATCGGAATTTCGCACACGTGTCGACCTTGACAAGAGAAACTGGGGGATCCTTTCACTCGGCACGTGGGAATCACTGACGCAATCATTTTTACGAAACTTCAGTTGAATTAATTAGAAAGAAAAAGTGAAATAGAATCAGGAAATAAGCGAATATTTTAGAATGACTTTGACATGGGCTGAATTAGACTAAAAAATTAAGAAATTAATTAGGATTAAATTAAATTAAAAATAAACATTACATATATATGTACAATTAAATTCTAGTTTAAATCTAAACTCATTTCTCGGAGCTCCCATCAGAAGTCCTGCAACACACAATCTTGCCAGTGTCAGTCACCAACTCTCGCGCAACTCTCCTTTTCTTTTCCCTTCATCTTCGTTCAGTCATAATGCCTGAATAGCAATTTGGAGGTTAGAGGCATGACAGTATACAAGAAAATAAAATCAATCATAAATCATTGGATTTAGAGTAAAATCGTATTCTTAAATTCATTACACCAATCTATTCGCTCATATTCAATTCATTTTGTTAAACTATATTTTTTAGAATAGTTTATCTATTTAACTATTAGTACTTAAGTTCTGAAATTCCATTAGGGACTAGACTTTCAGAAATGTGTCTAGCTCTTTACAATGTCTGGAAACTTGGCAGAATTTAATTGAAAATTCTGAAACCATCCATTAACATTAAGCACCTGAATGAATTTTGAACTGAACAATGGGATAATATTTAAATTTCATCAGTTGATATCAATTTAAATTATCTATACAAAGCTTAACAGATCTGACAGATTTATATAATGACTTCTAGAAAGTGAACTGCGACATGTGAAGGAATGCATTGAATTAAGAGTGGACGTTTATTGATATTAATACAAAATTAAAAATGCTTATCATGTTTAGGAAACGTTTTGTTAAAGGAAAGCTTTATAAGAAATTATTTATTTGTTTAAATTTTCAGTAATATAATAAATGAATGCGTAAAATCTTTCCCTTAAACGTAACAAATTCAACCAGTTGCCAAATTTTTTATGAAATGAAACACAATTTAGACTTATAAAATTTATTTTATGTTTGAAATCAAACACAAATGCAGAATTTTTTTAGCTTTAAAATTGTATGAAGTCATATCGAGAAATTTCAACATTGTTTGCTTAAATTTAGATTTTGAATCTAGCTTTGCACCCTGTAGATGCACCCTGTACAAATAACGAATTATCGTTATTTGTACAGGGTGCATCTGAAAAATTTCAATGTGTGCTAATTTGTTCAGAAAGGTATTGGATAATTTGAAAGAGAGCAATCGTACGTCTTACTGAGATATGTTAAGCAAATCAGATGGAAACAAACACAAGGAAAACATATCGCAATACTTGTGACCTTATTTTAAACACTGTACTCATATTTAAAAGTAAAACTTGCTTATAAGGACCATCACAATAAAGTAATAGGCAAGAGAAGCGCCTGACTACATCTATTATATTTGAATGCTGCATGCCTGTATCTTTGCCACCGATCCATAGAATTGAATCTTTCAGTTCCACCAAAATCGTTAGAGAGCTTTGTATTACAAGACTTTAAATATCCCCACAACCAAAATCTCTCGGAGTCAAGTCTGGTGATCATGTGGGCCACTTAATTTAAATTTTCTTACAATGTAGACATAATATAGTCACATAAAAATGTAACATGCCATTCTGCAGTAATGATGCAAGCTTTCCAGCCGGAAATAAGACAATGATTTTGAAAAAAAAGAGCCCAGAATTAAAGATGCGGTGAAATCAAACCAAATATTCACTTTATGAAAATGCAGTGGCTTGGTCAGCAAAACGAAAATTTTCTGAACACTACTTTTTTATGAATTTTTGAAGTTTTCGCAAATTTTGTATGTGCCCTCTATATTAAAATCAGGACATTCCCATTGGCTGTATCTATTTGAATTTCTATTCCTATTACTTCCCGCGATATATCTTCTTTAATTTTCATCTTTAATAAACTTAGTCACCAGAGATGATAAAAAAAATCAAGTAAAATCAAATAAATTCAAGCTTTAAAGTCCTGTTCATATGAGTAATATTCATGTAAATCTTTAACATTGCTGATTATTGTGTGGCACATATGCATTCGCTAAACTTATATCAGAAATAAAAAATACAATGCAAATCTAAAGTTTCGTAACTTCAAAGTATATATTCAAAAATCTGGAAACGTTTATAAAATTTGTATATCTTTGAATTATTTTTAGAATAGATATATTAAGCATAAACCGCATCTTACACTTGCTAAGAAATCCCCTGAATTCCTTGAAATTCAAATTCAGTTTTTATATTCATTGGAAGTAGGAAACATATTTCCAAGGGATATAGTATCCATTTAAGCTCCTTTGGATTAAAAAAATTTAAATATTATAGAATCTATTTGTTATTGTACATTTATTTCAAAGCTGAAGTTATTCGTACAAATTATTCAGAACATGTTATATGAAACTAGTTGTCAAATATGTCAATAATTCTGTAAAACTAAAAGATTATAAATAGTAAATAGGTTTTGTAAAAGTTTAAACAAAAAGAACATCATCTTATATGTATATTTTTTTTAAGTAAGTGCACTGAATTTCATATTTCAAACATTCATTTTTCAAAACATATTGTATACGAATAATAAAATAACATTTGTTTCTTTCAGATGGCAGCTATTTATTTTGTTTCAAAATTGCATCATTCTATTTTATATTTTTCATTTTCAATATATCGATCAATTTTATATTAAAAACAAGTACATTTTTAGCAAGAATGTTCAGGCAATCCAGTTTTAAAAATAAGGGACGCTTCGCAAAATTTTGATAAACGAATTGAATATTTTCTGTTCAAAATATATTTTAAATATTTACATTAAATTTAATCGCTAAGAAAGAAGTAAATCGTTAATAAATCATAGATTTTTTTACTCAAAAAACTACTCTAATCATAAAAATACTGTATATGCAATCACTTACAGCAACATTCCGATGTTCTTAGAAGCTGCATTTTAACACATTAGCTGCTCCATTTGGGGATTAAAGAATTTTATATACTTGACGCTAAAAATACATTTGATACACTTGACAGTTTGGTTTCATTATTTTTATATAAGTCTATATTGCGAGTATTATGTGTGCGAGTATTTTGTTTCTTTACAAAAAGCGAGCATTATTGTGTAATTTGAACGGAACAGAATTGTCATATTTGAAGCGTTATATTTTTAGTTTGGTTTTTATATTATGAATGAAAAACCGTAAATAAATATGCAATTTAGAGATTTGTAGTAACAATCTGTTATTTACTCAGTCTTTCAGTTCTTATTGAAATGTTTTCATTATCACTTTATAACGAAACCATTTTTCAAAAATATAAAATATCTTCAAGACAAAACATAATGTGAATATAAATATACTGTTACACAACTTTTTGTACATATTTATAACTAATCTATCCAAAAAATTCCACAAAAAATTGATTTTTTAATGGGTTAAGAATTTGAGAAAATAATATCATACTGAATATATAATAATATCATATAAGAAATGTATTAGAATATTTATACTAAACATTTTGTATGCTGCTACTTCTTGGAATATTTCTTGCTTGACACTCGTAAACATTTGCTAAGGACGGATGACCGGTCACAAACGGCTATATAGTATAAGGGTTGGAACTTTAATAGTGGCAACACTGCTGTAAAAACGCCACTGCTGTAAAAACGTAACAAAACCAAAGAATGTCACGTATACCACACGTTAGCTACATACCTAACTTACCTCTCAGCAAAAAGACTCGTTCTTCTTACGTCTCGCGCATGCGGAGTGACGCGAAGAACTGATCCGTGTATTAGCTTCCGGTCTAAAGTAAATGTTGTCAGGATGTTTTCAAAACAAAAACAACGAAAGTGGATAAAAACTGAATGTGCCAGAGGTCGCACAGCACGAAATGTCATGTAGGGCTTCAACTGTTGCAAGATGAGTAAAAGCCTTCAATGAAGGACGCCAAAATGTGGCAGACATGTATCGGCCAGGTCGTCCTAGTGTCAGCGAAGCAGAAGTACTAATGGACAGTGATCGATGCCAAGCCATTCGTAAGCATTTGTGCATACGACTGTGCTGCACATTCTGAAGGAACATCTGGGCATGAGAAAAATTGCTTCACGATGGGTTCCGCATCATTTGACGGAAATTCAAAAATGGCTACGATACGATGCTACTCGAACCCACCTGGAGCACTATGAGCGCGAAGGAGAGGCTCTTTTACACCGTATCATTACGCTGGATGTGACTTGGCCAAATCATACCAGCCAAAACTGAAACGCCAATCAATCGAATGGCGTCATTATGGGTCACCTCAAAGTTCGAAATTTCTTCAGAACCCCAGAAATGTGAAAGTTATGCTGATTCTTGTGTACTACTGTGATGGTGTCATCCTAACGCATACCGTTCCCCCACAGCAGACCGTCAATGCGCAGTATTACTTCTCATTTTTGGAGCACAAGCTTTGAGAAAAAAACGGCAACACTTTCTGTAGAACGTCCCTATCATTTTGCATGACAATTTTGCAACGCCTGTAGCGCAAGCTGTGGCTGATTTGCTTGATCGATGGGGCTGGAAAGTACTTTACCATCCACCATACTCCCCATATCTAAGCTCTTGTGACTTTGACTTAATTCCTAAAATGAAGAAGCGACTTCGTGGCATTCTCTTCAAAACTGTTCCAGAGATTCTTGCGGCAGTAGACCGGTTCATTCGAACTATCAACAGAACAGGCGCTGCTACAGGTATTCTGCGACTTCCACATCGTTGGAAACGGGTTGTACACAATGCTGGCGACTATATTGAAGAACTGTAAAACATGGTTACATGAATCACTTTTGTATTCCATGTAAATAAATAGTTGCCACTATTAAAGTTCCAACCCTCGTACATAAAAATGTACGAGGGTTGGAACTTTAATAGTGCTTGATTGCAAATGCTTGATTGCAAAGTGAAATTAAATAATGCCTGAATACTAGGACATTAAATTAAAGATAATTTATTGTGTTCTAAAATCCAAAATGATTTGAAAGTGTTCAACTCAATCTGGTATACGACCACCATACAGCGCAATGAAAGATTCCTTATTTCCTGACATGCTTTGCACAACATTTTCCAGCGACTGTTGGGATAATTTATCCCATTCCTCTATCAGTACTCGGATGAGTATGTTCTTGTTTAATGGAGGGTATTGTCGACCAACAAAACTCTTACCCCCAAACATTTTCAATGGGATTTAGATCCGGAGAACATGTTGTCCATTCGAGATGTTGAATATCCTCGTTCTCTAGGTAATTTTGGGCTGTGACTGTTTGATGACATGTTGCTGTCCATAACACTAAAATTGAGATTTTCGAAATCGGGAATGTCTAAAACATAGTAATTTGTCAAAATTATGAGTTAGAACTTTTAGATGATTTTCATTTTTTTTTCTTTATTTCATATATGAGAAAGTAAAAAAAAAAAATGGAGATTTTAAAATTTCCTTTTTCAATATATATGAAAATTTAAAAGAAGTTCTCACTGAAAGGTAAATACACATTCCGGCACCTCGTTATTAAAAAGATTTAATTATCACTCATAAAATGCATTTACTAATTCACTGTTCAAAGAAGCAAATAAATCATGCTTTTGTGTATTCACTGAAATAATTGTTCTGCACTAATATGACTGTAAATTCTTTTAACATTTGCTTAGATATTTTTATCTCAATCTTTTTCTGTCTCTTTTATTATAAATATTTTGATTTTTCTCTTTTACTTTTTTGTATTCATTTATGTTTTTGTTTACGAAAGTAGCATTTTTTGCGACATTTTTAAATACAGAAATATGTGAAATTTTAAATTCTTAATCTATTTGTATGCATGTCAGTACTTTTTGCCTTTTCTCTGTTTTATAAAACATTTAGTTAAGTAAATTTAATTTTTCTTCCTCGACTTTCTTCTATAAATAAAATTTCTTTAATATTTCTTTAATGTTTATTATGAGAGAAGAATATGACTAGATGATAATAAAATAAATATAAAGGATAAAAGTAAAATAAAAAAGAAAAAAGCAAAATTAGAAATACAAAAAGCAAATTATTCAAATAAGTAAATATGTTTTTCAATGTAAGATAAACATTTCTTAAAGTATTATTTTTTTATTGTGTAATTGAGATTACATTCCATATCCTAAATTCTTCCAAATACCTTATTAAAATGAAATTTATTCGCCCTAGCGCATTATTTACAATATTTTTCTTCAAATTTCTGTTTATGCACTCTTTTTTAAGATGGAAGTAATGCCATGTTCTGCATTAGTTTTCTTTTACCCATAAAAAGTATAAAATTTGATCCTACAACTACATAGATATATTTATTTCCCTCTATCATTTCTTAAAGAATATATAAAATTTAAAGTAAACATTAATTCTCTAAAGGATTTTAAGAACATCATATATAAATGATACATTCGAGACATCCGAGAAAATGTCGTCTTAATGGAGGATTTGGCTCATTTAGTACGAAGGAACTGAGACGGCAAATTTAGATGGAATCGGTATTTATTTTCGGCGTCCTTTTTAAAGAAATAGTTTAGTATCAAAGAAAAGTCGTTTTTCAATCAGCTTTGAAGGATTTCAAACTTTTAGAAGAGAGAAAAAAATTATCCAATTTGAACATAATTATGCTGTTCTAGTCACAGCGGATTTCCATTTTCGAAAACGTACTTGAACTTCAAGAAAATTTAAAACCCATGTTTGCAAATGACAATATTAGAACTATTTTGCAGTAAAGTTTATTTATAAATGAATTTTATGCGTAAACTTGATATTACCAATATTTTTTTTATTTTAATAAGAAGGGGAAGCTTATTTTTCTTCGCGAGTTAATTAGGCCAACTAGAAAAGCAAAGTAATAACTAACAAGATAGATCTAACAAAAATGAAGAAGGAAGAAATTATGGAAGGAACACTATGGTAAGATGGAGATGATTGCTCGTTGGGGCAGAAAATGTTTCATAATATTCAAAATTTGTTGTTTTTTGTGCTTAAATGACCGATGATTTAGTATTAAAATAAAAAAGATTTCACCTCTAAAACAATGACTCCAAATAAAAATAGAACAAAAATCGGGGGGAAAAATATGTGCAACAATATATACAATACCACATATTGATAAGGATTTTCCCCCTGAAATGATAATTTGCAAAAAATTTTTAACTAAATACCTCGATGTTTATAAATTCAAACATTAAAGCATATTTTTGTCTTCTATATTTTCATTTAACTTGACATGTCTTATGATTGAAAGGATAGAATCTTGCTGCCAGTTTTTCACTCGGTTTCCATGTTCTAGAGTTTTGAAATTTTGATGTTTCTATGTATTTCAGTGATAATGTAGCATTAAAAAATATTAGAAGTAAGTTATTGATTAATTTAAATACATTATAATAGAATCATAGTGATTCCACCAAGCAATCTTGTTGAGCAGTATTAATTCTAAGAATTTAAAATATTTATATCAATGCAGTATAAATTGAATCTAAAAGAAGAAAATAATTAAAGTTCGAACAATATGGTTTCTTGTTCACAAACGAAAATGTATTTCGTTTACTATTTTTACAGTGATATTTTGAGCTTATTGTGAAAGATTATTAATTAATTATTTTATTTTTTATATCTTTTAAATAACTCTCTGTTTGAGAACGTTATATTTTTAGCATTGTTAAATGCATTAAATACTTTAAAAGAGACTTCAATTTTAAAATGACTTTTTAATAATCTAACTTTCGTATCCCTAAAAGATGAATATCTTTAAACATTTTATGAATATATTCATATAAATACGAATGCATATTAAGATAAAAATATGAATATATTTAATGATGATATGGATATAATACATTCTTACAAATCTAAAAGAAGAAAATAATTAAAGTGCGAACAATATGGTTTTTTGTTCACAAACGAAAATGTAAAAAAAGACAAATGTGTTTTTAGTAATATGTTCAGTAAATATGTTTTTAATTTTCTTTGAAAGAAACTATTGTTTATTTTTTTTCTTCTGCATGGATGACAAATTATCTTAATTAAATTATATATATATATATAATTTAGGCATTAGGTAGAGGCATTGTAAAGCAAATCGTATTTATTTGCATATATTGAAAATGTGAAACATAATTTGCGTTACAGCGCATGTCTATTACCATTTATCAATGGATGAAAAGAAGAGGGATTCTGTACGAACATGAGTTTCCTCTCTGTTCGTCATTGCATTCGAAAATGCGCCACTGGTGAAATTGTTCTACCAGAACCAACAAAACACCTTTGCAGCTCTAAAGGAATTTCATCGTATGAAGCAGATACGATGGGGTCCAATGTCTCCAAGTGCTCTACGCAAGATGATGCAGAAATTTGAAAAAATTGGGCAACTTGGCATTCTTCCAAGTAGAGGACGGAAGAAATCTCGTCTCCCAGCGTCGAAAATGTTGCGACCGCTCTCGTTGAAGATAGCATAATAGTGTAAGATTCCCAATTGTTTCCCGTGTTCTGGATATGCCGTATTCAATCGTACGGCAGATTTTGCATTTTTATCCATACAAAATCAAGTCTACACATGTTGCAGAACGGGGACTTAGAGGTCCGTAAAACATTTGCACTTCAGTTCTTTACTCGAATGGTGGTTGACACAACTTGTCTATGGAACATTCTGTGAAGTTATGAGGCCCACTTGTGCCTCAATGGGCAATTTAACACCCACAACTGTCGAATTTGGGCAGAGGAAAATCTTCATGTTATCCAGGAACAACTCTTGCATCCTGAAAAAGTGATAATATGGTGTGGTTTGACAAATGCCTTTATCATTGGACCGTATTTCTTTGAAGAGATAACTTCAAATGGAATCCAAACCTGTTCCGTCACTGGACAACGGTACCATGATAACTCTTCTACAGCGTGAATGTCTTCAAGACATCATTTTCATGCAGGATGGTGCACCACCTCATATTGATCGTCGTGTAAAGCAATTGTTAATGCAGCATTTCACAGTAACACGAGTTATCAATCGTCATTTCCAATAGCATGGCCTCTTCGTTCGCCGGACATCAGCCCTTGCGACTTTGGTTGTGGGGTTATTTGAAGGACAATATCTACCGTCAAAGGCCATCACCTCTACCAGATCTAAAGGACAACATTCGGCGTCGTATTCTTAATATTCCGGCTGACTCACTCGGGTCATCTGTAGTAAATATGGTTCTCCGATTAGAGCATATTATTGAAAATGTCGGACATATTGAGCAATTTTAATTTTACTTTATTTTACAATTATAAATCTTATTAAATAGTTTTATGTCTATTACATTACCACGTAACGGCGAATTTTTGTACTATTTTTTTATTTAATAAATGTAATGCGCATCATCTCAATAATCTGTAGTTCAAATTTTATCTTATTTGGATCAATAGAGTGCATCTTAGAGCCCTCTGAAGTGGGTAACTTATTTCTTGCTAACTCTGTGTATATATAGTATATATATAAAGAACTATTGTATTCAATCTGTGTTTATTATAACAAAACTAAATTCAGTTATAAATATCATGATTACTTCATTTAAAAATTTAATTATTAAAGAGTACTATAAAATATGCTAATTAAATTCAGGAATAATTTCCTGCATATATTTTATTAATTTTTCGGATTATTTCCATAAAGTCATAATGATGAAACAATTATTATATAAGTAACCTCTTACTCAAAGTGATTAATTATAACTTTTGAAACCAGACTAATTAACCAATTAAAGCGATTTTATATCGTTATTTTTGAGTTTAAATCATTTGTTTTGACATAACGAAACTTTTGAAAATTAATAGTTTTGCTTTTGCAAAAGTAGCTTAGACATTTGAACATGATATTAGTAAATATGGATATTATGGATAATTTAAGTATATTAATTTATCCATAATTCGAATGTAGTATTAGTATAAACATTTAAAATCGAAGTATCACATTTGAATATAGAAATTTAATTATATCCTCCTTTAAGAATTCCTCTTTGTTTAGTTATCTTTGAATGAGATGCCACATATGCCTACTGAATTTAAAAAAAAAAAAAAAAAACTTTATGCCTACTGTACCGGACTTCTGTTAGAAAATACCTGATTCTTCTATTTTCTGCATACTTTGTAGTTCTAACGTTTAAACAGTTGAGAGGGTTGCAGAAAGTAAAAATCATCTAAAAGTACACTGAAAAAAGAATCGTAAATCAACAGATTCGTCGTTTCAAAAAGACACTGAAACACGAAATAAAGTTAAAAAGAAACTCATTTCCTTCTAAAGACTTTGTAAATTTCTATTTAACCAAAGAAAATCACATTTACCATTACAGACTTGACCTTCCTACAATGTTGCTTTGCCATGGTGACATAAATTTAATTGAAATATAGTCTTACATCTGTATTGTAACCTACGATATGGAAATATATAATTTTATTTAAATGTAAAAAAATTGGTTATAATTATAATGCAAGGTCGCAAATATTTCAAATTGAAGGGGACTAACTATTCCCAATGCTCTTTCAAACATCTTTTGATAAGACCAGTTATATAAAATAAATTTTCAACATTAATTTATATAAATATTTATAGGATCATTTTTTATTAAATCAATCATTTAATGATTATCTGATTATTTTTTACTTTCCTTGGAATTTATCAAAGATTACTTGCTATATTATTTGGTATATAAAGATATGATAATTATTATGGGAATAAATATATTTTCAACGAGGCGATTAATATAAAGCAATCCTCAAAGGGAATATTTTTAAATATTAAGATCGCCCCGTTTGGCTCGGGGCTTTCTTGTGGATTTAAATAGCCAGCCATTGTAAATAGCACGGATATTGAGGTCATCATAGGCCATTCACCAATCCCTTAAAAAAAATACTCAAAATCAGAGAAATATCTTTTCCCATCTTCTTACCTCCAGGAATTGACTTAGGCAGCGGTGGCTTGGTGATAAGATCTCGGCTTCAGAAACTGAGGCTTCCAGATTCGAGACCAAGAAGTCCAAGAAAAATCGTGTAAGCTGATCTGATGCAAGTTAAATCCGTTGGGATCAAGCGTCCTCCCGCTGGTGTGTTGTGGAAGTTTGGTGAGGGGGTGCCAGCAGGCGTCATCCTCGTGCTTTGAATGCAGTTCAAAATTGCGAAGTCCGCTCCAAAATAGCCCTAATGTTGCTATAAAACGGGACGTTAATATAACTAATCTAAACCAGGGATTTACTCACTTATCCAGCACTTTCTTATATAAGTTATAGTGGTGCCCCTTCCAAGATGGATTAACCTGGGAGAAAATATTTAGCCAGTTCCCCGCCAGCACAACTTGGTGGAATGGACAAACAAGGCACACTTTGTTGAACGTACCTTACGGACGCTTTACCTCCACCTTCTCCAAGTCACAAAGGCAATGATGTATGCTCAAATCACTGCAGAAGGAGTGTAGAATGTCCGATAGTAAATATGTTTAATCACAGCCTGATGATTTCCTTAGTGGAAGTCGGAGGATATATCTCAGAGAGCCATGTCGGTAGTTTTAGGAATTAAGATCCTGGAGAATAGGTTCTTTGGCATTATGAGGGAGTAAGTTTCCAATATGGCATAATGACTTAACTATTATCCTCATATGAAATTACTGTTTGGTTTATCATATGAGAACGCGATGTTGTTTTGGTTTGAGGTTTATGAAGCCAAAAATGCATGGGCAGAAAATTAGCAATTTATCGTTTTTGAGGCGTCACTTTTTAGCTTTTAGGATTGTTAGAAAATAATAAAGAAGGTTGTCACATTTAGTGACTTATCGCAACAAAATTTACAGCTTGGCGCGAATGTTCGCTATGAACCAGATAAGAAGTTATCGTCCACAGAAGCACAGAGAAGTATTACGAGAAATAGCCAAGAAAGGTATCGAAAATTAAAAATATATATCTTTTAATTTTCAATTTTTCTAGCTTACAAAAAAATTTTAGAGCTAGATTTTGAGATGGGGGAAAAAAACCATTCTTTTCTAAATACCGACGCATACGTAATCTGATTAAGTCACGTGATTGTTTCAAAACGGTTTAAACTGGTTTTCACACACACACACACACACACACACACACACACACACACACACACACACACACACACACACAAAACAATCTGGCCTCGAAAAAAAAATAATTTAGAATTCGATTGATTTTCAAATGGTCAAAAAGCATCGCTTTCCTAAATGTTGGTGATCGCAGAGTATGAGTCATGTGAGAATATGGTGTTGTTTTTCTGTCGAATTGATACTACATGACTTAACTCTTCAACCGGCTGGAACGTAGAAAGTCGCACCAACGTGTCTCTTGAAAACCGGTTGGAACGTAGGAAGTTGCTTTCCGCAAACTGCTATTAACCCGGCTCCAACGTAGAAAGTCGTCAATGCTTCCCCCCTTAAATGCAATAAACGGGATGGGTCATCTGCTTGTTAAGGTCATTTTGTGGTTTTCATTGACAGTTAGAATTTGGGTGGTCCCTCTAATTAGGGGAATGAACTCCCGAGAAGAGGAAACAACGTTTTTCGTAAGAATTCACGATTGCAGGATCGAGTGGTGATATGAGCTGTATACTTCATTCCTGATTTGGATATTTCATTATTTCACCACAAATTTAATATCCAAATGAAAACTATTATACTTATTAAAGGTAGGGAATCCCTCATATTAACATGTCATAATCATATATAACAGTTAATGATTGTGATTAGTTCGCAAAAAAGTAAGTTTGAACTTTTAATAATACTTTTATTAAAATGCAGTAAAATATAAAAAAAATCCTTATATAAAATTTTTAAATTTATTTTCATCCCGATTATTAAGAGGGTCCCGAGACAGATATTTATTTATAAACGTAATTTTAACTATTGTTTAAGCTTTGTATACAGATTCTGGCCAAGCATTTAATACGTAATGAAAGCAAATTTGAAATTTTTTTGGATCTAATTATTTATTTTTTACTGTTTAGAGTGAGTTTTTAGTAAAATCGTTTTTAATTATTTTTATAGACGTTTTTATTTAAAGTATCTTAATAAATGTAATTACTATTATTATTTTTTACTGCTTAATATTATTTTTTATTTCATTATTTAAATACAAGCGTTCTTTAATGCTTTTTGCAAATCATATTTGTCTTTCTTTTTTTTTTGGGGGGGGGGTGCTGAGGTAGGAAAAAAACCCGCTTCTTTTATAATTTCTAAAAAATATTTTTTATATTTATATCTTTAAAATATATAATTATATTATTAATATTTATTTAAAATATCTATAAAAAATCAAAGCACACTCAAATGGGAGGAAGGTTTGTGTCTTGTGACCAGCTGCGAAAAGCGTATATGAAAAAAATTACTTGGTAATAATAAGGCCTATTAAAAAAAAGTTTAGCCTATGAAAGAAAGAAAATATATTTAATAAATGGAAAACATTTATTTATATTCAACAAAATTCGATGATGAGTATGATATTGCTTTCAAGAATAGAATTAATAAATGTATCTGGCCATTTATAACTAATGCTTTGCATTAAAACAGCATTAGCTATTTAATGAAATTAAATAAATGCATCAAAGGCTGATACGATTTCTAACTGTTTGAACGTATCACAAGGGTGTGGATTCAGAACTTTTGTTATCTATGGAGCTCGGTTCCTTTCAGTTGCTAGTATACGGTAAGAAAATCCATGTATTTCTCTATGTGAAAGTACTTTTTCGGCTTGTCCGCATTGTTAGTAGAAGTTTTACGATCAAATCAAGCTGTAAAATGTCGGTAGGTTTCGTGCTTAAAATTGCCCAAGTTACATTACAAAGAGAAGCGTTACATCTGGTGACAGCAGCCTATTCAATAAAAATTAGTGTCTCAAAATGGGTTATATAGAACATGTGCCAGGCAGATTGTACAATAGAAGTACTTTTAATACGAATCTCGCATTGAAAGGGAGGATATTTTCCCTTGCTAGGCATTCTGCAAGACAAGAATGAATTCTTGAAAAATGTTCTGAGTAGTTCTTTTAATCTTTACCATTTTTGAAATTTATGAGTCTTGGATGTAAAAGATTAATTCATCACTCCTGAAAACGCTGTTATTTTTATAAAATTAACGTGGCTATTATGGCAATAATATATGAAAAAAAGTTTTTACGCTTTGCTCTTTAATCAGTTTTAGATTTTATGTCAAACAAAGTGTGTGCTCTACTATTTTTGATTTTCATATCCATTAAAGTTTTTTTTTCATAGGACATTTAAAGACGTACTTCTTAATATATTTAATAATTAATGTCTAAAAAGTAAAGTAAAAAATTCGATTTCTCTGTTCACTAATACAAGGCAAGTGGATTTTCTTACTAAATTTGTTTATATTCTGGTTGAAATTCGGCTATTGATCAGATACTACTGAATATTGTTCCCAATAGAAAAATTGCTTCCTTTAGGAAATTTATTTCTAATGCACCTCCTAAGGCCAATCCTAATAGCAATTTTCAAAAATGAGCTAAAACTTTTTCACCAATGCTTGATTCTGCACTTGATCTTTATCTAAAATATAACAAAATTTTTAACAAAAGCATACCACTGAAACATACTCAACATTAAATAATTAGTTGGATCATATCTTGATATCAACAATGGAAAAAAATTAGGTTGAAATGATAGAAGCAACAATGAAGACAATTTAATTTCACTTCCATCATGAAATATATTGATGTAAAATATACTAAATTCGATAAATTAATATACAAATGTCAATTTAATTAATTTACTTTCCCTTCGAATTACCACGGAAAAATTTTAATTAAAATTTTAAATTTAAAAATTAATAATTTACGAAAATATTAGGTTTTGCATTTTTTAAAAGCTGTTTGTGAATATTATTTTCGCTTTGATAAGAAATGGTTACAGATGCTAAGAAGATTTTAACATCATGAGACCCCGATGAGTCATCTGTCACTAGACCACCAATAACTCGCTGCTTTACCACACCAACATCCGACCCAGTCTTTACTAATTAATTCTACGACGTAAAAATTCACACTTCTCTCTATTTTTCTTATATATATAATATAACTTATACATATATTATTTCTGATTTAGCACAATTTATACATATATTATTTCTGATTTAGCACAATTTATACATATATTATTTCTGATTTAGCACAATTTATACATATATTATTTCTGATTTAGCACAACCTTCTTAATATGTAATGTCATTGTTAAGCCACTTTTCTTCCATCCAATTTTTGTGACCGGAGGATAAGATCCTTTAAATAAAGAACTCTGCCCTTGCTCCACAAACTGGCAAAATTATTACAGATTCATTAATATCTATAATTTATTTTATTTTAATTAGTGTGCCAAAATTTGTAGCAAGTATTTTTATTGTTGCAATGGAATAAAAACCTTATTTTTCACTTACGGGTTTTAAACGTTGCTGAAGTTATGATTACTTACTCTAGATTGTTTTTCTTTTATTTTATTGTGCATCCATCTTTTGAAATTCACATGCAGTGAAATACCTTATAAATATTCCAATGAAATTCGTTTGACTTGTTCTGAAATGAAGAGCCTGGAAGCAACGGTCTGAAAGGGTAATTTTTAATTGTTAGACACATGCAGCTAAGTCTCGTTTTTATCTACGAGATAATTTACGTATTTTCATAAAAACATCATAATGTTGTAACTTAATAAAATGGGTACAATTGAAATTTTGATTTCATTGATGGAGTAAGATGAAGGAAAGATTCTTCGCAATATTTGTCAGCAGAGAAATGCATGGATTTATGAAAATATTTTTTCACTGACTATGAGTCATTTTTACCAAGATTTGTGACAAGATTAGGAATGATATAAGAAATTGACATTCAAAATATTCACTTATTAAAAATATGAATGAAATGATTATTTTTTTCAGATATAAGCCTCGTGAGTAAATGGATACATTAATATGTTTTCTTATTTTAGTATTAAAATTAACTTTAAAAATGTATTATTTCAACTTTTTTTTTTAATTATTTCAAAATAAGATAATTCAAAAATATTCAAGTAAACAATATTTTCATCAACATATTATCAATAAAATATTTACCTACTATATATTGACAAAAGATTGTTTTATTATTTTCAGAACTTAAAAAAAAGGAATAAAAACAAAAATCTAAAAAAAAAAAAAAATGCAAATTTTTATTTATAATTTTTAATAACAGATTTATATCCGAAATGAATGTAGTTTTTAAAAATTATTAATAACAAATTTTTATAATTTATTTTAATCTGAGAACTATATATTCATCCATTATATATATAATATGCGAGTAAAATGCTTACAACTAAAAATTAGAAAAACTTAATTTATTCGTAATGCAACTTGATAAATGATAATTCCTTTTAAATAATTTATTAAATAAATTTTTCTATTACTAATAAAAATTTATAAAATCATATTGAGGAATTTTTAAAAAAATTTATTTTTAAACAAATTCTATTTTCTGTAAACATTGCAGATTGAAAGACAAGTTCTTAGTTCTCAGAGCGAAAACCAACTTTTTAGTTGAAAAACCGCATGGCAATTGCCCTGCGTCGACAGATTTATTACTTGATTGATCAGTCAGCACTATTCAAAATCCCCGGTGTTTAGGGGGGGGGGGGTGATGGTCGAGATGCGGGAAAGTTTACCCCCTGTCGTTAATGTTTCAGTGGAAAGCAAAAACATACCAGGCCGGTTTACGAACGTTCTGCCAATTTATTATCTAGTAAATTGTATTCAACCTTTATTTTGACTGCGGCCGTTTTAAGAACCTTCTTAAGCGAGACAATCGGCGCTCGATGAGTTAAAAAAATAAAAATGTTCATACATGATAACTTAAAATTTGCAATAGCAGATATCATTGTGTGTGTGTGTGGAGTAAATGAAAATTTCTTTAGTTGAGTTTAGTTACTTCATTTCTGTTCTGAGATATTTTAAAAGTGACATTAGTCAAAAGTTAATTTCTTTATTAACATATAAGTTCTATAAAGATTGATTGCCTGGTAAATCTAAATAATCATTTATGGAATCATCTTATTTTAAGATAAAAAAGGTTTTCCTTGAAATATTTCTTTTAAATATGAAGATTAATTTCTTAAGAAGAATAAAATATGAAGATGTAGTTGTGAATATGTGGTAGTATAAAAAATTCCTTCATTGGATCTAATGTAAGTATTGTATTGAAATAGCCATTTACAATTTCAGAATATATTGGAAAATAAAAACAAATAATATAAAAGAGTAATTATTCTGTTCTATCATTAAATCGTATTTGGTAGAAATGGAGCGATATATTTACAAACAAAATATAGCTTAACAATTTCAGAAGACAGGTAATATGTGCTGTTTCAAAATAACTAAAACTAGGTTTAGATTATTTATTATATGTTTAAGTAGAAGAATATACTAACGATTCAACAATAATCAAAGCTTAGTTGTTCTTAAAATGGTATTCTTCTTCACATGTGAAACAGACTTTCTGCAACTACTTTTAAGCTTTGGAAAAAAGATAAATATTAAAGAAAAGTCTTTTTTTTTTGTTTTAGACTGAAACTTCTGTAATTCGAAAGAATTTTAAGTTATTCCCACAATTTTTCTTTTCGTAACTAATACATCAATAATTATATATGCCGAAGGGTATATCATTCCGGTCATTTGTTTTTAATATAAAGTATTTGTAAAAAGGTGAATTTTAAAATTTAAAAAAACTGTAAGTTTTATCATGTAAAGAAATGAAACTATAAAATATTTCTGTACGATATTTTAAGTTTTTGCATAAATATCATTTGAAAATCAAAAATATTACTTCTAATATCATTATTTAAAGAAAAGACTCCAAATATAGTCGATTACTGTAAATTTATTTCGGCGGTATGTTTAATAAATAGGTAGAAATATTCGAAATTTCTATCAAATTACTTTTATGAATATTATTAATCCTTTTTTTCTTGCAGCATTTCCAGGTTTTAAACTGATATTACTAAAGTAATTCATATGTTTTATACTACTTTATAAGAATTTACGCACACAACATTAAATATTGTTAAAGAAATAATGATATTAAACATCTAAATGGAAGAATTTTAGATTTTTTTAAACTAATCTATTTTTGTAATAAAGAAATGTGTGTGCATTGGTGCCTTACAAAGAAACACGTTTACTTAAAGCAATCAAATTAGACATAGATGTATTTTAGAGGGGAGGGGGGGATAGGCACTTAACAGAAATTTTTATAGCTTCCATTAGAAATTTAATTAATTGGAAACTAAGCTAGATTTTGACGTTTTACCGCGATAGTTACTATAGTGTAAAACGATTTTTAAACAATTTTAAAATATTGTCTATTTAATTTTCTTAACAATTTTTCAAGAATATTCTTTTACATGATTTTGAACAACAGATTTCATTTATCCTATTGAATCGAGACGGATTTTGTTATTCCATCAAATAAATAATCGAGGCAATTTCTTGCATACATCAAAGCCAAAGATGAGATTCTGCTAATTTTTTTCCGCAATTTTTACTTGAAATATCAAGTATTGTGTGCCAGAAAACTGAAATATAATGTGTCAGATACAGAGATTTAAACGTTCGTTAGAATGAACTTTGGTATTAAACTTTCGTTAGAAGAAAACTTACTTCTTTCTCACTTCCAGGAAGTCTATATGAAGGCTCTGGGGTCCAGCCACCTACACTTCACAGACGGGAGGTACCTCCTAAGGGAAAAGTTGTAACTTGATCGTTAAGAGTTATTAGGACTCGTTCTTAACTCCCGCCACCCATTGAATTTTGATGACGGTCATTCAGGTTCCCCGCATTCTTTTCTGGTTTCGCTAACTCTTATATAATACTGCTGCAAAAAATAATATCCAGTTTTAAATAGATGACTCGGACATTTAATGGCACTGTGACATTATGGGAATCTATTCCCTCAAATAAATTCCTTTTCTTAGAGAGATAAAAAAAAAGTGAAAGAGAATCATGACCATCAAATTATCCACAAGAGATTTAATTGTAGTAAAACACAGCTAATATTCTCAGCAAATCAGCAGGTCGCCCAAAGCGGGCAATTTATAATTAAAGATTGAAATTCTGAAGCTATTCCAAACATTTTTCAGCATAAGCATGATTTAAGTTTTGCTGATAAAAATACTGAAAATTTTTTCTCATATATCTGTTCAGAAAAGTCCAGTTTATTCCTAAATTTCATGCTCTACTTTATACTTCTATATGATATATTTCTTTGACAGTAAACAATAAAAAAATTTCGATAAAAAAGACATATTTCGGACACTTCTTAGAAAATATAAAGTAAATTTTATAAGAAGCATATGAAAGCAAACTTTATATGGATAATGTGTATGTCCCAAAGCTTTTTAAACTTTATAGTATGTATTGTAGAATATGTTTTATACGTATGTATATAGAATATATTCACGTTGAACTTAAAATATCTAAATATAGTTACTCCAAATATATGTTTGAAATTTAAACATATTTAGAATAACATTTCATTCTAAAAACTGTTTGAAGAAGTATATGTTATTTTTATTTTTCTTTAATATGAAGTCATGTTTAGAGTGAATGTCAGAGCATACACAATTTCAATGCAGGTATGAGACTGTTTTCATATTTAATGCTCATATTTTAGATGTTTATGTATTTTTTTCTCTATAGCTACTGAGCTGAACTTCAAAACGTATACATATCTTTCATTCAGATTGTTCTTTTTCATATATTGTTTTTTTTCTTCTGGTCTGAAATATATAAAAATATGATTCGACTACAAATATTCACTAAAACGGATATTCTTTAAAGCTTATATATATACATACATATATATATATATATATATATATATATATATATATATATATATGTGTGTGTGTGTGTGTGTGTGTGTGTGTGTGTGTGTGTGTGTGTGTGTGTGTGTGTGTGTGTGTGTGTGTGTGTGTGTGTGTGTGTGTGTGTGTGTGTGTGTGTGTGTGTGTGTGTGTGTGTGTGCATTATTTTCGTTGAAGCAGAATGATGCAGGTTCGAAGACCTTCAAGAGACATGTTATATTTTTAAATTAATTTTAATTTCCGCTTCATGAAAGTAAGATTATTTACAAGCAGGGCCGCGGACAAGTTACGTCCGCCACACTGCGGCACAAAAGCAGAAGTAAGAAAAAGCGCGAAACAAATGATCACTAGTCTTATATAACATAGGATTTCAGGCCACGTGCCGATAGAATACATGTATGGACCTTTGACAAGAGCAACGAAAGTATCACTTTCATTTGATACGTAGTACTGATGGCGCATTATTTTTACAAAGGAATTAATTAAACCGAAAGCGGAATTAGATCAGGAAATAAGAGAATATTTTACTTAGGGCTAAATTAAGATAAAGATTTGGAAATTAATTTGGATTAAATTAAGAATTTAAAACATCATTATATATATATATTGGGAAAAAAATAATTAAATGGCTAATTTTTAATAGCTTTTATATATATCCATGATAAAAAATAGATTATAGTGTCCATTATAGTTGAAACAAATCGTACATTTCACAAATACAAAACTGGTAACAAGGCCAATCAGCTTTATACATTTTAATAACAATCAATTTTATACTTTACCTTCTTATATCAAAATATTATTTGGAGAGGAAATTACTGGTATGAATGTAATTTTTAATTTCTTCTAGTGGCTTTCATGAAATGTTGCATGTATTTATTTGCAACCGCCTGATCTTGTTTTTTTTTTTTTTTTTTTTTTTTTTTACTTTCTTCTATACGAAGTTTCAGAGGAAAAAGTTTTCTGATAGTTAAGAGTTTACTAAAAAATCGACGTTTCATACTTCCTTGAGTATGAAAAATACTGAAACACTATAGATATGTATCAAATTTGGCATTATGTCTGTCTGTCTACTTGTGAAGCCGAATCTTTTGCTATAATTTTGTCATTCAAATTTGGTCTCTACTCCAAAAGTACAGATCGAATTGTGAATGGAAACCATTCGGATGAAATCTGTCTGTATACAATACCCACAAAATGGGGAGACATAGAAGAATACAATTTGGTACACAAACTCAATAGCTAATGTTAAAGTATGTGTCAAGTTTGGAACCAAATTCATTTAAGGGTTGACTATTTTTCTATATTATTCCAAGCATTTAAACGCGATAACTCAAAAACGGAATGACTTAAATATGTGGAATTTAGTTTGTAATTTTGTGACTACAATTAAATTTCTGAATCAAGTTTTGGTTTTCATCAATCGCGAAAAAAAAACCCATTCAAAATGCCCATTCGGTTTTCTGGTGCTTTTTTATTAACCGCATCCCAACAGTTTACCGTCAAAATAATAGCCAAAGATCACCCTCTAATATAGAATTTTGTATGCAGTCTTCATCCAAACCATTTGCTTAATAATATACTAGAGAGGCATATTAGCATATTAATGACACTTTTTTTTAAAAAAAAAACTTGATTAAATGACTAAGACAACTCCTGAATAATAAGAGAATTCAAAACAAAAATTATTCTCTTGAAAACAAAATTAAATTCATATTAACAGGCATCTAATGGCAATTTTTTTTTATTTTGTAAAAAAAATTGATGTCATGGTTAATAGAACGGAATTAATTAACTATCATTTTATTAATTAGCCCAAGTGAACTTTATTCTTAAAACATTAGTTTATGTCGTCTTTTTCCTTGGAGGTATTTTATTGCTAAAATTGCTGATAATCTTTTAATTTTAAAACATAAATCAGTAATATTAACTATGATTTACAGCCAAGAAAAATCGTATTAAATTCAATTCAATATCAAATATTGGTCATATTTCGTTATTATAAATTCGGAGATTTTCCTTGGTAATTTTAATTTACTTCTCATTTTCTGAAATAAAAATTTGTACATAAAAACGTAACTCCAAGCGAAATACTTATCAATTTTAATAAAATTCGAGATTCTACCTTTATGAACCTATTGAAATTTTAATTTCATTTTATTGATAAATTCCCAAAGGAGCATTTGCAAATTTAAAAAAAATAAATTTTCTTGTAAACTACTAAACACATTCGATAGCAATATTCATACCAGCACAGCTAAATAATGAGTAGTAATATGATAGCTATATCACCAATCAGATAACATTGAAGTCCTAAGTAAAATTAGGACTCAAACCTTAAATCTCCAAAATTAAAAACTTTTCCACATCATATAACATTTTAAACAATGCATATATGTATTTGGAGCATTCAAGTTTACAGAATATTTAACAATAAGAACGGCTTAAGAATTTATGTTAATAAATTCTGTAGTCTTTAATATGCTGTTACAATTTTTTATAAAATTAATTTATGCTTATCAAAACATAAATTTACCTTGCCATTGTCCAACCAAAGGAATTCATCGAATTTAAATTTCCTAATATCCTAATGGAATTTTTGTGGTTCAAAAAAATAAATTTTACCAACTGCGGAATTAATAATAACAGCGAAAATAAAATTTTTGATTGTAATATAAATTAATTTAGGAAAATCAAACCTATTTTGCGACAAAAGCCACTGATTCAGAAAATTTCTTGAAATTTTCAATATGAAACTAAATTTAAAAATATATTTGAATGTCAGAGCCTAACAAAAATACTTCGTTCTAGAAAAAAAAATCGCAATTTAATGGATGCAGAAATTTTCAATGAAATAACTTACTCAATTTCCTCGAATGATATTGACTTAAACCTACGCAATCTTGAAATTAAAAAAGACTTCTTACACTGATTAAGCAAATTTTTTCAAATCTTCATTATTAAACTTAATTTAAAAATATATATGAATTTCAGAGACTGACAAAAAATATTTTCTTTCTAGACAAGAAAAAAAAATCTCCAGCAAAAAAAAAAAAAAAAAAAAAGAAGAAAAAAATTGCAATTTCATGTGCGCCAGAAATCTTTTATGCAACAACTTATTCAGTTTTCTTGATTGATATCGACTAAAACTACAAAATCCTGACATTCAAAGAGACTTCTTGTACAGGTTCAGAAATTTTTTTCAAATTTTCAATATGAAATTTAATTTAAATATTTATATATGAATTTAAGAGCGCAGCAAATTATTTCTTCCTAGACAAAAAAAAAAATTCTCCTGCAAAAAAAAAAAAAAAAAAGTCGCAGTCTTATGTATGTCAGGAATTTTCTGTGCAATAACTTACACAATTTCACCGAATGATATTGACTAAAACCTATATAATTCTGAAATTCAAAAAGACTTCTTGCACTAATTCAGCAAATTTCTTGAAATTTTCAATATGAAACTTAATTTAAAATATTTATGAATTTCTGAAAGTAACCCTTTTTTTTCTAAATTAAAAAAAAAAAAAAAAAAAAACTCCAATAAAAAAAAATTGAAAATTTATGTCAGAAATTTTCCATGCAATAACTTATTCAATTTCCCCAAATGATACCTACACATTAAACCTACCGATAAAACCTACAATTCAAAAAGACTTCTGGCAACTTAAGATCGCGTGTAACTCTATCGTCGACAATAATGATGTGTTGTCTACCGGAGCGTGGTTTCAGGACGTGCTATCAGCTCGACTGCTATGCTCTGAGTAAGAATCGATCGAAGAGTTTCTCCTGGAGCTAGGGGTTGGCGTAGACGCATGGTGGACATTTTCTTTTTCACGCGACCACGTGGGGAGATATAAACTGAAGCGGTGCAGGCCGTTCCCGCCAGAAGCTTCAACAAAACTCCCGTAGAAATATCTGCCCCGACATCCCGGAATTCTCCCAACAGAGAAGCGTCCTGGAGTTCCCGCCAATTCTGTGGAACGGAGTTCCCGCTAGTTCCGTTTCTGGTAGAAAACGTAGAATGGTCGATGGAGGTAATAAGTGAATGAATTTATAAATCGTTTGGTGCATTTTTACATTTTGGAACAGAACTTTTTAAAACTATTTTGTGATAAATTGGATTAGTGGAATTGGAATTTTTGGAAATATAGAATCGATTTTGAAATTAGAATATTCAGAAAAAATATTGTTTGGAGATATAAAAGTTCTATATAGTTTCAGATTTTTCTTCTTTTTTTTAAATCAATGCGTATGAATAATTTTTTTGTATAATGTAAAAGTGAAAAAAGTTCTTGCAATCAAAATTTTGAATTGATTCCATAATTTACGTTGTTCCGTTAGAGAAATTTTTTTAAAAAAGTGTTTTAAATAAATTTTCGGTTTTATAAGATAAAATTTATGATAATAAATACCATAAAAATGCTGAAAACAGATCAAGAAAAGGTAGGAAAAAATTTTCCGAATTCATTACATTAAATTATTGTAAATGTTCACTTTAGAACTTTATAAATGAGATGGGGAAGTACTGAAAATTATAGCATTGATTTATTATTAGCGTTTAATTATTCACATTTTTTTAGCATTTTTAAATGCATTATATCACAAATGTAAACTTTTGAAGGAAAATTATTTCGATCAAAACAGGGTATTCTAACGTTTAAACATCTATTGGAGTTTTTTTGTAATAACGAGCCGTAGTTGCAGAAAAAAAAATTCCGAATATATTTAGCTTTAAATGAGCTTAAGAAATATTTTATACGCAAAAGTGTGATAAAAGATTTGATTTTAAATTATATATACTCTGTCAGTGGTGCTATGAGTAGGATGAGGGAATTGAATAACATCTATTGATATAGTTAACGAAAATCATTTTCCAAGAGAAATTTGTTTAAATGTATCAAAATTAGAATGTTTTGTTTTTCAAAATTATATTGCTGAGATCGTATTAAATTGTACTAATAAATTCTCTGATCTGTTATTCTCATTGGAATATTTTTTGAAATTTAATTAAGGTGCAAATATTCCTCTTTAAAGTTTAAATCTGCAATATCTGTTACAAATTAAATACAGCATTTCAAATTTTAACAATAATATTTACTCATGACTGTATCCTGAACTTTTCTTCAATTTCAAATTCGATAAATGTATTTCAATATTAGATTGGAACGAATCAAATAACGAATTTAAAATTGTTACAAAATTGTGATGGAATTTTGATATAAAAATGTTTGGCATGAAAAGCAAAGTATAGAGATCGTGATTTATTATTTGTTCATAAAGTTTTGAGAGATTTGACTGTGAAAAAATATATAAAATTCTTCGGATTGTTACAATTTTGTGGATGAAACTTAACATTCCAACTAGTCCCTAATTGAATCTATCAACAATTATTATTAAGAACAAACTTTGATATTCTTTCAAATTATAATCTTTCAAATCAAATCTCCAGTCAGATGAAGCAATGTCTATTCTCAACCAGAGCGATTACGTTTTAGACAATTTAACTCCATCCAATATTTCACAATATCATGATTATGCTACACCGCTTGAAAAAGAAGATCTGTCACCATTTGGCTACGCAGTTGCTGCTGTTTGCCTATTCTTCATCATGGTCTTTGGGTGCTTCTTCAATTTTGTCGTCATTATAGTAGTGGGTGGCACAAGAAAACTGAGAACCCCCATGAATGCGATACTTCTGAACTTGAGTATCAGTGACTTTGCCATTTCATTCCTTGGAACACCGATGAGTTTTGCGTCGGCCGTCAACAGAGACTGGCTGTTTGGACCGATATTATGTGAAGTATACGCATTCTGCATGACTTTGACAGGTAAGCTGTGCATGCTTTCTACACGAGTTCTTGTTGTCGAACCTGGTGTATAACTTAAGAATTAAACTTCATATAACAAATGGTTAAAATCTCAAAGAACTTCATTAAGCAGTATTTTTGAGAGAATATACCGTTGTGCTGGTATTTTTCAACAACAGGCAATTCCTCTTTGGTAATCCAGAGTATCTGTATTAGCACAAATTGCTCAACAACGATATCTTATATCTCACAACGATATAATATGGTAATTTGCAAACCTTAAGCAGTGTGTAATATAAGGCCTTTCTTTTGATAAAATAATCAATTTAGTTTGTTATTTTTCACTTAAACAACATGATAATGACAGATAATATTTTTTATAGTATCAATTTTGTGAAAATGGATTTGTTTTTATTTATTATGACTCGAAACTTGACTGCAGTCGCATTTGTATAAAATTGTCGTCGAAGTAGAAATTTGATGATTATAAATATTGTAACAAATAAATTCAACATGATGAAATTTATCGAAACCAGAGCATTTATATTTGATAAAAATGCATATGTTATCTTAATATTTTTAATTTAGAGATTTTTTTTCATAATTTTGATTATTTGACAATTAAGGGAATTAAGTGTTTTAATCAGATTACCTGCGGACGCATCTCAGGTTAGAGGCCGTAGACGCTGCCTAGTCGCAAATCCTCCACTTGATATGTTTAAAATATTGCCCGATATTTAGAATATAGAGGACATCGTGGACATATCTACAAGGAATTGTGGCAATCATGGAAATAAATTTTTCTAATCAACCTATCCATGATCCCATCTCAATGTAGCAGCCGTAGACAGCTGCCTATCTGGAAATATTTCACTAGATATCTTTAAAATATTGTCCGGTTTTTAAAATATCGGATAACATCGTGGAAATATCTAACGAAATCATGAGCTAATAGGCATACTAAATCATGTGGGAAAAAAAGCAAGAAGCGATTTACAGGATTATTTGCATTTTTCATTGATAAAATTCTTATGAATTACGTTTGTAACAATTATACTATCCACTAACCAAAGAGAAAAATCTGTTGGTATAGCAACCATGCCTGTAACTGAAAGAATAATGTAGTTGTTATCTAATGTAAATTGTTATGTTTAGCGCAAGCATATCGCAGTTTAACAGTATTTTTATAATGACATTCTGATCATTCACTGTCATTTCATGCTAAGATTACAATATACTATCAATGTTTAATTTATAAAGCAAATTAAACATTTTTAAAAGAAAGCGCAGCTCATAGCCAGAAAATGAGTTAGGTAAAGAAATGTTTATTTTTATTATGATTTTATTTTTTATTTTTTTTATTTTGTGAACTCGAAAAGAAAATATTTCTTTTATTTTATTATTCTTTTCATTACTTTGGTGACAATGAAATCTCTGGGAAGGAAATATAAAAAGAATTATTTTGTGTGTAAAACGTTTCTTTTAAAACTTTATCTAGGAGAAAAAGCATTATTCAGAATATGTTAACTATTAAAGGTATTCCACTCAACACCTCTTACTAATAGATTCTAAAAATATCCAACATTGTTTATTTGTTTGCAATTTTGTTTTATATGCAATATTTTATAAACAACTAAAGCAATTAAATGCCAATAATGAAGTAGAACTATAGTTTAGATTTCACCTATTTTTATCAACGCTGACGCTAAATTGTAAATTAATATTCGATCCATCATAAATTAATTCCGTATTAGTATAAATTATGGAAAAAATTATTGCAGATATGTATAATTTATAATCTTAATTTTCATGATTTTCTGATAATATCATAAACTTTTTCCATCAATTTGATGAAAATGCTTTTAAATATACAAAAGCATAATTTTCCTCTAACCTGTTAAGACAGACATTACTTTTTTATATCTTAAAAAAACATTTTCTTATGATAGAAAATATTCTTCTTCTTTAAAAAAATTTTAAGTGATATCATGCCGTTTCTATATATATATATATAAACAGCTAATTTTTATATTTTTAAAATACATTTTCTTATGATAGAAGACATATTTCTTCTTTAAAAACTTTTAAGTCATATCGTGTCTTTTCTATATATAAACATTTATTCTTTATATTTTTAAGAAAACATTTATGATAGAAAATATCCTTCTTCTTCTTTAAAAATATATGTTTTGTAATTTTGTGCCATTTCTATATATAAACAATTACTCTTTATATTTTTTGAAACGTTTTCTTATGATAAAAACCATTCTTCTTTTTCTTTAAAAAATTTTAATTGATATCGTTTCATTTCTACATATAAATATGTAACTTCTTTTTGTTATCTATATTGCTATACCATGAACAATTTTTTTACATGTTCAATATAGAATGTATCCATATTTATATCAAACATTATTTATATAAATATAAATAAATATTCATAATGGATATCCACATTATTATTATTTATTTCCGTAGTTATAATCGTTTGCCACATTTTTAACTGAACGATTATGCGTATAAAAAATATAGTGTTTTTAGGTTAAAATGTTTCCAGAAGATAAATATTTTTAGAATATTCCCATGATATTCTTTCTTTGTTTATGGCGGGAGAAACAATTGGTTTCGGCGATATTATAGGAACACACCTATATTTTTGTCTCCTTGGCAAGATTACCCAAGGCAAGGAAACGTTTAACCTTGAATATATAACATTCGATACTCTAGGCAATCAATTAATAATAGACTCAATTCATATATCTATTTCACAACTTCTTCAATATCTCCTCCTTTCATACATCTATTCTTTTTTTTTTTTTTTACTCTAGCGAATTTTAGTACTTTTAACATTTTTTAGGTATATTGTAAATATTAACGGTATATGTTAATTAATATATTTGGACGTATAATGTGAACGCGCTATATAAACGAAAGTAACACTTTTGTTCTAAGCTGATGCGCATGCCCTAAATACGTTTTTAAGAATGTCTTACTTGAAAATATTGATTTGTCTGTTTAATTATTTTTCTGTTTATTTTACTACTTTTGTCTGGTTATTTTACTACTTTTGTCATTTTGAAAAACTTTATTATGTACTTAAAAGTAATTCTTTTATATATGGTAATATTTTGACGTGATTTAAATAATCTTATATGCTTATTTTGCAAACTTACAATTATGGAATTATTAGAATTCTCTGATTTAAACTAAAAATGAAATTAAAATAATATAATAAGATACATTTAAATTTTGAAAATTTAAAGTTATATATATATATATATATATATATATATATATATATATACGTAATTTCAGAGCTCATGTAAATGGAAAAATAGAAAATTATTTATAAAGTTCCAAATTTGCAAAGTTAAAATAGGTTAAATTAATTTAAGTAAGTTTAAGTTAAATAGGTTAATAGAAATTAGATTTAAAATAGGTTAATAAATTGTTAAAACCCTGAAATAAAATGATTAGTGCGGTTTATTTATTTAAATTATCAATTATGAAATTTTTAGCTATCATTACCAAAAATTTTCTACCATAAAAAAAAATAAATAAATTCTTTACAGAAGGTTTCTTTTTTCTGTAACACATTAGTATTCAGAGAAAAAAAATCTGGCTGAACAACGAAACTGATTAATGCAGGTTTATTAACAAATGCAAATGTCTCCGCTATTAGGAAAAAATAATGGTTATTCTTTTTTTTTTCAAGTAGAGTGCGACATAGAAAAGCAAAACATTGAAACTATCCTTAAAAAAAAAAAAAAAGAGAGGAAGAATTCCCCTTCATCAGCATACAAGACGATAAGGAGAGCCATTAGATTCCCATTAATTTCTTGCTTCTTTGTAAATAATGGAGGCGAAATGAGAGAAAAGCAGCGAACTAAACAGTTTGAACTTGTTTAGGTTGCAAAACTTTTAATGGCGAGAATTTGTTTATCTTCGAAAACTATCTTCAGGTAATGATTGGAACAGGGTTTTGTAAAGGCAAACCAAAAAGAAAAAGGAAATCTATTTTATTTCTAAAAGGTGTATATTTCGCTGAGAGGATTCTTTTTTTATTTGTTTATTTTTAGAAAGAAAATAAAAAGTTATAATACGTTCAGGAGATTTATTATAATGCAAAACTAAGAAGTTTTCTAAAATCATTCTTATTTTTCGAGTTCTCAGCCATTAGTTGTACATTTATTTTATAAAACTTTTCATAAAGGAAGTATATAGCTTATTTAATTTATAACTAATGGAGTATATAGCTAATGAATTCTTTTAATATGAAATTATTGGATTCTTTTTGTGAAACGACAGTGCATGAAGTAGGAATTAACAGTGGGATTCAGTAGTTAAATAAGGCAAAAAAAAAAGTATAAATATTGGACAACGCTAGTGGAAGATAGACATATTATGTGTGCCTTTTTTTTATAAAATAATCATATATGTGCGTATAATATGCACATACAAAAGAAATAAAAATTCTAAAATTTTGTTATTAATATTTATTAATATATTCCTTGTGGGTCTCATGACTGAATAGTTTTCCATTCGAAACTTATTCCATGAAATATGGAATATGCATAACATTTAAGGGAAGAAAATTTTCGTGGATTTTACTTTCACCTAATGATGCAGTATTAAAGATTGTAGATGCAGCTCCTTCAGATGTCATCCTCGTTTCAACCTGACTCAAAATAACCCAATCCGATTCAATAAAATGATAGCGTAATTTGAATCTTTGTAAAAGGAATATAATAAATGTAATTATATTATCTATATAATATACTTACATTAAGCCATACATACAATATACCAGCAACTTCATGCATTTTTCCTACTTGTACATTTTGCTGGAATCATACCCTTAAGAAAATGCTTCATTTCTCCGTTCGAAATAATACTTCTGCAGAAATCACCCAACGATTATACGGTGGAAAAGATCGATCAACTGAATAATAGAAAATGGTGTTTTATTCTTCAAAATATTCCTGATAAAATATTGAAGAATATTAATATATATTCTAATATTCTTTCAAAATATTGAAGAATATTAATATATATTCTAATATTCTTTCAAAGTATTGAAGAATATTAATATATATTCTAATATTCTTTCAAAATATTGAAAAATATTAATATATATTCTAATATTCTTTCAAAATATTGAAGAATATTAATATATATTCTAATATTCTTTCAAAATATTGAATATTCTTCTAATATTCTTTCAAAATATTGAATATTCTTCTAATATTCTTTCAAAATATTGAAGAATATGAATATATCTTCAATATTAATATCTTCAGAAAACCTGAAGCATAGTTAACAGAAACAGGCAAAACGTACACACACACAAAAAAAAAACTCTTGTAGAAACTAAAAAAAATCGCGCAAAATTCAGTAATTAAATAACAGATAATAGCATGCGACGACTCCAGCTATATACATATATATATAGTTTGCCGACATGATCTTATATCACATGGAATTCTCCTGAAGAATCTCGGGATTTCGATTCCTCGATTAAATAAAATTTCGTGTATTTTCTTTTAACCTATATTTTCATCGCAAAATCTTCCAATAGTCATTTGTTTATCACCAAAGCTTGTTGTTTAAGCAAAACTTACCACCAAAGTCGCAGGATATTGCCCCAACATCGATGGGTAGAGTTAACCGGAGGACGTATTGGAGGATCAAGCTAGGTTCCAATTAGTGCCTGTAGACGGCGCCAGCAGTCTACAGCCATCTATAGGCGCTAACAAGAACTATCCCAATTGCAGGATTAGCTATAATAGGGGTTATAAGATTTGGCAAATAAGCACATTTGTGGCGAATAATGCCAATCTTTTTCATTTCCTATTAAGCGATTTTGTTTTTTATTTTATTCCGCCAAAACTTGGAATCGTCAAACTGATTCGTTTCTTTTACTCTTTCTGAAACTTTACTCGTTTCTTTTACACTCTTTCAGAAATTCATCTGATAATTTTTTTTATTTTAAATTGATTTTGATGTAAATAAATTCTTTATTATTATTAAAATGTATTTATTTATTAAGAATATTTTAAGTCATTTGTTAAAAATTATTATTTATTAAATAACTTATTGAAAATATAAATGTATTTATTTATTATTTTTTTTCATTTATTTTATTATTGTATAATTATTTTTCATTTGAAAGAAAACGTCTCCAACAGTCGATAATAATAGAAATATTTTCATGCGAAATTTGAATAAATAAATGCCTTTATGTTATTGCGATTCGAAATAACATTTGGCTGCAAGGACTCTCCATATAATATATATATAAATTTTTTACTAAATGCAAATTTTTTTTTCTAATAAAGGAGAACGTGCGCGTGTGTATACAGAGAAGAATAAATATGTAGGAAAGGAGGGCAGGAAAGTGTAATGTTTGGTAGAGCAATTTTTTAATTTTTATTATTTAAAAACAGCGAAAAAGTTTGAAGTTTTTCTGCAATAACTTTCGAAAATGTTTCCAAATTAAAAAAAAAAAGATTTTAATTCATCTTTAAAATAAAAGTATATTTAGACATATATCTTTTTAATTATAAAATCTTATAATATTCTTTATTTTAACAAATTTTTAAATTTTGATTTTCAGCAATATTGTAAATGAAAGACAAATCATTTTCATTTTTCAATCAAAGCTGAACGATTTTTCTTTGTTAAAAAATATGAGATAAAATTATTCACACTTTTAATATAATAAAATTTATAGGCTGGCATGCTATCAATAAATTGCATCTTTCGAGGCAGGTTGTTGGACTTAGAGCTTTCAAATTTGGCTGGCAATTAACTATTTCTTAGATAGCAATATTAAGAAATCTTGTTTCAAAAATTAAATTAAAATTTTAATAAAAAATTAACAAAATTCCAGCATTTTCTTTATAACTTCGAAATATATCACTGACCATAAACATTTTAAATTTAAAAAAAAAAATTTCAGTTATCTTTTTTTTTTAATTCCATTCAATATTTTTCTTTTTTGATCTTAGTATTTTTCAAAATACTTTTAAACATATTTTTCATTGGTTTAGTAAACTATACTTCTATATGAGCACATTGCAATGATATTCAATACAATTTTATGCGTATATTATAGTCATTTTAATTTTTTAAAGATAATATAAAACTAAACAATTAAAATCTACAATCTTGGCTTTCTGTATTATTTTGGATGAAGATTCAAATCTACTTTATTATCTTCATTTCTATTATTTATTTTATTTCATTTATTTTAGGTTAACATAAAATTAAAAATTAGGTATAACTGGATTATCATCTTTTTTTTTTCCCCTAATAAAATACAGTTGATTTTTTTTATTTGACCAACTTTTTATGGCTTTTTTCTATCATTTAATAAAAAGCAATTTTAAAAATTAACTTTCTATTAGTTTTAATATATTTACTTCTTAGCTCAATCATTAAATAAGTCCTCTATCAACTGCAAGATAATTCTTTTCGAAGGTTATGTTAATTATTTATATATTATAGTTTGCTTAAACAGTAATTCACATAAAAAACTAAGAATTAAAGAAGAATTAAACTAAAATTAAGTATTAAAAAAATAATTCTCAAAAAAATTCTTATAAACAGTATTTTTTATAATAATTTACAATTATATGTAACTTGTTATTTTTTTGCAATTCATGCATTAATTTAACAAAATTAAATTTATTGCAAATACTTTAATTGACATAATTAAAGTAATACTAAATGAATGATGGACAGACCAGCTGGTCACCGAAAGCAGCTGGTACATCCCTAATTATTTCGATTTCGTTTCCAAAGTATACATCTAACAATAATCATCCTTATAATGTAAAGGTGTTTTCAATGTGAAACAAAACCGTCTACTTATATCATTGGGGAACGCGGTGTTTATTTATTAAATAGTTAGCTAACATTAGAGCTCATGTTTCTTCTTCGGCTCTAGCCATATCATACATGGAATACCTGCTTAGTTCTGCACCGACTCCTCTTAAAATCCAAAATTAATATTTATTGACTGATTCTCTATTTAGCATTTATTTTCAGCTGCCGTGTATGTGCTTATATTGTTATATTAATTTTGAATGTGTAACATGGACCATTAATTGTTCTATAAATTTCAATATATCTTTTCTAATCAACTACTATTCTTTGAATAATCTACATTTATTCTCTGAAAATGTTTGTAGATTATTTGATGAAAATAAGCTGGAATGTATAAACCTCTTCAAACCCATAATGGGATTTATGATATTTGATTTTATCAAGTAAATTCTTCCAATCAGACTTCAAATCTTAAGAAATAAAAAATTCAATTAATTTGCATCAAAAACTATTGTTATGACTTTTTCAAACGCTATCAATAGAAGGATATTGGAAAACCTATCAGGAAAAATGATAGAAAAAAACCATGAAGGAGCAGTTCTCTTAGTTTTCGGAAAGGGGACATCCTACAATGGCAAATTTTCAGGCACTGTGTTTTAATTTTGTTCAATTAAATCCTATTACTCCTTCCAATGATTAATACATTAATTTTACCCGGTATCAATAACATCATGTAATTGATCTTGACCATTTGTTATCTGCTAGGAGAGAACAGATTAAGGAAAAAAATGTCTTTGAGGGCAGATCAAAAAATCCTTATATTTTCTATAGACTACTTATATTCTCTTTTCAAATTTATCACAGAAATTATACAAAAAATAAATATTAAGGTGATTCGAACCTTTAATTCGAAATATCGTAGTATAATAATATTTTAGGTTTCATTTTAATCTATCTTTATATTGTTCTTTTTCCTTAATTACAACAGCAATAAAGTAAATAAAAATGGGGTTTAATATCGACAATATCAAACACATTCTTGAGTATAAGACCAAGAATTAAGCAGGATCGGTCTTTAGTCTATAATTTCCAGTTGGGCGACGTTCATAAGGTCTCTTTCATATTTCCTGCATACAGGGTTAATTTTTCTTCCGCCTTGTCATGGACCTTAACAAACATAAAAGAATCCTAGTAGTCTTTTTACGAAGGGTGTTGTATGTTCGCAACATAAAATGTACAGCTACTTTGTCTATTTCGTAGGGGGAAAAAGGGGGGGCACGAGAAGGGTATTGGGACCAGACATTTCCGTACGAGTTAAACGTCCAATAAATCATTATTAGCTCATTGAAAAAAGGGGCTAGGGAGTGATTAGTTTTTGCTAAAACGCATAAGCCTGCTGGCAAGAATGTTTAGTGAGAAAATGTATTGGTATTTTAACTAAATTTTGATATTTAAACATAAGGAAAAAGCTTCTGTCTGTTTGTACATGTGCTGACTTTACAAACCAGCCTTTTTGACATGTATCAATCAAATTTGGCCAATATTTAGTTTGGTGGGTAAAAATGTGCTTTTCAGAGTGATTAAAAATTTTTTAATTAATTAAAAATTAAGCGAAATATTGGTTTGTATTCGGGATAACTTTTTAAAAGTTTACAGTAGAAAAATAGTTTTTATAGCATTATAAAATTAAAATATATATATATATCCTTTTAATGATACCAAATTTGTTTATCATACAATTTTTCTTACAATATTTAATACATTTTTTGAAATATATTTTAAACGTATTTTGCAACAATATATATTTCACTGTTGAAAAAAAAAAGCTCAAAGCCGTTTTCAATGTTACTACTAATTTTGTATCAGTTTTTTTTTTTTTTTTCTGTTTCCATCATTGTTACCAGTTTTTTGTCTATCATTGTTTCTATCTTTTTTTTAGAATTTACAATTTAGAAGAATTAGGAAAGTTAAAACTCTTCAGCAACGGAAATTATTAACTTCTAGTCCACTTAACATGCTATTTACTAATGGATCTGTGGCGAAACTGTTCATGAGCAGAAAATAAAAATTTCAAGGCATTTCTTCTTTAAAAAATAATTAGCATTTTATGCATTGGATTCTAGTTCATTATATAAGTGGTGTTTTCTATAAAATTTGAATAAAGGATTTTTTAAATAAAAGCCTTTTAACTAGGAAATGTGAATTTATGAAATTATTATTCTGCACTGAATTTATTCAAAAACAAGATATTTGTTCTTAATTCGAATTCTCCTGTAATCCTGGAAGGTTATTTTTAAGAATTTTATTTTAACTTTTGCGAGCTCAAATGCTCACAAAAATAAGTTTTTTTTTTTTTTTAATTTTTAAAACTTTTTTCCATTATGGTAGATATGGATATTCTATCATTTTTATTTATTAATCACCATTTTAACAAGACGCATTTCAAATTTATATATTCATCTACGGATTATCTTGACAGTTTCAGTTTCTTTAGCATTTGTAGAAAGAAAGTTTTCCAACTTGAAATTAATTACGATCATTAAATTATTAATTATAAAACATACTTACGATCATTAAATCATTAATTATAAAACAAACTTACGATCATTAATTCAGCAAGGACGCTTAAATTGTTGGGCAGTTATATCGATTGGATCTGAAATCAGCTGGATTTCGGATTTATACAAAAAGTTCGCAAAAGGAAATAAAAACTAGAAAAATTGCTCCCTAATAATAAACGACAATAATGATCTATGAATTTTCAATTATTTTTTATGTAAGTCCTAAAAATTATTTATTTCTGACAATGTTCTTGCATTTCAATTTTCTTTTTGTACCAAATAAAGAATTTTCATAAATCTTTGTTAAGTCACTGAAATAAATAGTATAGTGACCTATATACTTATTACAAATAGTATACAAATTTTTGTCCATTTGTTGGCTAGCTTATGTGCATTCATGAATTAAAAATTAAAGCATATGTTTTAAAGTATATATAAATTTACGAGTATGTTTGGTTTATTAATCCGTGTGAAAAACACGTTTTAATCATTTTCTATTTAGCGTTAATTTTTATTTGTGATTTCAATTCTATTGCTGAGTTATATCTATAGCAACATTTTATTTAATACTAGTCACTGAATAACTGACTAGCCAACGTTAATGGCCGCTAAAATTTTCAATTAAATACTTTACGTAACTAGGTCTTAATAGCTTCTTAAGCAAATTATTTATAAGCTTCAAATTTTGATAGATAGTCTATAATAAATATTATATTAGAAGACTTCTATGATTCTATTCATTTTACTATGCATTTTCCTTATTTTCTGCCAACGCCACTAACCATCGAGGATGCACTTTGATGTTTTTAATCTTTTAACAATACAATCTAATTTCTAACCTAGAGTAAAACAGAAATTGGCATTTTTCTTCATATTAAAAATATTTTTAATGTAAATTTTTCAGTTTTTTTTTTTTTTTTTTTTTTTTTTTTTTTTTTTTTTTTTTTTTGCAGAATTAGATAATTATATTGCTTACTTTCCTGAGATCAGCTTTGCCAGTCATAATTTTTTTAAAGGACAGAATAATAATTCGCACAGTAAAACGAAAACTGAACATTTTTTTGCAAATTTAATAATAACTTTGGTGTTCATCAAGAATTCTTATGCTTTTGTATAATTATTCTTGATACGCTTAATATTTGCTCAGAATTCTTAAGATTTTTGCTGGAAAATATGTCTAAAATATTTTTAGAAAATTGATTAAATATGAAAAAGATATTTATACTGCAAAAAATTACAATCATTGAAAAAAAAAATTTCTGAATATATAAAAATAACATTTATACTGTAATATTTTCTAAAGTTATCGAGGTGAAAAAACATCAAGAACTTGCTTAATTTTTAATTAATTAAAATTCTAAATGAAATTTTAAAAAATTGCTCCGAAGTGCACATTTTATCCGTCCAACATAGCAAGTGCGTACTAAGTTTGGTAGCTATATGTCTTACGGTTTGATTAATAGAGCGTCAACACCCAGATATACAGACGCGCAAACACATATTCATCTTTATTATTAGTAGAGATCGCTCTACTAATAGTACGCTTTATTATTAGTAGATAATGCATTTCATGTTTGTAAAGATGAAGTTTTGTTATGGAATTTTTATTCACCCTCTCAAGTGACATCGTTCAAAATTGCACTACACGTTTGTATTCTCTATGACTATACATAATTTTGCTAGAAATTAACTTGTCAATTTACTTAATTTTTAATTTCACATGAGTAGTGTCATCCGGTACTGAATATGAGAAAAAAAACAATTTATTTTTAAATTACATAATGCATATAATCTGCACTAATTATAAAGATAAATTTGTGTGTGTTTGTATTGGTGCTGTACAGGGAAAATCGTTTGATCTATAACAACCAAATTTTGCACATATATTCAGTGCGGAAATTTGAAATTTCGGTGGGATTTTTTGAATTTTCAGTTAATTAAAATTTGTGAAATTTTGGTGTTTTTGCAATAATTTCTGAAAATATTATAGCAGAAAAGCAATTTGTACAGCATCTTAAAATTCAAAACATTATCTTTTTAATGATGAAAATTTTTTTGCCATATAATTTTTTTTTATTTTTTAAAAGTTTTTAAGTTTATTTTACAACATTGTATTTTATTACTGAAGAGAAACTGAAACCATTTACATTGTTGCTCCTAATACCTCATCTTAGCCTTTTCCCACTGATATGACCAAAATATAAAGGTTTGGTTTATTTTCCCATGTTGAGTTGACTTAAATATGAGGCATGCTTTTAATAATTTTTCTTTATATATTTTGTTATATTATATAAAAAAAAGTTCGTCCTATTGTGACAAAAATGAGTGAATTATGACAATTTAAATGTCACTGTTTTATAAAAACGCGGACCTCCATTGACTGCCTCGAAGATACAAAATCAGTGCCCTGAGTTTCCCCAAGATTGATCAATTTAAAATAATTACATTTTTGATTGTCCTAAAATAAGGATATTCAAGGCTTTATAACTCGGTCAGATTTGCCGCAAAGATGGAAACGTTAGATGGTCAAGATTATTTTACTGAATAGGATTCCTAGGTCTGAAGGATCGTATAAAATTTAGACTTCATAATCGTTTACAGAAGTACTTTTTTAATTGAAATAAAATAAAATATTACGTCATTTAAATCTTTTAGAAAGCAAAATTAAAAATAAAATTTTATGACGAGGCCAAAGAAATTATTATTGAATTATGTTTTTATTTAATTCATAAAATATGTAAATATTCTGTAATACAAATTAGATATTAATTCTGAACTCATATATTTTTTAAAGACGTGTTTGGTTTTTAAAAAATGTATTTATTGAAGTTTTATCAATTCCGGCTTCAATTTCAAGTTTACATTTTACGGGAGTTCATAGAAAATTAGAGAAAGGCATCGAAGAACGAACAGAATAAGGAAGGGCTTCTATAATAGTATCGGTGATATGTTTATAAAAATTTGAAGCTTAAAAACATTTTGCTCGAGAATCTATTAAGAGAGCAAGTTACATAAAATATTTAATTGAAAAGCAAATGTTAATTCTAGGCAAACCAGCTAGTTGCCAAAGGGAAATAGTAACAATAATTTAAAAAAATCAATTAAATTTTTTTTAAATCTGCTTTTAATTCACTAATTAGAATATCTTTAAAAAAATGTTTTTTTTTTTTTTTTTTTTTTTTTACAAAAGTTATTTTATATAACTGGTAAAAATTGTCTAGAAATAAGTATTATAGAAAATAGTTTCAGATTGGGCCTCGCGTTTTCTAAGACCAACCCTGTAACAAAGGTACTAGAAAGTATTATTATAAAATATTCTTTAAAATATTTAATTAAAATATGAAAAGAAATTACACAGAAATAAAATTGATATCGAATAATTAATATTTTGAATTTTAAAATGGCATGAGAATGACTTCTATGCAACAATACGCTCCGAAGTTATTAAGACGAAGGGTTAAAACGTCAATAAATTTTTAAAGAAAAAAAACCTATTTGCAATTTTAAAAACTTTTCTTAGTGAACATTTATTATTCAAATTACGAACCAACTTTCGGTCGAACGGTCTAGCCTTCAGAAATCTCGAATATGTTTTTGCCTTATAAATGTTCTAACTTAATGCAGAGACAACATCCAATCTATAAATTTAATCATGTTAAAATTTTTGTAAATATTGCAACATCCTTTTCAGAAAAATTAGACATATCAACCGAATAAAAAATTGAGCCCAATAAAAAAATAATAATAAAAGAATAAATAAAAATCGATATTTTAACTTGAATTTATTTTTGCAAACGATTACCTTTATTTGAGAAGCTACTTTTAAGCGATTTCTTTCTTTGATGAATACAATACCAAACAAGAAAGAGGAAAATATAAAACTCATGTTATTAAAATTTTTTGGTTAAAAATCTTGATCATTAAGCAGATTAATAAAAATAATAAAAATTTTGCTATATGCTGCCTTCCAAATAGCTCTTCTCGGTCCTTTTTAATGAATATTAAATCAACAGAATAACGTTAGAGTAAGATGCTGATACCCGTTCGTAATTTCAGTCTTACTGAAGAATAATATAATTATTAATGTGTTTATCTATATGTTAACATGAGTTACAAGACAGACTGCCGCCCCAAAGCTTAACATTTAGCAAACGTGATTTAGAGGATAAAAATGGGTACTTTTAGGCAATTTATCAAAATTTACAACTATAATTTTAATTAATCTCTCTCTCTCTCTCTATATATATATATATTTATACATACTATATATTGAAATAAAACGCATTCAACATGGTTGTATAAAAAATGGTTTTGTCCATTATTGCTATCAAAACATTAACTATATTAAAATGCAGCTCAAAACAGCGAACTCAAAAACTGACTAAAATACATCGATAAAAAAGTATTAAATAAGAAATAAATCGTAATAATAATTCCAATATTCTTTATCAAGTGTTTGTAATATTTATATGCTACAAGGGAAAATTAGATTCAGTTTAATCAACTTTACTTAAAAATCATCCGTTCAAAATGGATATTCACAGACCAATGCGAATGTCAAATACTTTGTTATATCATTTGTGTAAACAAATAACTATCTGTTTAATTATTCCTTAATTTGTCTTTTTTTTTAATTCAATAAAAATGTATTCATTTGCCTTTATAAAATGAAGGCATTTGTTTGAAGGAAATTAGATCATGAGTTCACTGACTTTTCCCATCTCCAGGCATGGGTTAAAGTGTAATTATCAAGTTTCGCGTGGGAAAAATGTTGATTATCCCATAAAAAAAGAATCATTATCCATCAATCACTCACATTATAAGAATGAGAACTATGCATTCCCTACAGCTTTTCTAACTGTTTACCAAGTTTTCTCTAAAAGCTAATTAAATTCCGTTAATCCTACAATTTTAGCACATATGATACTAGATAAGAGCGCATCTGCTTACCACCACCCGGTGGTTTTGTTGCCGTAAGCAAATTGGGGTAGCTTTTCAAAAGCAGCAGAGATAGATAAATAGATGGAAGTGGAAAAATCAATTACAGAACTGTCATAAGTATCTATTTTTCTTTCTTTATGCTCATAAAAGCATCGGTTACTGCGCTATCTAAGAAATAATTTTCTGCAAATAAGCTTTCTTTGAGAAACTACATTTAAGCAATTTTATTTTGGTGATTAAAATGCGAAAGAAAAAAGAGAAAAATATCAAAATAATGTTTATTAAAATTAATTGATAAAAAAAAACCCTTCACTTTTAAATAGAATAGTAGATGAATAAAAATTTTACAAGATGCTGCATTCCGGTGGATATCAAATCAAAGAATAACATTAGGTCAATATACAGATATGCAATTGTAATTTCAATCTTACTGAAGAAATATATAGTTGTTCATATATTTATCTATACTTTAACATGAATTATAAGACAGACTGCCGACTCCAGAAACTGAAAATCTATCAAACATGCTTTAAAAGATGAAAGCGTGTGCTTTGATGCAATGCATCAAAATTTCCAGTTATAATTTTAACTAAACAAAATGTTGATGTTTTCCTCTTATAATTCCCAAATATATTATTGTGCAAAAATGATACTAACACCATTTTCCAAACTTAATATCAAAATCCTTTTATTGATATCAATTTCATTATCATACAATTGTCTTTTTAATATAAATAAACTAAAAAAAATATTTTAGAATGTATTTCTACAATAATTTTTATTATTGTAATAAAATTCATTTCATTCCCAAGACTATCAAAATTTAACTAATCAAGTAAAGATGAATTTATTCTTTTGTCATTAATTTAAAGTTGTTTTTTCTGTCACTCAACATTACATGTTTGTTTGTATGCAATATAGTGATTACAAAAAAAAAAAAAAAGTATGACAGCAATAATATTATTTGATAACAATAATCTTTGAAAAAAAAAAATGGAATATTATGTTTGCAGTAGTAGCTGAAAAATCTACAAACGAGGTAAACAATTCCTTATGACATCTTGAAACAACACAATTTCTCGTACCCTTCAAGATATTTTATTTGTTCAATAAAAACGCTTAGGTAAATTAACACAGCCATATTCGAAATTTTGTTAAAATACCATTTTATCATTCAGATTTAGTATTTAAAATTTCAAAAAATACATGTGGAAATTATGAAATTTTCTTCTGAAGCATTAACCAAGGTTTCTTTTATTCGCAAAATAATTATTTTTCTTCAAAAGTAAAATTTTCTTTTAGTGCGAGTTGATTAGTGATGGCATTCAGGTATCTAATTTTAAGGATAAATATCCACAATGGTTATTTATTTTTCAATTAATTGTATTCATATAAAAAAACTGTATGATCTTATATGCTAATGTTATAAAGAGGCAGAAAAAGTATAAAGATAAAAGAGAGAAAGGGAGGGAAGCATATCATTTTTTTTATTTCATAAAATTTTTAAAAAATTAATAAAAAAACAAAGAATAACACATCATACATTTAACATACTTAATTTAAATTCTTTTTAGTTACAATGAATAATAAGGAGGTAGACGATTTTTTAAAAAGTAATTTTAACTAAATAAAAAAGAAAGATTTTTTTAAAAAAATGATATTGGAAACAAAAGTGAAAGATACTGTTTACAGTTTTTTTCCTTCCAATTTTCAGGCTGTGGTTTAAGCATTAATAAGAATCATGTTTTAGAGGTAGAATTTGAATTTTGAGAGGAGTTGCATAGATTATCAGCTTTGATACAATATTTTGAGAATATATTATATCATATATTCCAATTGTAAATGATTGTGCTTTCTCTTTGTTCATTAAGTTTATTTTTTTTTCCTGTCAAGTTCTCTTTAGAAGTCCCCAATTATATGATACATATCCAAGTTCAACTGCTCTTTCATATGCTAAAAGATTTCTTTTTTCTTCTTTTGTGAATACAATGGCCCAGGAAGTTCTTTCAGTTGCATTTAAAATGTACAAAACTACTTTGATTTTTAAAATACTGGTTTCATATAAACTCCTTCATCAAAACAATGATCAGAACATATTTTGTGATCCTTCTGATATTATTCATTCTCTGTCCATCCTTTTTTCTGTAATGAATAAAATCTGTCTTCAGTTGATTGCCATCTATTTTCTTTTATTGATCCAATTGATATATGTAAGTTAAACCACTCAGACAGTTTTAACCTACTTGTGTCAGTAGTTTAAAATTTTTACTGAAGGTGAATTGAATCAATTCTAAATTATTTTTGGAAATCAGCCTTTCTTTACGTTTTAGTAATGGGGACAATGGAAGTTGATTTAAAGTCTCCAAGTGACTAAAGTCGTATTCTCCAAGTTACTAAATTCCTATTGAACAAATTAATTTGCAGATAATTTGATTCAGAGATTATGATTATTTTTATTATTGATTCTAAATTGTAAATAATTTTTTTCAATTTAACATAAACAGTGTTAACATTCATTATTCCATTGTAATTATTCATTACTTTAAAACAAAAAAAATTATTTTCCCATTTTATTTTCCTAAAACATTTTTTTTCCTTCTATATCCTCATAGAAATCGTCTTTTTTAATAATTTAGTCAAAACCTTAATTCTAAAAGATAAAGTAGGTATATAAACTATATAAGTTTTAAGGATTTTTATCATCTTTTATAAATTTTTTTACACAATATCTCAGAACTATTCATTACTTGGTATTTATCCACTCATTTGAATAAGTTAAAACAATATTAGTATAGCATTTTTTAAGGTGGAGTAAATGTTTATTTTGTTAATGGTTAACTAATATATATTTGTATATTACAATAATGAATTCTTGTGAAGCAAATCATTTTTATTTCATGAATTATTATTGAAAATCAAAATGAGAAGAAATTAAGCTTCAAAAAAGAAAAATTTCTTGAGAAAATATAAGGGTTGAATAAAATATGACTTAAATATTATGCAAAAATTAACAAATGATATTTTACAATTTAATTGAAAATTCTATTGACTAATTTAGAATGCCCTAATATTTTTATATTAAATTAAAAAATAATTTTTATTTTTTGAAATTAAAAATTACATTCTAAATTTTCTTTAAAAGTTTTAACTTCTGTGCATTATTATAAAAGTAGAAAATTCAACATTTAGAACAAATTTATCAACGATATTAGAATTTTTAATACAAATTTTCTTTTAAAATATTATTACACCAATCGTATAATTAGAAATAATTGATTCTGTTTGGCTACTTTCAATCAAAATTCTGATTTTTAGCATTAAAAGAAGAATTAAATTGCTGTATGCGTAAATAAATGTATTAAGCATTTACGAAAAAAAATTAATAAATTAGAATAAGAAATATATGTATTGAAAAAGTACTTTTTAAAATCATGTAATATTAATCAGCTTATGCATATATTTTTAATTCAATATAAATCTTATTTTAACAAAACAAAAATTAGTTTTTATTAAATAGAAAATATTGAATATTTTGATGATTCCTTTGAGGATTTTTGGTTATCATACTTTCTTAAAGGAGAATAAGCCACATTTTATCAAAAACTTAACTAAAATAATATATATATCTTTACAATGCATATTTTTACAAGTATGAATTATTCAATTTGAAAACACATTTTAAAGAGTTCATCATGCACATTATCAACATTAAAAAAAAAAAAAAAAATGGACAAAACTGCAAGAAAGAGATTACAGATTTTTATTATTGCAATTTTTAGACCACAAAATATAAATGCTTTATTGCTACTATAAATACTAGCAAATAACAAAATCAAAGCATGCCTGCAGTTATAAAAAATGTTTTAAATGTTCTATAACACTAATTTATTACTTAATTAGGTAAAAAAATATATATAATTTTTTAAAAGCATCATTTAAAAAATTTTTTTAGCTAATTTAAAAAAAACAACATATAGCTTTGTACAACAGCAAACAAAATATGGGCATTAAAATTAATAGTATAAAAAAACTAAAATACTTTCCAATGAATACAGCCAAATTGCAAGAAATAAAATGAAAACTACATCGAATTTGAATTCCGAATAAAGCATCATTTTTAGCTTCCATTAAGAATTTAAAAGAAACTTATAAGTTCATTCCATTACTTTGTGAAATCTTTGAATTTCATTTAACAAACCAATAGAAGATAGAATTTAATTATGAGTTAACATATTAGTTTCTTGCCATTTAATTAATTATAAATAGAAGGCGCCTGTAGAAAATTCAGCTTTCCCAAGTTCCCAGCCACAGTCAACATTAATTTCTAGTCAAAAATTAGATTCATAAAACTTAATTATGAGCAAAAATAAATATAATATAACACGGTATTATTCTTTTATTAAAAAAGATCGTGCATAAATAAGGTCTGCCTTCATCATAGATCCAACCGACATTCGACCACACTCCACCCTATACATTCCAAAAATGCGCTTCATTCTTGGCGGGTAAATAAATTTTCAAATTTTGGCGAAAAAAGCTTTTCCGAAAGCAACCATACACCGATTCCCCCATTTCCATCACTAGCGGAATGAAATCCGTCCTCCAGTGCTGCTTCCCCCCACTTCTCCCCCCTTTCAACTTCAAATGGGGGGTTCAAGCGTCCTCCGGTTAACGAGTCTCAACATCGATATGAATCTCTTTTTCAATCACAAAATTACGGTGACAAGAAAATTATATTTCAGATTCTTAACAGCATGCTCGTCCATTAATCACCCAGTGTATATTGAAATGGAAATCGAACTTTTAAATTAGAGTTTTACTTTGTCAATCTGCAAACTTCAGTAGAATGTCGTTAATTTTTTTCTTCGAGAATGTCAGTATTTTTCATATTTTATGCGCAGTAGTGTGAACCAGTATATTGCACATTTGTTGACTTTTTTTAACTTTAAAAAGTAAAGTAACAAATGGTTTAAATGGTAAAGTTTAAAATTTTGAGGAAGTTTAATAAAAAATATTTTGCGAAATATTTTAGATTTTGAAACAAACTGTATTTCATGTAGTGCTTCAAATAGCCTTAACCTCTCAAACAGGACAAAACATCCTCAACAGACAGTACGAAAATTTGGCAGCCTTCCACGTCAATGGGCAAGCCTCACAAAGGAAAAGTGAATACGTCAATCATTTTTGAACAAGGAAAAAGAAATTAGATATTAGAAAAAAATTCATTGATTCATTTATGACCAACTGCCTTTAAAGTCATGGCATGTTGAACAAAACATGAATCGTGTTATAACTTGGAAAAATTAGAAATTACGAGAAAACATTATATTTTTTAAATTCGAATCATTTTTTTAATTGATTATAACAAGTCGTAACTCTAGATTTCTTACTGTACATTTCTTCTTTCCTTCCTACTGTCGGAATACACTTATGAAAGACCATAAATTAACAGAACAGAAAACGGTTAAGAATATATGCTTTTAGCCGTAGATTACAAAAGAATTACTAGCAGGAGATATTCTAGTAACAAAAAGTACTTTGGGATTGAAGAAATAACGAAAAAAAAAAAGAGATATGTTTAGACTAATCTCATCAATTCGATACTAAACATTTGCTAATTTATTTAAAAATCTGGCTTTTTCTGGTTAAATAATTGAATTTTGTTCCACATTGTGTTATATTAATAATTGATAGTTATTTATATTTTTAATTTTCCTTTTGCGAATCAACCATTTACCAGGTATAAGGGGCAGGTTTCATATAATTAAGTCTACGCATTATTTGATGCTTATGATTTCCTCAAAAAGTTATTTTTTCTATGTCAGATTGTAATAGATATTGAAGTCGTTCCTAATGAAGTGAAATCCCATAGCTCACTCATTAAAGATGTAACTGCCTGGGTAATAATCTACCTTCTTTTTGCACCATGCATTTCGCAATATTATAAATGCGCTTTCTTATTTCTTTCATTTTCTTATTCTCGTGTAAGTTTTACAAATAATAAATAGAATCTTTCTCCCCTTGATTTAAAAAATAAAGAAAATTTATTTAACGAAAGAATGAAATGCCAATAGATTTAATGAAACAATGAAATTTTATTCGATATAATAAAGCTCAATGTGTGTGTATGTGTGTGTGTGTGTTGGAGCTCTACAGGCCAGACCGTTTGACCTACAGCTACAAAATTTGGTGCATGAATACCTTGGAGGTCGGGAATGTGCATCCGGGGTCCCTTTTTTTGAATTTTGAATTAGAATTTTAATTATTAATTAAAAACTAACTTTATCGCCAAAAAAATATGTTTTCATTTCCCCACCGCCAAATGAATAAGGTTTCTGTTTTTTTTTTTTTTTTTTTTTTTTTTTTTTTCTCACGTTAATGAGGCTAGACTTAACATTTTTCGATCGATTATTTCAAAAAATTCTGTTTATTTTTTTAATGTTTGATGCATTTAAAATTAAACATTGTTAATTGATCGATCTTTCAGATTCATTCTGAAGTACTTTTGAATTAAAATAAAACAGAATAAAGGAAATTAAAAATTTCTAATCTGCATAGCATTACCCCAACTGGTGTAGAAAAATTCAAGCATTTGAGTAACAGTAACTGGCGTTGAAAATTCACGCATGCCCATTGTGTTCTGATTGTTGACAACTATTATCAACGGATGCGGACTTGATTAAAATTATTTTTAGGTTAGTTGCATACTTTTGTAATTAAATTGTATTTATGTTAGTTATATATTTTTCGTATATGCTTATAATTTTAAGTATATCGTTTTTTAAACAGTTTTTTTAACCTGTTTTCGACCGATTATTTTAAACGATTCTCTTTATTTTCTTAATGTTTGATGCATTTAAATTAAACATTGTTAATTAATCGATCTGCTCATGATGAATCTGAGAAAATTTTGTTGACAAATTCTGGAGATATTATATAAAGTAAGAAATTCTTTAGTGTCTATAAGTTTTAAACGCTCAGTGACTTTGTTTTCTGTAATCATATTATAAAATATGCTTTGTTTCAGTAAAAAATATTAGTATATTAATTGCAGATTAATCCTTTCCACTTTAATTAAAAGCATAAAATCTACGGGAGCTAACAGAAAATTAGAGAGATACATATTATGTTATGACTGAAGGCCGTTATGATATTATGAGTGAATTATATATCTATCAAAATTTGAAGTTTAAAAATATTTTGATGAAGAAGCTATTAAAGTAGGAATTACTTAAAATATTTAATTATTAAAATTTTAACGAACATTAATATTGTGGAACCGGCTGGTCTCCAAAGTCGGGTAGTATTAAATAGAGTAAAAAAACAGCTTGTATGTAAATAAAACATTAAAAAGTACTTTTAGAAATATTGCATAAAAAATTTTTCTACTCATTAAAAATTCAAGAAAAAAATTGCTCGACAACTTTATTGGTATCATTAAAACAGAAAAGTATTTCAGTTTTAAATTGGTAAAAATATATAATTTTTTTTCAATTATATTTTCGAAAAATACTGCAGAAAAAACGCATAGTATCACATAATTTTTAATTATTTCATATTCTAAGTAAGTCCCCAAAAAATTGCTCCTAGGTACACATTTCCTCTTTCCAAAATACATTTGTGCTAAAATTGGTAATCCAAACATTCTATATTTAAAAGCATCTACAAACATGTACGCACATGAAAACAAACATTCTTTTTATTATTAGTGAAGGCAGCATAGACATTCCAACGAGATAGAAAGGTTCCTATATTTCCGTTACGTGACAATCGAGGAAAAATCCTTTATTCAAAATCGCCAATAATTAAATATATTTTCAAATTTCAGCCGCTTCTTCTTGAAATTCTTATTTTTAATGGATACAATTTTGCCGGATTTCAAATAATTCTGTGCCTTCCGTTTATTATTTGTCTTAACAAAATTGTTTTTAAAAAAACTAAACACTTATTGTTTTTTTTTCTATTTTTTTCCTTGACAAGAAATAACAAAACTGCAAGTAGTAAATATCGAAACAGAATTGATAATGCAAAGTTTCCTAAAAAAAAGGTGCAAGAATTTTACTTTAATTTAAATTAATTCCCTCAAACAATCTAATAAATCAGTGGAAGATTACCAAAAATGCATAATGAGCAGCATTATTGAAATAAAAAATTGGTGATGCGTCGAATTTATAAATTTGATTAAGAATAAAAAATAATAAGTCCTTTTCTTTTTGTGACAAATCTGTGTTAGAAAATATATAATTAACTGTCATCAGATATCACATATTCAAAAGGCGAATTATCTTAGAATGCCTGCCTGCAAAAAGAATTGCATGGATTCTTGAAAATAATTGGATGTAATAAAAAACGATTATTTTTAATAAAGTTTTCGTTGTTCAAACAAAGATGAATTAATGATATGAGATCACATAGTTCTAAAACAAATTCGAAAAAAAAATGAGTGATTTTTCTTTCATAGTACATGGTATTATTCAGAGAATAAATGCCATGATTATTGAATAAAATATCTCTGCATATTATATATATTTTTAAACATTTTTTCGTCTTAACAATGTCATATATGCATAGAGTAAAACAGATAAAAAGATAAAAAAGAAGAACTAAAAATGCAAAATTGAAAAGAAAATATTTTTTTAAAGAAATGAGTAATGTACAAATGATAATTAAAAATGGAAACGTAAAATTAACAAATTATAATAAAAGGAAATTGCATGAACTTAATGATTATGATGTGAAAATACAATAAATTGCTCATATATGAAATTGACTTGGTAGAGCCGAAATCAAAGAACTAAATATGGATTTAAAAAAAGGAACTAAAGAAACTGTTTACACAGGATGATCAGTGAAGTCTATTTAATCCCTTTAAATTCAAATCGGTGACACATATACTAAGTGAAGTAACGTGTATCTTCAGTTAAGTGTCTATTCTAAATTTATTGAGATAGATTATAGGGCTCGGGGTGGCGAAATAAGTAAGTTACAAAAGATAAAAAATAAATCTATCGAATAGAAATTGACCAAAAATTATCTATATAAAGATGTACTCTATACTTTAGTAAAAACACAGGAAAAAGTTTCATGAAGTTATCTGTGAAATTGTCGGAGATATTTGCCATTAAATTTATAAACTCTAAGTGCATTGAAAAAGAATTCGTGAAATCTAAGGAAGTAAAATTTAAATAAACGCAGAAACTAATAATATATATATATATATATATATATATATATATATATATATATATATATATATATATATATATATATATATATATATATATATATATATATATATATATATATATATATCATCCGGGGAGGAGTTGAGTTTCGAATTCTTCAGTTACACATTAATTGTTCATCAAAAAAGGAAATTAATGTTAACAACCAAAGGATTTACGGGATTTATATATATTTATATATATATAAATACAAACATATATAAATCCTGTAAATTGTATTAGGATATATATATATAACACATTTTAGAAAATGCTTCGCCAAGGAGAAGAAGCTTTTCAAAATTTTTAAACTTCCATTTACTTCATCCCAGGAGGTGTAATTTGTACTATAAACCAACTATCTTAAGAGATATGTCAGCCCACATCGCGACACAAAAGCAAAAGAGACCAAATTTTTTCCTTTAGTGACATTAGTAATATTTCCTTTAGTGACATTAGGAATATAAACATTAGGAATTTTTATCCCTTCACTCAGAACGTGAGAACGTGCTGCATTCAGCAGTTTTATACAGTGCATGTAAAATTAATTAAATAAAAAAGTGGAAATTGGATCAGCAAATTAGAGACCATTTTAGAATGAAGTTGACATGGGATAAATTAAGATAAAATTTAGGAATTAGGATTTAAATTTATTGAGAAATATTGTGTGTGTGTGTGTGTATGTAAATCTAATTATTATACAATAAAAGATATATAACTATATGAAAATAAAACACAAAATATAATATTCCACATATCCGCTTTCAATAAATAAAAAAATGTTTCATTTGAGAGATACAATAAATTTAGAACCGAATTTTTCATGTAAGCGCCAACAAATAAAAAAAATTCAAACATAACTTTCGCCTTCAAAATAACAATCCATATTTTTCCCTACGAAACTCGCGTGACTTCGGTTTCACCTTCATTCGCTGTTAGTTTTTTCCCTTCCATCAGATCCACGCATATTGATCGACGCAACAGTTCCTTCTTCATCAAACAGATGAAAGAACCACGTGGCCAAAGTTTTGTTTTTTGCGGCTGTAGCGGATGAAGTTAAGTGGGTCAATTAGGCAGACGATTCTCTAATGGAAGAATATGCGGTAGGGAATAATATGATTACTAATGAATGGATGCAATTAGGCTATTGTGGTTCGAGAGGATTAGTTTCAACATCAAGACGAAGGTCGTGCATTAGTGCTCAATTTGATTTGTCTTTAGATACCTGGTTGGTGGCCTACTTAATATATTTCAGCTCCTTTTATGTATTTATATTTCGTGGTTTAGGTCGATTTTCTAATATCAAGGTTAAGGTCATACGTTAACGTTCAGTTTGATTTATTTGGTAGTATAGTTTTTCGCTTGTTTATTGTATATTTGTAAATCATTGATGAATATATAATTCTGCTGTAAAATTTGATGTTTGTAAAAAATTATTTTTTAAAGTTGTGTTTAAAGTATAAAATAGCATATTTCTGAATAGGTTGCTGCCCTGGGCCACTAGGGTGAAAGAGAACGTAAGGAAGTAAATTAAAAAGTTAAAGAAATATTTGTCATGTAAATAATTTTTTTTTAAGTTCAAATTCAAATAAATAAAAATATTATAATACCAACAACTCCTGAACAATAATCAACGTTTCATTACATTTGTTTAATTATTACAACATTTGCAAACGCCACACTTTTCCATGAATGATACAGTGTACATAAAAGTCACGCATTCATGAGCCATCATAAACAAATTTTAAAAACATATATATTTTTTCAAGGTTAAGAAATAAAATATTTAACTAAAAATCATTCATATCTTGATTTAATTAAAACTCTGTTAAAATATTAATCTAAACTGACGACGGCATTTAAAGATGGATTTCATAAGTACCTATGGCGGAAAATATCTAATATCATTACAAATAGTATTTTCATATATATGCTATTTTTCTTTCTTGAAAAGAATATAATTTCTTTTTTCACTATATTTAATTTCATTCGATATATAAGATATTTTTCTTCATCTTATTACTACTTTTAGCTTGTAATTATTTTCTACCTACCAAAATTAATTATGTATTTATTACTTTTTCAATTTTATTTGCTTCGAAACTATGGTAGATTTCTAATCTGTATTTAATGCCGCTTTTGGGGACCGACTTGTTTTTTTTATTTTATTTTATTTATTTATTTATTGGAATTTTCGTTTATTCTTTTTCATCATTTGAATCGAACATTGTTTCGCTATCCAAAATTTCCAGAACAAGATATTTAAAAGTTCAAATTGTTATATGTATTTTAATTCGCTTCTTTTAACCCTCAAACCTTGCATGTTCTGTACTTGTTTTCTAACGTCCTAGGGAACGCCATTTCCATAGGAGCCATTTCTTTCTCTTTAAATGTTCTGAATATATATTAATGGAAAATTGAAATCATTCTTTGGTTCTGTTTCATTCTCCTCAAACCTTTGTGGAAAAGGCAAAAAATTATATTCCTACTTAAGTTCTCCTCCTTTCTCAATTACCCAACCTGTAAGTAATATAAAATTATCTTCATATTGCTACAAATCTGTAATGTATTTCCTGAAATGTGAAGTATTAATTGTTAATCTTGAAAAGAAGATTTAATAATTATAATTAAGAGCTGTCAACAACCTCGGTCTTGGCGGGAAATTTGGTGATCATTTGGCATAAAAACCATTAGTTTTAGAAAATTCAGAAATTTTGAGGATACCTTCATTTGGAGTTCAGATCCGTAGTTTCTTATATAAAAATTTCATATCTTAACAGAAAAGCGACATAAATATAAGCGACCTAAAGCAAGGGAGTTTAATGAATACACACTTTGGAATGTTGATTGTATGTATGTATTCTAAATGTATGTATGTATTGATTGTATGTTGATTGTATGTTGTTCTGTATACAAGTGTTTTGAGTGTCTATAAATGATATTCCTTTAACAGGTTTAGGGTGCGTTTTTCTTGAAGGTCTGTAGTATTTTTCGATCTTATGAAACTTTGTTAGATGTGATACTGCTTATTGATCATGCCATAATATAAATTTGAAGTAGTTTATTTCTTCCGATTTTCAGAAAAGTAGTAAAATAAAATTCCCACGTTTCATGGAGAAAAATGCTATGCGCACGCAACAGAATCACAAAGTGTATGAAAATGATTGCATTTTTTAAAAAAATATTTTCATTGAGTTTATTTATTTAAAAAAAAATGGAAATATTATTGATCTCATGCAGATTTTGTAACCTACGTTTATTTCTAAACTATTTTAGGAGCCCCTGTATTCAAATATTCCCTAATGTTCAATTAAATATTCACAATAAGTATTTGAATTTTTAGCGCTAGTGATATGACTGTAATAGTAATGGTTAGCTGAGAAAAAATGTCTAAATTGTAGATATTACGAAAATAAAAGTGGAAAATTTGTAGTGTGTCAAAAATAAAAGAAAGTCTTTGTTGACATGTTTAAGAAAATGTTTTCAAACAAAGGCAATAAAATATATAATCAATAAAAAATAAGAAATTAGTCCAGTAAAATAAAAAAATTATTCTTTGATCTTAAACTAAAAACTAAATACGGAAAAAGCATGCGACATGCCAAATAAAACATTCAAAGTGTTAAGCTGAGACAAAATAAAACAATATGAAAATAAAAATTGAAATCTACTATTGTAAATTTCAAGTTACCATGTGAGAAAATTATTTTTTAAAGTCACGTGGCTTCAATCCGACAGAAAAACATCGTGTTCTCACACGACTCATATTTCGCCATCACCAACATTTAGAAAAGCAATGGTTTTTGACCATCTCAAATTCGATCGAGTTCTAAATTTTTTTTTCTCGAGAGCAGAATTTTTTTCGTGGAAAATGGCATTAAACATTCACGTCACTATCAAATTACGCATGTATAGATATTTAGAAAACAATGTGTTTTTTTTTTGTGTTTTTTTTTTTCCCCATCTCAAAATCGTTCGAGCTTCAAAACTTTTTTTGCCCTCCAGAAAAATTTAAAATTTAAAAAAACTACATTATATATATAAATTTCGATACCCTCCTCGCTGTTTTGCGTTCATTCCCATTTTCTTCTTTGTGCTTCTTCTGGTGATAACTTTCTATAACCCTGCTCTTTATTGGCCAGACATGGGAATCGAGGGCTTCGCGGATATGCGAGCTAAGTTGTAACATTTTTGGTGAAAAATCGCCAAATATGGTAACTAACTTTATCATTTTCTAATAACCCTAAAATCGAAAAATTGATGCTTCAAAAGCCATAAATTGCCAACTTCTTGATCTTGCATTTTGAGACTTCAAAAACTTCTAACTAAACCACATTATATTCTCAAATGACAGATAAATAATTGTGTCCGTATATTAACCTTTATCGTGGCAATATTGCTTTTTTGAAGAAAAGCAAAAAAAAAAAAAAAAGTATATAGGTAGCTTCTTTACGCTATAAAAAACATCAAAAAAATAAATTAAAAAAAGCGTGTAATAAAAATCGTTTATTAAAACTAAGTTAAAAATTATTTTATAGTGGTAGTATATTTTTATAAAGTTGTATGTATGGTATACTATACAAAATGAACATAAGGGTTAAAAAAGTATTAAGAAATAGAAGCAAACATAAAAATATCAGAAGAAAAACATACGGGCGAGAGATATGATTCAGCAGTAAAATAACCTTAATACTGCAACTTAAAGGAGCTATTATTATAATTTATATTTAAATTAATTTTTAAAAAAAAATATTAAAATTAATGAAATAAGCACTCAGAAATCAAAATGTAAGTCATTGCAAAGCTATTTTTTTTTAAATTTTAAGTTGACATAAAAGTATTTTTTTTTTCAAATATGTGTTTTTTATAAAGTTTAGAACGAAAAATATAAATCATTCATCTTCCAACCCTTCTCCTCCCTTTGTAAACGGCCGTAGAAATTTTTTAACAGCGCATTTAATTCTTCTAGATGCTGAGAAAAATCTATGCTAAATTCTTTATGCGTTTCTGAAAAAGGGTTTGGTATTGCATAGGGTTCAAAGAAACAGACATACAATTTTAGTATAGATAATTCCTAGTATTTAATAATTCAAATAATTTATTTTCTTTTTTTACCAATTATTTATTTAGCAACGAGCAAAACAACATTTTTCAGTCCCCCTCAGTCCAACGACGCCAGGAAGTTGCCTTGTTGGAAATCCATCACTAGATATTCCATATTTTATAAGAATTCTACTAGAATTTCTGAATATCCCCCTCAGAATAAAGCTTACAGGAAATAATTCACATTTCCCTAGGAAACTTGCGTGACTCGGGTTCTCTTCAGTTCGCAGACTAACTATTGATCCAAGAGTCTTCCTCTTCAACAAACAGAGCCACGTGGTGGAAAACGGTATTTTGCTTTTTGTTGCTAACGGAAGCAGTGAAGTGAATCAATTAAGGGCCCGATACTCTAATGGAAGTATCAGCAACCGGAAATACGGTTACTAATGAAAACAGAAAGGAAGGGATGTTGTATTTGGGTATTACGCTTGGAGATCAAGAGCAAGGTCATACATTAGAGCTGATTAGTGAAAATACAGTTATCCGTAAGTTTAGGTACGAAAGAGGAAATGGTTTGTTACGACAGAGTGAATGTTGTATAAGTCTCATATTTAGTGGAAAGGTTTAGTAATTTTTGTGAAAGTCTTTTTTTATGACTTAATGTTTACGAATAGCATCTTCATAGAAATAAATGATGATGAAGTTCTTGTATACATATTATACTGATTTGACGTGTTGTTTATTATTTTGGTAAACATCATTATCGGCTATTAAAAATGATAAAGTTGAGAATTTTTTAGCCTTCAACCAAACAGTGTTTTAATAGATACTTTTTATAATTAGACAACAAAAATAAATTTATTTGTTTGTATTTTTATCTATTTCTATTGTTTTGTGAAAACATACTCCATATTTCTCATAAACTGCTTTTATCCCTAAAATTGTAACTTCGTGAGATCATCGTGAAAGTAGACAAAATTAGTAATGTTAGATTTTATCAATCGTCGAAAGATAATTTCAGTGTGAAAAGAAAACTCACTTTTCACTTTAAATGAATTATGTATTTAGTAATTAAAATAGTATATGACTTAAAATAAGTAAATAAAAAATAATAAAAGGGACAGAAATCTGATAAATAGGAATTGATTTTATGGGCTTTAATAATGACGGAATTAAACATTAAGTCCATCTACATTTCTTAAAAGTTAATGAATTTAGCTAAAGCCTGGAAAACTATTTCGAGCAGAATCTTATACCCTAGAAATCTAATAGATAGGAATATTGGAAGAGTAAGCGACATGTTTATCGCAAAAATTGTCTTTTATTATTAAATATTTAGTTTACCTTTCATAGAAATATTAATATTAGTTAGATAAAAATTATAATATTTGTATGTTATGTTTAGAAAATACTGCTATGTATGACTGACAACTTTATTTGATGTCACTGCAAAACAATTTGCGTGGGTTAATGTTAATTCTGTGTTCGAGTTCAAATATTTGATATCTTACTTCGATCAATATCTATCATCAACATAGTATTATTTCAGTAAGGTTTTCGAGTAAAAGAAATAAATTTACTCTTTTCTTACCGTAAAAACCGGTACAAATAATTAGCAGTTACTTTTATTCCAACATTAATCATGCCTTTTCTAAATGAAGATTAATCTTAGTTTTGAAAAATGTTCTTACTAATTTCTATAGATTTTTACTTCCTCGTATACGTAGAATAAAGTATAGTAATCGTCAAAAAATTCGAACGCGAGATTTTGATAAATCGCCACATTTTAGAGATCCCTTTCTAAAACGCATTTTTGGAAAAAGTCCATCAGTCTGTCATTGACAAAGATAAATCAAAAATGCTTTGAGCTATGGGGACGAAATTTGGTATACAATCTTTTCAATAACTATCTAGATATCTATCAAATTTTCATCAAAATCCGTTTAGAAAAAGTCTGACTATAATTTTGAATATAAGTTAACATGATTACTATAAAACGAAGAGAGATAGTATATAGATAGATTCAGTATATAGATAAAATTCGGCAAACACATTGAACATCTATAATGTTGACATCAAACAAATTTTGAGTTACATACAATGAGTGGTTAACCGTTTGTCGGTTTTGTACATTCAAAAACATATAAACGCGATAATTCAGAAACGCTATGAGTTATTTACAGTAAATTTTGTATGGGATTTTGTGGTTAAAAGTATAGCTTTTTAACAAATATTTGTTTTAATTAATTGATTAAAACTTATATAAAATATTGATTGTATTTTCGGATGTTAGTAACCGTATGTTAGGACCTAATTGCCAAATAACTCGCCAAGGATACACGGCAGTGTCAGTAAAAATGCCAAGTTCACGCCAAATGTTAATATTTCGTAACTATTGTACATCAATACCATGCAAGTCGTTCTCTGGTATAACATTTTTATTATGAAATATGCGAGAAAGTTTTGGAGAAATGACTACTTTTTTTTTCTCGTTTTCTGATAAGAGAAATTTATTTTTCAATTTTATCTTGTGGGTAATTTTCTAAACAATGTTTGCTTGTTAATACCATTTGCAATTTCACACATTTTAGAAACAGTGCATGGACAGGACTCCAGCATTCATTCCAGAGAATCGGACACCATTTGCAATGCCATTTCGTGAAAAATAGGTGGAGAAAAATGGCTTGAAAATTGTTATTAGAAGAGGATTAAAATGAACACTATATAATTAACTGCTGGAAGAACTGATAAAATGCAGTCATATGATATCTTTTTTTGACAAATGTATTGAATTGGTTAACAACAAATGCGAGAGATAGAGGCCCGGTTGAAATTAAAATAAAAAGATAATAACGCAACTCATTTTTTTTCACTACTGAAATATATTTTCAAATAAATTAGAACATTAATTTTAAAAAGAAATAATAAAGAATGAATGAAAATTGATTTAAAAAAATACTTACTGTTAAATTTGCTACATTATAAAAATACTGTACTGTAAATGAAATGAATACGAAAATACAACCTGTATATGTATTTTGATTTAAAATTTTTATGAATTTTTTGTTGTTATTTTCCATCGCACATTTTATGCATATTTTTTTTAAGAAAACACAATAAAGATAACGAGAAATAAAAATGAAAAATGTTATTGAGGTTCAATTTTTAATTAATTTTTTTTTTAATTTAGCAATTGCTTGAAACTTATATATATCGCGACAAAAGTTCAATAATTATTTTTAAAAATAATAATAGAGAATGGATAAAAATTAATTAAAAATACATACTATTAAATTTTCTACATTATAAAAATATTGCGCTATAAATAAAAAATGAAATGAAAACGAAAATATAGTCTGTGTATGTATTTGGATCTTACACTTTTAAGAATTCTTTGTTGTTGTTTTCTATCACCATTATTCAGTTTTTTAAGAAAATATAAGAAAGATAACTAGAAATATAAATAAAAAATTACGTTAAAGTTGAATTTTTATTTAAAATTAATTAAAATTTAGTAATTGCTTTGTTATAGATTATTTTTTTAAACTTATCTACATCACGACAAAAGTCCGGTAATGATGTTTTTTATAATTGAATCATAAATTCATTCAAAAGTAATTAATTTAAGCTGTGAACAACAGCATCGTTGCCAATTTATTAGAAATTGCAGCTCCCTAACGGTTATAATCCAAAAATAAATATATTTATCTAAAATTTCAATTAACTTTTTTATGTAATTATTAAGTTTTCCACTTAACATATTGCAACGTAGGATATATTAAATTAATATGTCGTAGCTATACCACGGTTGGTTTTTTTACCATTACTAATAATAAAAGAATTATCGTGCATTTTACCTACAAGCCTTAAAACCAAATATTATTTTCAGAATATCCAATATTTGGAATAATATGAAATTTTATTTATTGAACAAACTCTTGGGAACGATGGAGGATTTCTAAGGATAAGATAAATTAACTGATATCTTCTTCAGCAGAAATATATCTTATTCCTATTGTCCATTTGAACCTACAGTGTTCGACATTGCATGTCCTAACATTTGTTATTTTCATTTTTTTTTTCGCTGAATATAAGGAATGATTCACATAACTGTCAAAAAAGACTTGACAGATGATTTATTAGAAAAAAAGATGAGTCCTAACATGTCAGGGAAAGAGACTGTTACAGATTTTTCCCGCTCTGAGAATAGTAACAATGAACTCCATGCAATGTATCGTTTGTCAATAACGTAGGAAACGACTTATAAGATTTGAAAGATTTGATATTTTTCTTCAGGCACTTCTATAAAAAATTACAGCTGAAGTGAATGTGAGTAAAATTTATACTAGAAAATATTTAGTTATTTTAAAATAATCTTAACTACGAAATCATAAGTACGAAATATTTCCGAAAATATTGAAGTATGAAACAATTTATTTAAAATAATTTGTTTCGTACTTACAAGGATGTAATTGATTTTTTACTTTTTTTTTTCTTTTGACGTTTTGAAATTTTGAAAGCTCGTATAGTTATTTTTCTTGATGAAATTACATGCTGTTTCCTTGTTTAGAGTCTACAAATGAACAATATAACGTGCCATTGTCCTTTCATTGTTTTTGTCCAAAGCAAATTATCTAGACAAAGAAAAAATTTAAGTAAAGTTGATCTACAAAGTTCCATGATATTAAAAATAATCAAGCATAAGTAAAAATCTGAGAAGAAGAAATTCATTAAATTAAAGAAAAGCTTTTACAAGAAGAAGGATAATATAGGTTAAGGATATGTAAAAAAGGTGTTTTAATAAACTACATTTCTTAAGTTTACTAATAATTAAGTATAAGACTATAAAAATTTTGCAAACTTTTAGAAATATTAATAGCATTTATGTTCTATTATTTATTCAAATTAAAAATAAGACACCGAAATTCTATAGTGAGTTATAATACATTCAAGCAATTACAACATTCTAATTTTTTTCTTTTTTTTAGTTTGAGTAACCCAAAAAAAATGCAAAAACCACCAGTTAAAAGCTGGTGATCGTCAATATAGTTTAAACTATATATTTTCTCATGAAGGAAAATATTTTAGAAAAACAAAAAACAAAAAAAAACTATCTTTTTATGTGTCTATCATCATTCTAATCGATATAGTATCAAACTTAAAATATTAAAGTTTTCACATGAAATTTATATAATGGGTAAAAATTTTTCCCAAATAAACCTCAGGCAATGCTATAATATTTCATCCAAAATATAATGATGTCGAATAAACAAAAAAAAAGATTTTCTTTCTCAAAACTGTCAGAAAAATTTCAAAATGTAACACGCTATGGTGATTAATAGCTACACTTCAAATTTAGAATGCTATTTTTGTTTCACCTTTCTGAAAAGTTTGAGTTAAATTGTAAATGGGGTATAAGTGGTAATGACAGGCATTTGTTTGTTTTTCGCTTTAAAATAATCTGTAACAATAAACATAGATATTTGAGAAATATTTTGATATATGTGATACAGGTTATGGTTCAGAATATGCATTTCGAATGAATGCATTTTTTTGAAATATTTCTTTTTTATTTTTCACATTGCTTGATTCCACTTTTATGGATGAATTGTCTCAGAATTTATTGTTCCATACGAAATAGGGATGGCATAGAATAATATTTAATAGAGAGACAAGAGAAATGACAAATTCAATTTTTTACTCCCTAACCGCCTTTGGAGACTAGCTGATTCGACAGAAATGTTCGTTTGTTTCATTTCTTTTAAGTTTCTTACCCAAAATTTTAAATGTGATCATTGGTCCTTGATGATGATGATGATGTCGTGTCCGCGTTACCACGGAAAGAGGTTGCAGTAGCTTCTGAGGGTAAAGACCCCTGAGCACCCAAGAGCAGAAGTCTGCCTTCTAGCTCATATGAAGATGTAACACTTACACATTCACTTGCACAACCCCTTTTCACAGTGGGGCACATTCACACACCTCACAGTTAGAACATAGATGAAGAACAACCACGCCTGAACCGGGATTCGAACCCTGGACCCCAGATCACGGGAAAGTTGCGCTACCCCTATGCAAGGACGCCGGCGATCATTGTTCCTTAAAAAATATATATATATTTAAGCCTTATTTTCACGTAAATATTAAAACCGCAGTATTTTAATAGCCTCTGTTTGTTGAGTAAATAAGCAGTGCAATAGCCTCTGTTTGTTGAGTAAATAAGCAGTGCAATAGCCTCTGTTTCTTGAGTAAATAAGCAGTGCAATAGTCTTGATCTTGATTTTTTTTATTATGTTAATCAACTTTCTTAAATATTGAATTCCAGTAGTTGTCAACAAGCGATTTTGCAAATGTGCTCTGCATTGCGGCGATCGGCAACTGATGATCAAGTTTTAATTTTTTATTAAGCACGAAGGTCGCCAACAGTTTTGCAGATATACCCCGATCATTTCATACACTTCAATATTTTTAAATCGACTTTTACATTTTTATTATGTGAGGACATGATGCTGTTTTGGGTTGGGGTTTTTGAATCCATAAAATGCATGAGCAAAAAATTTATCGCTTTTAAGGCAACAATTTTTCGATTTTAGGGTTGTTAGAAAATGATAAAGACGGTTGTCACATTTGGCGGCTTATCACCAACATAAAGCTACAACTTGGTGCGAATTTCCTCCATAAACCCGATTCTCCTGTCTGGCCAATAAAGGACAGGGTCTTAAGAAGTTGCCACCGAGAAAGGCATGGAAAATAAAATGGGAATGAACGCGAAACAGCGACATTCCAAACAAATCATTACTAAAAGATGTAGAGTATTTAGTTGTTATAGAAAGTGTTATTTTCATCTGGTCTTGAAACGTATATTTATAGATTTACCATAGTTAAAGGATTATCATCTAATAAGTCCTATAATGGAATTAAATTATTTGAATATTAAGTCCAAGATTATTTAGTTTTTCGCTATAATATAATATCACTTGCTTATTTTCACGTCTTCTTTGAAGGCCAGAAGGTTGGGTGAGAATATTGGTTACATTTACTTCGAATTAAATATCTTATGCTTAACTTTTCAAGATTCCTTCTAGAAAATATTTGTAACCACCCAGTTTTCAAGCTCACTTGCTATTTTAATAGTCAACCATATGTTATACTCATTTTATATATGAATCATACAAAAGTGCTATTCATTCATTCATTAACGTTTGCAAAATCTATCTTCACTTTATTATTCACCATATAAACTAAGCAGATATTAAGCAAATAAAAAGTTTTCCATCTGTTTACAACAACAGAAGGAAATTGTACAATTATTTATTTAACGATACAATGGAAAAAGTCTGAACTTCTTTTCAATAATTCATTGTTGAAAAGAAGTTCAAACTTCTTTTTAATTATTTTTGAAATTCCAGGGACATTGCTTTATCCACATAGAAAAAAATTGCTTTCCTATTTCATTCAGTATTATATTATTTATACATATAAATAAAAAATGTAAACCTAAAGCAATGTTGAAATGGCATGCTTTTTTTATTCGTTCCATTTTAATGATTTTTTATTTATGCCAGAGAATCCTTTTGCGAGTTAAGATACCTTCTAAAAATGAGGAATTCCTACTGTACTTAATACTATCAATTTCTCCTGTATATCTTAAAAATTATTTCATGAAAAAAAATGAAATGTGGAACTAGGCTATTTTAAGACCTGTTCCTTCGATTTTCATCAAAAGATTTTGTAAAAATTCTCCAAAAATTGAAGTTATTAAAAAATTTTAAACATGTAAATTTAAAAATTTATTGAAATGTAAATTATATTTTCATATTATTAAAAATGCATAATTTTTGCCTTTTTCCCATTGAGCATTTAATATACAGGGTGTTTTTGAATTCATGGGCCAAACTTTAAAGATAGGTAAAATATGTATAAAGAAGCATGTTTTATATAGAAATAGGATGTCAGAAATGTAAAGTTGTGGCGGAAAACAAAAATGTTGAGGAAATGAAAAGAAAGGTCTTTACTTGCATAACATTACAATAAGTCTACAAATACGCCACCACCAGCATCTATATAGGCTTGGTATTATCTATCAAGTTATTGGCATACTCTTTGGAGCATACCTGGCATTTCATGAACAGTTGCAGCAGTGATTGAAAGTTTTGAATTGAAGTTCTTACTAGAGTCAATTGGAATCTCATACTCTACATTTTTCTACCTTACTTGTACTTACTTGTTCCGCGTATACTTTTCATTTCCGAATTCATATTTCTATGCAAAAATTGCTTCTTTATATGTATTTTCTCTATTCTTAAAGTTTGACCCATGAATTCAGGGACACCCTGTGGATTAATAACTATTGCCAAATTTATATATTAAACAACATTTAACGGTTGTTCTTATTTAACATTAGGAGTTGGTTAAAACTCATCAACCATTTACTTAAAATTAGAAAATGTTATATGTATTCAAACTATCTTAATCTAGAGAATTCAGATATGTAACTAAAATTGGTTGTTACCATATAAAAAAGTTATTTCAGCAAATCTAAATATGGCGACACCCCTCAAGTTAAAAAAAATCATACACTTTTAGAGAACCTATTTCTACAGTGACAGGCTTTTTACTGTGAGGTGATTTGTTCAGATTAAAGGACAGTGTCCGGATAATCTGTAAAATTTGCTAGCTCTAGATCAAACAGCTTGTCTTATAAATAGCTGGCACATATCTATACATACATACACACTTTCTTTTAAAATGAGTAGAAATGTACTTATTTTCTAAAATCTAAACGAATTATCAATTTAATTTCTAGCGAAATTTTAAATTAGTATCATTAAAGATTATGGTTAGGGGAAATCACACATATACTACATTGAGATGCTCAATAAAAAGGAAAATGAATTATTAACTTTTAATGAAGATTATAAAATAACTTATTTTTCTATCGGCTATGTAGGATTACCAATAAAAATAAAACAGAAATCTTAATTTAAAGAAAGAACATAAAAATCTATGCATAGCTAAGATTTGAAAATATTTGCTATACTTCGTATTAATATAAATATTTATTTAATATTATGCATGGTTTCTCAAAGAATTTTTCAATAAAAGCAGAACTTTCCACAGGACAAACATCCTTTCATGGGTTTGAAATTTTATGCCGTTGTAAACAAGCAAGCAAGGAAGAAATATTCATGTCGCAGGCTTTTGAAAGTAGCGAAAAAAATATTTGAATGCGCAAGAAAAGTTTTGGGAAATTGCGTTCTTCTTGATTTTTTATGATGCAAACTTTATTTTTGAAATAATTTATAGTCATAAGTTACATGGACTTTTCAGTCATAACAATAAAAGACAAGACTCTTTTAGAATATTTTAAGGATTGTGATATGTAATAAAAAAATAAATTGAAAACAAATGTGCTTTCAGTAATAAAGACAATACGCCAAAGCATATGAGAAAACAAATAAAATTCGCCAAAAAAAGTATTTAAGAAACAAATACATGCAGGAAAAATATACACGGGAAATAAAATCCCCTCCCCCCCAAAAAAAACCCAGCTGGAGTGTTCTTACCAAAATTTTCATACTCTCCGATTAATTAATTATTACCATATCTTCCGTATAAAATTGAGACTGGGAATTCTTTGCATGAACCAATTATTGCATGATTTACCTTTGCATGAATTCTGGCAACCAATAATTATGAAATAAAATGTGTGGTAGGAGGCTACCATTTTTACAGAATCATTTATGCAAATGTGCACAAAAATTTGTCACGCAACTATAGTTCAAGTCGCACGTTAACGTATCTAATTTCACAGATTTAACTCTTTATTTGCCGAATTATTTTACCATCAATTTTTCCAAGTTTATTTTTTAACCATTAGTTTTGTTTTGGCACAGAATAAACCTAGGAAGAAGAAGAAGAAAAAAAAACTTTTTAATTAATTAAAATAAGTAATTTAATTAATTAAAATAATTAATTTAATTACTTAAAATAATTAATTTCATTAATTAAAATAATTAATTTTATTAAATTAATAATAAAAGATATTTAATGTTATTTTAAGTTGATATCTACTACATTCTATAAATACGTTCTTCGTGTTCTTTCAAGTACTGTTAGGAAAAAAGATTCCTATTGCGAATCTATCAGTAGTATTTAAACTGTAAGTTAAAATGCCGCCGGTTGTTAAAGGGTTAAATTATTTCTTTTTTCGAGCTATTGCGTTTACATGTATACGAAAGTACAGACTGACAGACAGCCAATCGTTTGTCGCAATTTTTTTTTTCAAAATTTAATATCTCTATTTTAGATACTAAACCTGTGTACTAAATTTTAATTACTTAATCTTTTTGTTTTATAGTTACAGTGTTCACATGTATACTCAGACAGATAGACGTCCTCTAAATGGATTTCTTTCAAAATTCGATAGAAATCTTCAAGTTTGTGATAAAGTGCATTTATTAAATTTCATCCGCCTGGCTTACAGCGCTTTTGAGTTATCGAATTCACAGACAGAGAGACAGACATAAAGCCAAAAACGTGTTTTCAAAATCGAGGAGAGGGGGGGGTGTTTAAAGAGTGAAGATTCCTTAAGCTCTGGAGTTTGAATTTTTTTGACAATAACAGTACTTTCTCTAGACTTTGCAAGTGAAAAAGTTACAAGCGCTTGGAAAACATATCTATGGATTAAAGGCAGCAAATTGTATATTGGTATTGTTATTATCTAATGGCATACAACATGTAATAGTTATATATAACAGACAAAAAATATCCATGACTGTAACAACGTTCTACAATTCATGTTATTTAGACCTTCTCGCAATGTAGAAATGTAGATGTGCATTCGGAAACGAAAGGACATTAAGCATAATGGCCTCCTTAAATGGAACGATGCGTCATTTCTGCATGTTTGTTCCCCATAAAAATGTCCTGAATAGTAAGAATGTTTTCTGTTAGTAATAGAGAAATAGTCACAAACCATTTAAATTCTTCGGCTCTAAGGTACTTCGGCTCTTTTTCATGATCATTCCGTATATCTTCTGTAATGACTCCCAACGTGAATATGTCAAGCTTTGGTCCCTTCTCTTATTCTTTTTTATAATGTCATCGCTCTATTCAAGACATTAGATATTCAAACATTATTTCAAAACATTAGATATCATATTCGTCTTCTTGAAAAATGCATTACAAATAAAAAATGATATTGCTTTTCTTTAAACATTCTCGAACGCTTTCACTTAATTTCTTTCCATACATTTTAGCATAATTTCAATTGTATATATATTAATAAACATTTCTTAAAACAAGTAAACATTTTCTGTTAGCATTCATTTTAATTACAATAATAAGTAATTTAAAACATGCTTTTTTCTATGCAATAAAAACTAATATTTTTAACCTAAATTATATTTATATCAATTTTTGCTTTATTGATTAATATTAAAGAATTTCGAAGTGAGGATTATTAAATTTAAATTATGGGATTAAAAACTAAATATTGTTATGTATCTTCTGGGCCTTTTTCTTATAATATTTGTATTACGGCTTGAAAAGAAGAGTTATATAGATACTTAATAGGTAATAGACTTCTGATCTCGACAATATACTTGACAGAAAATTCATTGATCTTATTGAAAAAATATTAAGGTTCTATAAAATACAAGAATTAAGGAAGATCTTTCCTATTAGCATTCATAATCTAACAAAAATATGAAATTTTAAAGTATGCTTTTATTTATTCAATAAAAAATAATATTTTTAACCTAAATTTTATTTATATCAATATATAATTTATTGATTAATATTAAGGAATTTCGAAATCCAAAATATTATATTTGAATTATGGAATTAAGAACTAAATAATGTAAATTATCTGCCGTGGTTCTTTCCCCTACCATATTTGTACCATGGCTTAAGAGGGAGATATACTGAGATACCTAATAGGCACTAGATTTCCGACTTTGACAACAAATTTGGTGTCAAATATATTGGCCTTGCTGAAAAATATTAAGGTTCTAGAAAATACAAGAATTAAGGAAGGTCCAGCAGCAAAGTCATCACAGGACAACATTCCGTAACAGGTACGTCTAGTCATAGAAGTGGGCATAACTCCATTCAACACCCTTAATATACAACATCCCCACTCTACCCCCGATGGAGTGGGTATGACGTTTTATAAAGAGTGATAATTTGGTATAATTTAAATTGTGCCTTTTCTAAACAATGAAGAAAATTTAACTATCAGTCAATGAAACAATACCAAGATTGCAAATTAGCGCAGTGAATATTGCAAATTGATTTAATAACGGAAACTTGTTTTTAAAGCCAGAAAACATATAACAATAATCATGAAAGATAATTGAAAAATATGAGAAATAAACATTTTATCATGCACAAATTTTAAAAAATCCTCTTTGAAATTTCTTTTGTGAAATTTATTAGTCGCATTCACTGCATACACGAATTTTTAAATGAATTTATCAGATTCAATTAAGTCAAGAACTTAGAATTATATCGAAATTAAATTTGCATCAACTTTTTTTTTTCTGAATGCTTCGTATATGAAAAAAAAAATATTTTGGTATATTTGGCAATTTCAATATCATGCACATCCGTTTTTAGTTGAGAATCAATTGTTCAAGTAGAAATTTGATTCGATAAAGAACCCATTTATCTCATCTCTCCGTAAATCAGAAAATAATTTGCGAAGGAAAGCAATAGAGACGGTGTAAATAATTTAATATTTTGTTTTTCATACTATATTATTTAATAAAAAAAATCTTTCAACGTTCATTCCTATTATATAGTCTTCAATATACATTATTCATTTATTCTGTTCAACTCATGATATATTTCGAACACAGGGTTTTGATTCTAAGAATACCCACAAATAAACAATATATATTACTAACAAATAGTGATTTAGATCTTTTAGATCTTCTTAGATTTTGTTTTTCATCTTGCTTTATTACAGTCATAAAAAATCTTTCAGGTTGACGCATATGAAAAATCTCCAACTTTATGTCTGAAAATCTAAATAATTCCCAACGTTTTCTAGCCGCCTTTCTGAAGAGTCCCAAGGGCGAAAAATTGTGAATTTTTCAACATTGTGCACCAATGTTTGTTTTCGTTTATATAAGAATTTATTCTTTCTTCTTTTCTAATATTATTTTTTTTAAATCATACGTAATATATTTACTATATAACTCCTTTCCAAGTACATTTTTATGATTTTTTTTCTTTGTTCAAATATAAAAAAAAAAAAAAAAATTGACGAAAATTCTACGAGCATGTCATTTTTTTCCTAAAAAACTCTATAGAAAATAATAATATTTAAAATCAATACTGCAAAACATTCTTCACATATCAATGACAAACTATAATGTACGTCGCCTGCCAATTTGTAGTGAGTGACACGCAGTGCTTGGACTTAAGGTTCTTAACCTCCGGACATAACAAGTGAAAGAGTTACGGCATAACAATGAAAATACTTAGAAAGAGATTTTGCAGTGTAAATTGAGATTTACTTCAAATATTATAAATCTCCTCGAAATTATTGCAATCAGTATGCAATAACTTATTTACCTTTTCACACCTTTTACTCGTTCTTCACGAAACGCCGGTATACTGAACAGCCGGATTAGCTATTACCAAATTATAAAGATTCCATTGTACTTTAAATTATAATGTATATTACATGAGAAAGTAGGTGACCTACGATTATACACAGCTGAGTTTATTTGCTGAGAGAGAAGAAAAGAAGCGGAAATGGTCTTCTCAAAACTTTCTCGCATACATTTTAACCAAGATGTTAACCCAAAGAATGCTTTGAATGCCATCGGAGTAAAATAATTCGAAATATTAACCTTTAATGCGAATTTAGAATTATAATTTCAGGCGTACAATATTGTTACAAAAATTTTTTTCTACTACAAATACCGTCAATTAATCGTAATGACGCAGCACAATTAATTAATCATTAGTTCAGCAACTTGCTTGCTTGCTAATCCTTCAGTTTCTCTACGTGTCGACTCCTCTCTCTCACACACCACTTCTGACGATACACACGACTTCCTCCGATACACACGACTTCCTCCGATACACACGACTTCTTCTTCCAGATTCAGATTGCCCATCTTTTATATTTCCGGGAGGCGGGGCTAGAATCTTCAGACCAATCAGGGCGTACCTGGCTGTATCTCGGGTCTTAGTGGATGGATCGTGAAAGTTCTCGAACTTTCCAGTAGTATCCATTTAGTCGCCAAACTCGCCAAATTCGTCACCAAGTCGCCAAATGGTAGCCAAGCTCTCAGGTCATTTACGTGGCAGCCGCTCAGCACAGATCTTACAACGGTCTTTCCCCACGATGACACTACTCATGGCCGAGCAGCAAAATTACAGATTTGTAACAATATTTACTAAATCTATAGTGTCAATCTTGGCTGGTCTTTCGGCGATTAATTCCTGGCATGCGGTTAATAGTATCCAAAAATCGAATTTGAGTTTTCCAACTGATTGAAACTGCAAAACTATACTTGTAGTCATAAAATGCCATACCAAATTTGATATATTTAAGCAAGTGAGTTTTCGAGCTATCGGATTTACATTTTTCTGCAAATACAGATTGACAGGCCCTGGTAGTATTTGGTTCAAAATTTGATAACTGTCTATGCTATAGAGGCTAAATCGGTGTATAGAATTTTATATATCTAGACCTTTTCATTTTGTTGTTATCATTTGTTGTTGTAAAGAGAAACAATGAATAAGAAAATCTCAACGAGTGTAAATATAATTGTTGTTATCTCAAAATATTTATTTTATATCTCTTGATGCTTATTCCATAACGGTTTTCTCATGATTTAGGATAAAGTCGAGAAACTAAGAATCTCAAATGTTTGGCTTCCAATGTCGTTAGCTTAGTGTTTTCTAAAATATATTCATAGATATGTCATTCATTGTTAGAAAAAAGAGTTGTTTCCTATTTAACTTTTATATGATTACAACTAAATAATTTTTGATATTTTATTAATTAATAAATTCTGTGAAAATTTCCAATAAGATTTCACCTTTAAACTATAATTAACAGAACAGAAAGTGAAATTTCTTTATTTCGTTGAAATAAGCATTTCCGAGAAAGAGTATAAACATCTCTATTAAATTACAGAATATTCTATTTATCAAAGGCTGATGGTTAGCATTATACATAATAAAACTAATCCAGTTTCGAAATTTTTTTCCAATGCATCATCATTTATTTCTCAGGCTTAATTCAATTTCTCGGTGTTGATTTGGATATATTTGCTTCTTTTAAGGAGATAATTCTATTATGATTATCCAAAGGCAATGATAAGAGAATTATCTCGTTCTAAAAGCTCATTTGAAATATTTCCTTGCTGTTCTGAACTGTGCTTTCGCAGATAATGATTTCGTGAACTACCAATCATTTTGTCCAGAATTGCACAAACTCTGCGAAAACCTTTCACTTAAGTATAATAAAAGAAATCCCAAAGATTGTTTTCTCATAATTAGATAATTAATTTACGTTAGAAACCTAAAATCCTATCAAGATATTGAGGTTAATTTTATCAAGAAGTTAAACCTTGTTGAGTGAAAATTTCAATTATTTATTTTCTGAGAGATTCAGGTATTAAAGAATGTATTATAGTTTGCCATAAGTTTCATTTTAATAAATTTAAATTTCATTTTATTTTATGTTACATTATTTTATGTTGAATTTCATTTTAACTCATGTACAAAGTTAAGAAAGAGAAAACAAAGTAAACAAAAACAATAGTATAATCTATATCTATACTTATAATAAAGCTCAATGTGTGTGTGTGTGTTGGCGCTCTACAGGCCAGACCGTTTGACATACAGCTACCAAATTTGGTACATGTATACCTTGGAGGTCGGGAATGTGCACCTGGGGTTTCTTTTTTCGAATTTTTAATTAGAATTTTAATTATTAATTAAAAACTAACTTTCCCGCCAAAAAAAATCTTCCATTTTCCCCACCGCCAACTTTTCCGCCAAAAAAATCTTCTATTATCCCCAGCGCCAAACGAGAAAGGCTTCAGTTTTTTTTTTCTCCCAACAGTAATGAGGCTAGGGTTAAAATTTTTCGGCGGATTATTTCAATCGGTTCTGTTTATTTTCTTAATGTTTGATGCATTTAAAATTAAACATTGTTAATGAATCAATCTTTCAGATTCATTCTGAAGTACTTTTGAATTAAAATAAAACAGAATAAAGGAAATTAAAAATTTCTAATCCGCATAGCGTTACCCCAACTGGCGTAGAAAAAAATCACGCATTTGCGTTACGTAACCGGCGAAGAAAATTCACGCATGCGCATTCTGTTCTGACTGTTGCCATGACAACGTTATCAATGGATGATTTAAATTATTTTTGGGTTAGTTGCATGCTTTTGTAAGTAAATTGTATTTATGTTAGTTATATATTTTTTGTATATGCTTATAGTTTTAAGTACATCGTTTTTTAAGTAGTTTTTTTAAAACCTGTTTTCAACCGTTTATTTTAAACGATTCGTTTTATTTTCTTAGTGTTTGATGCATTTAAATTTAAACATTGTTAATGAATCGATCTGCTCATAATGAATCTAAGAAAATTTTGTTGACCAACTCTTGAGATATTACATAAATTTAAAAAGATATTCTTTAGTGCCCATAAAGTTTAAACGCTGAGTGACTCTATTTTCAGTAATCAGATTATAAAAAAATGCTTTGTTTCAGTAAAAAATATTATTATATTAATTGAAGATAAATTCTTTCCACTTTAATTTAAAGCATAAATTCTACGGGTGCTAACAGAAAATGAGAGAGATACATATTACGTTATGACTGAAGGCCTTTATAATATTATGAATGAATTATATGATAATCAAAATTTGAAGTTTTAAAATATTTTGATAAAGAAGCTATTAAAGTAGAAATTGCATAAAATATTTAATTATTAAAATTTTAACGAAAATTAAGATTGGCGAACCGGCTGGTCGCCAAAGGCGGCTAGTATAAAATAAAAACAAAATAAACTGGGACAATACACAAAATGTAATGGAAGTAAATAACAATAAAATACATATATTGTCAAAATACAAACACATCCAAACAAAATATATTTCAGAGAAAATACTCTGATTGTTTGGAGATAAAAACGCGATAATTTACAAAAAAAGAAAGATAAGATGCAGTTTAGCATTATTATTATTATTATTATTTTGCTGAAATTATGAATCCAAATGGAATTTTGTAACCATCATTATTTTATTATTTATCTGATATTCATAAGCAGAATATATTAAAAACATAAAAAGAAGTACAAATAAAAACTAAATATAATTTTTGACTTCAAAATTTTAAATATGCATTTGAACTTGAGTAATTTGTATTTCTCTCCCCATATAAAAATTTTACATGGAGAGAGATACAAAATATATTTACGATTATTTCTGTTATGCGATTAATCTAAATAATTAGCCCAAATTATTGCGTTATTATTCCGTATTAGAAAAACCGTGAAAACAATGCTTCTGATTTTTAAATAAAAGGATGGCTCTTTAAAAAGATTTTTAGAACTATTAAAACTTATCATTAAGCTATTAAAATTTTGACTCTTATTATTCCAGATACGACAAAGACTGGAAAATTACATTAATCTGGAAATAACAAGAGGATAGCTTTTACAACTATCTAGCAGATAGTAGACAAAAACATGTTTACTGCTTGAGTTCTTTTATCGGATTAAATAGAAAGAGAAGCAGATTGTCGAGTCAAACGATTCGTGTTTTAACAGAAGCAAGTACAGATACATGGTCACGCTACGTAAATTTCGAATTCATTTAAGCCATATACGTCTGAATGTGTTGTTTTATTTTTTACTCATGAAATTAAAAATAGATGCAGCGGCTAATGGCAGCGTTCCAGCTGCAGAACTAAAGCTTAAATGGTTCCAGGCTCAATTCCACCATAGTAATGGCTGCATGTTGATCAGTAGAAAGGAAATTCTAACAGAGATTTAAAAAAAATCCAATGGCTGGTGTGGGATCGGAATTGTTGCGGCATTACGGGTCGTTCTTAGTTACTAGCTAATGTTTGAATTTGCAAGGTGGATCAAAAATTGATCCAGGAACCGCTTCAAAATTGATTATCTTCTTCTGAAACTGATCAACTGGAATGAGAGATGGAATGAGAGATGGAGAAAAAATGTTTGGAATTTTAATTTTTAGTGCGAATTGATGAATTTTCTTTCTCATTATATTCCTTTCAGTTTTATTTTCTTATTATATATTTTCAGCACCCCCGCTTTTACGGTTTTAGTTTCGACATTTAAAATTCTTTTATCAACTCAATTATTCTTTTTAATGTTTAATAAATTATAGATGCGCACTTCTTTAAAGATTTTTTTATTATTTTTTTATTTTTTTAATTTATTATTATAATTATTTCAGACTTTTGTAATCAATATCCTTTAAGATTACCTTTTCTTTATTTTTAATAACTAAAATTCCTAACTGATGGCACCACTTATATGTAATCGAAATTTAACTAAAACCAATCGATGAACTGTTTTTCTTTTTTTATATATAATTTAGCATATATTAAGTTATTAAACTCTCATCTGTAAAATAAAATTATACGGAATTTTAGAACTTTGTACAGTAATAAAAGAAATGAATATAGTTTGCAAAATTTCGTTAAATTTTTATTTAACTTATTAAGTTAAATTAAAATTTATAACATCATAAAAATAATAAAGGCCATGGAATTTTTCAGAAATCACTTTTTTTTAAATAAATTATAATTTTTGCAAATTCTGTGCAATTTCTTTCAATAATAATATTTGCAATTTCTGTGCAATTCCTTTAAATAATAATATTTGCAATTTCTGTGAATTTCAGATATTTTATTTTGGATTTATACTAGCGGATGTACATGACGATTCTCGAGATTAAAATACATACAATTCTAATTTTTACTAAACTAATACGAACTTGCAGAATAAATACGTTAGACACATTTCTTAAATTATATGCAATATATTTAAAGTAAAAAAAAAAACTTCTATATAAATTTTTAAAATATACAAAGTTTTTTCATCGTCTACAACTTTATTTTAATTAAATATCAGTAGTGTCTGAAAACTTTTTAATCTTAGATGTTCTAATTATTTCAGAGTCTTCCAAACTTACTTTTTGAATTCTTTAAAAATCGATTTTTTTTTATGCGTGACTTGAATTTCATTATTTTGAATAAATTTTAAAGAACAATGCATATTTTAATTAAATTTTCCAGATATCGATAAAGATAAAAATAAATAGAGATTTATGTAATATATAATAATTTCTTTCAACGCTATTGGCAACATTAAAATAAAATAATATTTTATATACATAGTTTTCAATTCATAAAAAAATTAACTGATTAACATAATGAAAAATAAACGAATTTTTTACTTAAATATTTTTACATATTTCATAATAAATTCGAAAATAATTTCAGCGGCTAGGATTCCCATAGCGTTCACACTGTTTACCTCTTTTCATGTTTATTGATATAAATTTATGCTGTTTGTGAATAACTTTATATCCTTTATGGGGTTTCTAAATTCGTTCTTTCCTTTGTCTCGTTCCACATTTCATTCCAATACATCCTCCTTCAAAAGAATAATTTATTGCATATCATATGACAGCAAATGATCGATCCCATACTTGGTATTCCATGAAGTAACATTAAATGTTGCAACGGCGTGGCGATAGACAAAATCCTTCTTCGTCATTGTTGTAACTGATTCTCTATTTATAACTATGACGAATCGGATGCTTATCGAACGTTTGATAACAGCAAAGCTCCAGCTTTTTTCATTCAGCCACACTTCCATTTAGGCAATTAATCTAGTTAACTGCAATGTGATATATTTTGTCCATCGATCATCATTGGCTTTCTTTTTGATACAACATCCCCTTATGGTTATAAGTAATTCAAAAAGCTCTTTAATTCGGATAAGTATCGATATTCCGAGCATTAAACTTAAATGAGTTTTATTATATTAAATAATAAGTTTTATAATTAATAACCAGCAAAATTGTTCTCACCTCTACTATCTCATACATCTAAGACAATATAACACCTTCTTTTTGGTATTAGTTTTTATTTTTTTATTTTTACAAATTCCGATAAACCATATAAAAACATTGGCGATCTTGGTGCGATATTAAAATCGCTAATTAAACTCTATAATTCAATTATCTTGGCATCTAATCCTTGTAACCGTCAAGTAAACTCGGGAATTCAACCATATTGGGAAAATCTTATATATAATGAAGTTTGGGCAACTGATGGTCATTCCTTGATCATATTTCATTCAAAATTTAATACGCATCTATATTTCTGATAACGTTCATTTTATTTTTCTGTTGTTGTTGTGACTTATGGCACTTTACGAGCCCGCTGACCAGTCGAGTGAGCGTCTCGTGTTTTTTTAGAGTAGGACTTAGCTACTCACGCGTCACAACCCTTTTTACGGGGCGGACTTCATTTATGCATTTCAATCACTCATCCACAGATCGTAATTTAGACCTGAATCAGAGAGCGATTATCTCTGAACCAGTACCCCCAGTCGTATTGCTCTCGACATGGAAGACTTCATGACCACGACAGATTTGTACGTGCGCCAGCCACCACACACACGGAGAGTCTTCGGCCGGTGGGGCTCGAACTCACAACCTAAGGGACGCGCTTCCAACGCCCTACTTGCCAGCCTATCCCAGACTTTAATTTTTCTAATGCACTAGATGGACTAGAATTTTTTAGATTTTTCTCTAGCACTTTTAGCCAGAAATTTACACCCCAAAATTGATGTATTTAATTACTTATTACCGAAAGAACAGACAGATAGACAGTCAACCTTTGGTTGTATTTCGTTCAAAATTTGACAATCTACACTATAGATATTACACTATAGATAATTTTACAATCTACACTATAGATATTAAATCAGTGTACCGAATTTTATCTATTTAGCAGTCTTCATTTCGTAATTAGTATTCAAAATTTGATAGAAATCTGAAAAATTGGTGTAAAGACCCTATACCAAATTTGAATCATCTAGCTCAAAGCGTTTTTGAAATTCTTTGTCACAGACAGGCGAATATCTCCTAAAATTGTGTTTTTCGAAGACCGGGAGATTTGTCAAAATCAATTTTTTTGATGATGATTATACTTTCTCTATATTACATGTACGAGAAAGTAATAAATGCTCTTAAAATAGATGAGTTTCAAATTTTGATTTATATACAAAATCTATCCTAAAAGAAAAGAAACTTTAAAATTTGACTATCAACGTATCACCTTACCATCTCCATTATAATTAAGTTATGAGCATCAATCTTGAGATAATAACGCTAGTAATTTTCATCAAGTTATAACCTCATTTTGTCACTGTTTAATACACAGAAAAAATGAAGAAGAATGAAGAATATTGGTTCGTTCATTCATTACGATTCAAAAACGAAAGAATAATGAGAAAGAAGGGTAATTTTGGCAAAACATTTACGAAAATATTTAAATTACAAAAAAAATCATTAATGGAATTGCCTTAACAATGCTAAGAAATAATGGAAATTCGAATTTTTCAGCTTATTTCTCTATCAACGATAGGAAAACTGGGCACACTTCAGTCATCGAGGGAGTTTCACAATCACATAGCTACTTTATCAGCTTCCAATCCATAGTTTATAATCTATGACTGCTCTGTAAAAAAATTTTAAGAAGTTTGTGTACTTGCTTTGTAAAGTTTTTGTATCTGTTTTTATGAAGAATTTGTACGTTACATGGGCATGCAATATTATACATTGATTGTTTATATAAATAGTATTTTATAAAATAGTATATAAATCGTATACCAATGGTACGTAAATATAAATAGTATTTTATAAAATAGTATATAAATCGTATACCAATAGTACGTAAATATAAATAGTATTTTATAAAATAGTATATAAATCGTATACCAATAGTACGTAAATATAAATAGTATTTTATAAAATAGTATATAAATCGTATACCAATAGTATGTAAATATAAATAGTATTTTATAAAATAGTATATATATGATGATAAAGAAAGAACGTCCTAAAGACAAATCAAGTTGTCCCATGTACTAAGAAGACAAGACAGCGATGAAAAATAAATCACAGTTTTTAAGGGTGTTTTTTTTTTAAATTCTCATACCAGAAGAGAAAATGCTGTAATATGTAAAACATTCACACCCAAGATATTTGACGAGTCTTCACGCTTCAGATATCTTTGAGTTCTAAAAACACATTTCTCAAATCCTCATTATCTGTTTGCTTGTGAACATGTTGACTCAAAAGTGCTTTGAGCTGAACGGATGAAACCGGATTTGTAGATTTCTATCAAATTTTGAGTAAAATCTATAAAAAAGAAGTTTGCCTGCCTATCCGAGTGTAAAGGACCGCGATAATTACAAAACGCAAAGACTCAGAGTGATAAAACTTTGTTTACCGATTTGTCATCTAAACTGTAGATCTGTAACATATTTGGTACTTTTCCGCTAACCGGGGCCAAATAATGCAGAATTCCGCCAAATTTCTTATGCCAAATACGCGTTTGGTTCACAATCCGTTAGCCGGGCGTAAGCGAAAAATCGCCAAATAATGTAGAATTCCGCCAAATTCGCGTTTGGTTCACAATTGGCGATATTTGCGCCCGGCTAACGGAAAAGTACCACATATTTTAAAGCAAATCTGTAAAAGGTTGAAGATCTGTCAGTTATTTTCACATCCATGTAAATACGATAACTAGTTAGATGAATGAAATTTGGTGCACAGTTTTAGAATTTAAAGTGTGGATATTTTTCGAGTTATGTATTAAATTCCTCTAAGCGTTCATCGTCTGACAGTTTGTATTTTCAGATGCATATAAAGGCTCCGTTTAATATGCAGTCTTATTAGTTCTGTGCTGCAAATTTTATTTCAGTCTGTTATGTAAAAGATAATTAAAATACACAGTAAATTTTCCTTAATATACTATGAATCATAAAGCTTTCATGTGCGTGACACTGAAAATAATAATCTGAGTACTTGTACCGTTTATGACCTTGCTCATTGTCCACAATACGAGAGTGGGAAAGGAGAAAAAAAAATTAGATAGTTTGCAAGAAAGTTTCGTTGTGGCCACTCCCACTGGGATTTTCTCTACATCTGCGGCATCTACTATCACTACATCTACAATTCATAACATTACGAATATCTCTATCAATGGAAATTTTCATTTTGTAAATGTATGAAAAATTATAAAACACTAAGTAGTGGAATGTATTCAAAGCCAAATTTATTAACTGTGAAACATGCAACATCAAAACACATCATAGATGCTAATTTTATTTATAAAAGAAAAAAAATTAACTTAGGAAAAAAAGTTATAATGTTATATTGCAAGATTCCGAAAAATAAATATTTCTATTCCCCTACTTAATTTGATATATAATAATACCTTGTTTGATATGAAAGCATATATGTTTAAAAATATCATAATCCTCTCTAATCTCCAGCTTATATGGCAGTTAAATAAAACAAACAAATTAATTTCTCTTCACAGCTTAGTTGAAACCTTCGAACGATGTAATCTGAATCGAATGTAAATTAATAGTTTATTCGTATTAAAGCAATATTCTCTTCCGCGAAAGATCTCGTTTATTCGGGGATTACTAGATACTGAATTAAATGCATAATCATGGGTTTAAATGTGAAGATAAATAAGTCCATGCACTCGAGGATTATTCCGTTTATAACAATTATTTTAAACCAGAAATCCCGTGCGAAACAATCATTCATTCAAATAACTCTTCTTTCCCATCCCTATAAGAATGATTAGACTTTTGAAGGATTATTAAAATTAAATATTTATCGATTGCCAGCTAGGCAAAATAAAAAAACACTGTTTATTGATAAGAACATTCTTGCAATTTACAGTCTCTTTCTATGTTTAACATTTTATGGCGTAATATAACCATCTACGTAATTGCTCCAAAAATATGTTAGGTAGATTCCTACAGGAAGATTATCTATTCTAAAAATTATATCATTACCTACCTTAAAGGAGGACTACCTTTCATGGTGCCTTCCATTATATATATAGATAAGAAAATTTAATTTGTTTGGATTTAAACTGGCATGGAATATGTTGTTAGAAATGTAAAAATCTTGGGCGAGTTCGTAAATGGTCTATCTAACTCCAAGGGTGTGAAAATGTGTGTGGGGGGAGGGAGGTGTTCAAATTTTCATTCCGCTATAACTTTCTTAATATTGAAGACAGAAAAGTAAACCCAAGTTAGCCAAATTAGCGCTTCATTAAAACGAGCAACTTTTGTATTAAAGTTTTTCGATAACAATATATTAGAAGTTAGGAGCTGAAGAGGGATTTTCAAGCTGTTATTTTGACTGTTTCTAACATCTACAATTTATTTGGCCAAATAGCGACTTAGCGACTTTGCCTTCCAGCATGCCAATACGATTTTTTTTTAGAATTAGTGATTCTTTAAAAGATTAAGCAGAACTAACCCCGAATAAATACAATATTTGAAAAGCATTATTCATGTGTTTGATAGAGTGATCATTAGGATAAATTGATAGTCAAAAGCAATATTAAGTGGGAATTGTCTACCGGCTATTTACAAAAATAATTTTGTTAATCAGGATGAAGGTTGATTTGTGGCATATCAAGAGTTTTTTCAGAATCAATGAATGAAACAGTGGCAGTGTAATTAAAAGAAATCCTAGATGGGCCAATCTTCATCTCTTGAGAATATAAATTTTTGATTAATATAACAATAGTGTTTTTCGGCAAAATTAGGCAGTAATTTTGATCTATTTTCAAATAGTGTTATCGTGCATTTACATTTTTTTTCTTGTTCTTCACTCAAAATTCAAACTATATTTATTACGAAAGTGATTTCCAAAGATTTATGTTTTACACCGCCATTTCTTTTCTCCATTAAAACTTGCAAAAAGTAGGTAGTACCAGTAGCAAATTGTCATCTAGGCAGATTAGGCAACTGCTCAGGTAGCTTTCTGAGAGGAACCGGAAAGAAATCTCTCTCTAATATATATATATATATATATATATATATATATATATATATATATATATATATATATATATATATATATATATATATATATATATATATGCCACTCAAATTGCCTCCAAATTTACCACCAAAATATATACCACCCAAATTGCAGATCACTTCCTTAAACGTTTTAACAAATGCATTGAATCCAACTCTTCGATTTCTTAACTAATGGGAATGAAAAATATTATTAGAAATGCCATGAAGAGGATTCACCGTGTCACCAAAATGTCATTCAGTCAGAGGGAAAAAGATATAAGAGAAATCAAGTAAAAGGCAAGTTTAATCGAACACATAAATAACCTTAACCGTCGTCTTATGGTAATGATTTGCCATTGGAAAATGATGTTTAAATCGTATAGAATAATTATATAATTATGTTAATAACTATCTATCCTATCTAATATAATCTATTTTATAAAATAAATATATATCTTAAAATTAAAAAAAAAATATTTTTCAATAACATCAATGTTATTATCTCGCAGTTTTTTACTTCCATTTTAATAATTGAATATAGTATCATACACAATGTATAATAATGTCTTTAATGTTATGATGAGTTTAAAATTCATCCATCAAAATATTCAAATGCGTGCTTTTACAAATTATTGATTCCGTAGCAGATATATCATATAACAAGGTCGATTTTTTAAAAAAATGTCATTATGTGTTAACTATTTAACAGCCTAAGCGATTCTTTAATAGTCAAAACAAGTTTTGCAATTTCTTTAAAAATTGTTCACACAATGCATTCGTTAGTTGACATGCGGTCTTTCTATTTAGAGCATAATGTCTTCTTGACATGCTTTTATTGACGTCCTTATGTAATTTGTTTTCATTTTTCGACTTAAATTTAAATCAAATTTGAAAGTTTATTCACTGTTGTAAAGTTCGTGTTATATCATTACTTGAGACTAAATTTACCTGAATGAGAAATTTCTAGTAAACGAAAGTTTTACTTTCACCTAAATTTTGATACAAAACAATCTGTTTTATTTCAAAATGACTATATTTCCACAGAAATTGCCCGAAAAAATTTATATCCACTGATTTCTTACTCATCGCTATAGTTCATAGCAGTTTTTACTTTATAGTAGTTCAGATAAGTGTTCTTATAACAAAACAATATAAAGAATTCTTTTCATCGGACCTGTAGAGTGCTTTGTCACCTCTCAAAGAGCTCTACAATAAAAAGTCGTTTTGTAGCTTTTCTTTCACTTGGTTTTCTACAAAATCATTTTTACAGCCGCTGCAGTTGTAGAAGTGTTTTGGGTTGTTTGTTTTATGGCCTTCTTCCATTGCATTGCTTCATTATTTGTATTTTTTTCTTTTTGTTATTATAGTTGATAATTTCTCTTGGAATGGAGTGCTTCTAGGGAGCCTTTCATAGTTGTAAATTGTTTTCATCTTTGATCAGTATCTGTTGTTATCACACTGTAATTTTTTCCTCTTTAAATTAAAATGCTTTTTTTTTTCTGTTACAAAATATCTGACATTAAGTAAAAGGAATAATATTCCTAGTCGGGAACGGATGAAGAAATATTTAAAATAAAAATATGCTCTAAAACTACAGTTTAATTTTTATTGTATTTATGTTTTTTTAATTTATTTTATAATAGAAAACACACATTACAGAAAAAAAATAATCGCAATGCATTGTAATAATCGCAATGCAAACATAAAATTACCAAGTAAATGTGAACCATAAAAACACTTTTAAAAAATGTTTTAAGAATTATATATGTACGAACAGACAATTCAAAAACAATAAAATCGTACTGAAATTAAAAAATTGTGAGTACTTAACTTTAAAGGCATAAAAAACGCATAAGGGATTTAAATGCTAAATATATTGAATCTTAGATTCAGAAATTTAAAAGTTGAACAATCTGAAAAGATTTTAAAGTAAACTTTAAGAATTCAAAAGCGAAATATAATTAACCCTTAGAACCCTGATTTTCCAAATTAAATTCTAAAAATTAATTTGTTCATTGTAGTAACCAGATAAAGAGGAAAAGTAATAAGAAAATCACAATATATAACTTATTTACTTACTTGAAAAAAAACAGATAGAAATTTTAAAACAGGTATCAATTCTAGAAACAAAATAGGCTCTTGTTAATTATTATTATATTATAGTAAAAATAAGATAATCATCTACCTCAAATGTGTTTTTATGTTCAGGAAAAATGAAATCAAATAAATACATCAAAGATTTATTTCGCTAAACTTTTTCTAAAAATATTTCACTCGTTCAATACGGAGGGAAAATAAAATGTCATATTATTTGAACAATTTTGACAGCTGACGTTTATTTATTTATTTTACCTTTTGTTCAAAAGAACACTATATAGTGACAACATACATACAGTCAAATATTAGGAATAATTCAATTGCAAGTGGAATAATTCAATTCGATTTAAAAGTTTGGCATCAAATTTGAAATTTAAGGCATTTAAAGGTTAAATTCACAAAAATCACATTAGGGCGTTAAAAACTGTATGCATTTAATTTTAAAAACACTAAAAATAATTTTAGAAACATCTTCTCTCTCAGAAACCTTGCTGTAAATTAAAAAAAATAATGTAATTATAATTTTTTCTTCATAATTAAATGTGTAACATTCTCAGATAAACCGCTGACTGGAATTGCTCTGGCCTGCATATCAAAATATATGCAATCATCACAATCAATCATAGTATTATAACCTTATAGAAAAACAGAACACGGCATATCAATCGAGATTTCAAACTAGGAATGCCGGATACATAACATAAATAAATTGCAGAACATTTAATGAAAGTAAAAAATGAACAATTTTACCAAGACAAATAGGGCGTAATTTTAATTAGTATTTGCCTTAGAATTTCAATTCTACTTTTATACGAAGAATCCGAAATTAGACTGCAATATGCATTATTAAATGAAACAATATTTAAAATTGGGAGCTTAAAGTCAGTTCATTGGAAAATTCCCTAATTAATTAATTTTTTATATATAAAATAAAGAGATACATGATCTGAACTGAGATTTTATTGTATGTGTCTGTGTCGTTTTATAACATCCAAAGAACTTTATATTCATTTAAAATAAAGAGGCATACGCATTTAATTCAATTTTTTTTTTCGTCTGAGTCATTATATAACATCTAAAGAACTTTCGAATGACAAGTAATATAAATTCATAAATAAAAATTTCATAAAATCAGTCAAAAAGAAATTTAAAGATAAATTGAACCTCTAGTTTAAAACATCTTAGCATGGTAATATTTTATGCTTTATTTGTCTATTTTCATTTTATTTTTAGAATTTGACCTTAATCATATAACAGCCAAAGCATGTGCGTAAAATATACAACGTAACAGCCAAAGCATGTGCGTAAAATATAAAATATACAATATATATATATTGAAATACGTTGCTACAACGTATTTCAATATAAATCCACAAATTAAAACAATAAAAAGTGTTGTTGTAATAAATAAATAAAATTATTTTTAGTAAAATTACAAAAAAAAAAATATTCTCGGGAAAAAATTGGTTTCACTAAAATACTTGTTTTATGTATTAAGTATTATACATGTATTTTGATCCATTTTTCACTTTAAAAAGGTACTTATTGAGAAAAATTGGTACAATATATATATCAATCACAAAATTTTCCATCATTCTCTACAACTTTTACACATTTTAGTCCAATAAGTCTTGCAATTGATTGTCTTTGAATTTTTTAGTCTTCCAGGCCGTTCTTTGTCATTGGCATTGACATCACCATTTTTAAACCCTTGGAACGAAAACTGGCAATTGGGATATGACGGAACAGCATTGCCATAAATTTCTAAAAGTGTCTGATGGACTTCGACAGCAGATTTCTTCAAATCAAATAAATTGTTTGTTTGTTGGTTTCTTATGGCACTTGCCACTGACAAGCCCGCTGTTACGAAGACAGCGATTTAAGCCTGAGGGGGAACGTCTCTTATTTTTTATAGCAGCGCCAACTAGGGCCAAGAGTACGACTTTGCCACTCACGCATCATTCATTCGCTTGCACAACCCCTTTTTACAGGAGGGCACATTCACACATCTCACAGATAGAACAACAGAAGAACAACCATGCCCAAACCGGGACGCCCAGATCACGGGGAAGACGCGCTACCCCTATGCCAGGACGCCGGCAAATCAAATAAAAAAAGTAATGAATGTGTAAATGCACTTTGAAGCGTTCCAAGGTTGGGGGTATTTATACACTAAATAAGTCAATAATACTGAATGGAAAAATTTCAAAATGATAACAATAAAGTAAGGCAAAACCGAAAACCATTGTCGTTTATATAGATATTTCGTATGTTTAGCTGTCGCTGATTAAAATACATGGAAGCATCTAATATTTGGAAGTGATGTTAAAGAAGTAATAAAAAAAAATTAAGTCAATTCCTACTTTTGCAAGAATTGAACTCGCATTCGTCACCTTCACGTGAAATATACTGTAATCCTTTCATTTTACCCATTGAACCACGTCCTGCTGATTTCAATTTTCATTACAAACTGCTAAAACTCTATTTAAAGCATTACAAATTAATTAAAATTAATAATTAATGAATTAATATTTGAAAAAAACTGCATTAACATCGTCATTCACTACAAGCTTAAAAAAAAATGTATTTGAATTTGAGAGCATGAATAAAAAGTATTTTATTAACGATTGAAAATTTGAACAGGATGCATAAATTGTAAAGTCACGATCCAATAACAGGTAGCGTTATGATCAAATTCTTTATTTACAGCTTTATTACATAAAAACAACTCTTTCTAATCTAGGTTAAATGAATGATGCTATTTACAACACGAAAATTAAACAAGAATAGTTCCTCGAACAATTTCGAAGGAAACAACTTTACAAGAACAGTTAACAGGCTGTTGGCGTCTTAGGCTACTCCAGGGGTCGCTCTCGGAATCCACCGAATTTGCTTCGGGTGGAATTTTACTCAGAAGTCCGATTCACACGAAGCTTCTCTCCTCTCATCTTCCGAAAAATCTCACCTTTTATTTTCCTCTCAGACTCCCTGTTACCCAATCACCGTTCAGAACAACCTGAATCGTCTCTGGTCGTCCGTGGGAAATGTCCATTGATGATCCACCCTCCACAATGGGAAAAATGAAGGACATCTGGAGTGTTTGACACTCTCGCCTTTCTAAGACACGGTTTATTTCCCTGGGAAACGCACGTGTGGTTCCTTATCTGGATTAGTACTAATTGGCCAGATGACCGTACTTAAAAGGAGGGTCTTCCATTTGGCAATCTGGAGGCACTTACCACTGTGGGAGTTTCGTTGATGAAGAATGGCCCGGAATGTAAATTATCGAGTGTGGGAAAAAGGAATGTCACAGTGGTCACCCAGGAAGAAGCTGAATCATTACAAAATATATATAGGGAGAGGGTGAACTAATAGTAGGAATTGAAAAAAGACTTTTAAACTGTAATTTGTTTCAAAAGTTCCGCGGAAAATCAAAAAATAAATTAATAAATAGTAAATAAAATAAATTTTCAAAAACATTATCAATAAGAACATACATTACTGTATCAAGCATGCCCTAAATTACAATTTCAAATAACACAGTAATCTATAATTTTATCATACTAAAGGCTTTTGAAAGCAAATTTAACTAGGAAACAAACATTGAATTCAAATAATGCAACACATGATACGTTTTTAAGCACATGAACCCATTTCAAACAACTCTCAACGCTATAAATATAATATTTTTCTTTCTTTAAAGTATATTAAACAATTAAAGATTCATTCTGCTTTTCATCACCTGCCTCATGAATCAGATTAAATTGGTTGAAATCTTTTACAACACTTTCGCGCCGCGGTGGCCTGATGGTAAGACCTTGGTTTGAAACCGGGAAGTTTCAAGTTGGAGACCTGATTCTACCGAAGAACCGTCGTGTAAGTGGGCTTAATGCTTGCTAAATCAGTCCAGGCCAAACGTCCTTCCGCTGGTATGGTGTGGTGTGGAGAGGGGGGTGCCAGCGCAGGCGTCGTCCTCGTCATATGACCGCGGTTCAAAATTACGTGGTACATCCCAAAATAGCCCTAGTGTTGCTTTGAAACTGGACGTTAATATTATTAAACTGAACTTCAACTCCTTCTTTCTCACCAATTTACCTTCAATTTTTTTAACCAATGAGTTTTATCTCAAAAAGAGTATAACGCCATTGATGCCGAATAAAAAAGTCTCTTTAATGATACTGTACTAATAATTTAGGTACTAACTTACTTTTGAAAAAAGTATGTTCATAACAAAAACAATATATAGGATTGCTTTTCGTAACGTCATCACTGTAGGGTCATGTGTTTTTGATTTCTTCATTTTATTTCGTCTGGGTGCCAAAAATGAGCGAAACGTTGGGGCGGAAACATTAGATCAGACGACACTGAAGAAGAAAATTACTCTCACTTCCGCTTGTTTTCTTTCCCTCTTTCTCTTTTTACTTTCTCGTATACGTAGTATAGAAAAAGTATAGAAATCGTCAAAAAATTCGAACTCGATGGACCAAACCATGCTTTTCTAACATTGCTTTTCTTGATTACTACATTGAACGTTATTTCTAAACGATATTTTTTGTCGTATCGATTGGTGTTATTGCTCCATTAAAACCTAGCATGCTGTGTCTGAAGTTTTCTAATAAATATTGAGAGAAGTTCTAATAAATATTGGGTAATGTTGGAAACAAGAACTGAAATATCATTTTCTTATTCTCCAAGATATAAGATCATTTGAGTTCAGGTACGTTGGAACATTGAAAAGTCCGAATTTATCTTTCAAAGGAAAAAAAAATCCTTACCCCACTAAAAAAAAACAGAAATTACGTCCCATATGCTTCAGGAATAGGCATCTAAAAGGAGGCCTGCCTGAGCTGACGACTATAAATTAAATGTACTCGAACATCTTCTGATAATTCTCAGAAAACTTTTCTATCTCCTGAATCTATCTGGACGAGCATTTCTAACGAAGAAAGCTCATACCATGGGTATTTCAATCCCATCAGACTTAAAGAAAGATGGAGGAAATTTCACAATGATACGAAGGCATCTCGGGCATCGGCCGTAGATTCGTTGGATGGGCGTTTGGTGTCTTTCGGTACTGATAAAGCCTGAAACTTGGGAATTTAATAAAATAATTGCTTTTATTACAGACTAAATTATGTTATTTGCTATTTACAGGTAGTTCAGGTAGCTTGGAAAACTGAAAAGTACGAGTTTCTCTTTCAAAGAAAAAAATTCCTTATCCCACTCAAAAACAGCAATGACATACCATATTTTTAAGGGATTGACATTCAAAAGAGTTCATGTCTCACCTGATGACTATAAAGTAAATTCACTGGGATATTCTCAGAATTCTCATAAAACCTTCCTAACCCCCAAACCCATTTGGGAGAGCATCTCTAACTTAAAAAGCTCATGCCATAGGTACTGCAATAATCACACTTAACAAAATGCAGAAAAAATTTCATAGGGATATCTGGCTGGACGCCTGCCATCGTTTCGTTGATGGGCTTTCTTATCTTCCGATATTGATAAAGAATGAAACGTGGAAATTTAGTAAAATAATTTTTCTTATTGTAGGCTGAATTGTGTTATTTGCTAATTACAAAAATATAAATATGTATAATAGTTTTTGTGCAATAATTATTACATATATGTACAGACATGTTCACTCTGGCTCGAAAAACAGGCCTCTCCTAACCGGATTATATATCAAATCAAATATCTCTCACAGGTCCTAGTGTTGACCCGGTTGAGATGAATGCTTAGAGATGGCTCATTTTACAAAAATCACACACTATATGATAACAAACGAATTTAATGAAATGGACGAGCTGCTGGGTCGTTTTTACATAGACGAACGCTATTACACGACTGAAATACAGAGTTCTATTGGAGGGAATCAGATTACTCCGTATTGGCTGTTGAGTTACGACGCAAGCTGCGCCAGGAAGACACTCCGGACGCCACATATATGCTATTATTTTACCAACTTTGTTTCACTTTATTAGGCAAAAATGAAAGCAGATGTTTTTATCTGATAAATAACATTCATTTTACTCACAATTTTCATAATATCACTCTGACAAATAATATTATTTATATAATTATGTCTATATAATTAATAGCCTGAAGTTTTCCATATATGGTTGAAGTAAAAGCTTCCTGTACAATGTTTTCTTTACAGTCTAGAAAGGAAACCCTTCACATTATAGGTTTAATATTAAGTCTAGACATTGAGAAGTCTGAATAAATCAGTCAGAAACGCAATTAGATAAAGCAGATTTTAAGAAGTAAGAAACATAATTATCTGATTTTTAAAGGAGAGTTTAAAGCCATTTAAGATATAGCATATTAATAATTAGAGAAAAAAAAAATCAGAATAATAAAAGTTGATCTCCATTTCCTATTAAACAATTTCAGGATATGAAATATGATACACAACTGAGTGGAAAATATTGCAGATGATAATTTGTTTCTAAAGCAATCTGATAGACGCCCACGATATTCTGCAAATAACATCATTTTTTAATGTTGTAACAAAATAGGAATTTCAAATTATAGGCAACTTTTTGACTGAATACGGATTTTTTCATAAATATATAAAAAGATATTTATAAACTTTTGAAAAATGTCTATTAATAATAAAAAGTCGATATATATGTCGAATATCTACAGTAAATCAGTTATTCTCTGAAGTCATTCATTTAGAAGACCAAACAATCATTAATTTCTTTGGATTCGATATATTCTTCGTACTTTCTTTCTATTTATGTGAAACAATTGAATTCAAATTCTAATGTGCAGTTACTTTGTATTGCTCGTTTCCTTTTTGTTTTCTAAAGCAAATAAAGTTTTCAGTTGACCAAGAATTAAGGAAAAATGTACGATTTAAAGTAGTTGACTTAATAATTTCAATGCAATAAATTAGGTGGATGAATCAACTAGGCACTGAATTTTCTAGTTTCAAACATTCAATAAAAAGCATTTGGGAAGGCTTTCATAAACCAACGAGAGTGGTCTACCAGAGGCTTTCTTACATACTCTCTAATAAAGATATTATCCCAGAGATCGGCTTGCATGGGATTGGTGCGCATTAGTTACGAAATATTAACATTTGGAGTGAATACAGCATTTTTACTGAATCTATCGTATCATCCTTGGCGAGTTTTTTGGCGATTAATTCCTGGCATGTGGTTGATAAATAAAATGTGTGTCTTAGATGCGATTATAAGCTATTAAAATAAAAATCTGATGTAGAGCAACAATTGTAATCCCAAAATTCCCAATCCAAATTTGATATATTTATGTCATTGTGTCTTTGAGTGTCACATTTAAATGTTTCTGAAAGCACAGACCGATAAATCCCATGCTGGATTTGGCACAAAATTTTAAAAATGTCTTGACTATAGATGTAAATTCTGTGCATCGAATTTTCTTCTATCTATCCCTCTTCGTTTTGTAATTATCTTGTTAAATTCTATTCAAACAGCCGGACATACAAATTACCTCTGAGCAGATTTTGCTCAAAATTTCATAGAAATCTACAAATTTGGTATAAATACTAAATTTCATCCATCTAGAACAAAAAAATTTTTAGTTATTTTTGTCACAGGCAGATAGATGGACGGGCATTTTCCAAAAATATATTTTTCGAATTCATTAAGATCAAAAACGTAGAGATTCGTCGAAATCTCGAGTCCGAATTTTTTAACTATAAATATGCTTTGTTTATACTACGCATACGAGAGAGTAAAAACTAACAACACACTTGGTGAAAATTATCACAAAATGTTTTTGAAAGCACAAAAGCTATTCAAATACCTTATTTTAATCCAAATAAATGCAACGGGAAAGGTTCCAATCGAAGAATTATAATGTCACTTATCGTTCTGAGTTTTCTTAAAGGAACAAAGCCAGGAAAAAATCGATTATTCAAATCTGGATAAAATGGCTCCACAAACTTTCTAACCCAATTAATTCAGATATTCATCACATGTGGAAGCTGCTGTTATCCATTATTATTGCAGCTGTTGTCAAAGACATTATGTTGCATTGCCTAGAAACTATTATACTGACTTCACGGTGAATATTCGTAATCAGAGTTATCTGGTTTTGATATGAAATCCTTTAAAATTGGCTTTATATTAAAATGGCAAATACGCCATTTTGGTAGTAAATTGTAATAAGGTATATGGTTCTGATAAGAAATCCTTTAAAATTGGCTTCATATGAAAATGCCAAACACGCCGTTTTGGTGGTAATTTGTAATCAGAGTACTCATGTTTAGATTAGAAATCCTTTAACATTGGCTACATTTGAAAATGCCAAACATACCATTTAGGTGGTGAATTCGTAATCAGAGTTAGCTCATTTTGATAAGAAATCTTTAAAAATTGGTCTAATTTGAAAATTCCAAATTTGGCATTTTCAAACACATAAGAGATTTTACGTTTGGTTAAATTACAATTGGGGATTGAAAAGATTCTTTCCAATTAGTTAGAGTGGCACTGATTGTTTCACTAGATAGTTCTGCAGTGTTTTGTGTGGTCAGTTAATTCTTCTAGAATATAGATTGCATTCAGTTTCAAATAAATCTCTTTTATTCATAACTTAATATTTATAGTTTTTTTTAAGTATTTTTAACTTAAAATGGAAATTTCAGCACCGTTAATCAAATCCCCTTACACCTGTTCCGCTCTTTGTGTACATAATCATCGGTGGGTGGTAACTAACTGCATTACCTTAAGTGATAATGCTATAATTCTATTTCCTTATATGTTGTTCGTTCCAACATTAAAATTGGTTCGTGTTAATTGTATCAAGTAAATAGATTCAACAGGAAGTTAAACGGATTGAAGAATGCTGATAAAAGAAACGTGCAATGTAAACGTGTGGAAAAACTACTTGTTTATTTTTAAGGTCGTTACAATAAATCGCCAAAAAATTTTAACCGTTACCAACTTAGCCATATTCAACTCGCCATTTGCCTCATCAGTAAAACATGGGAATGTAATCATCTTGGGCATTTTATCTCTAATGGAGTTTGCCGAACTTGGTGTAATATGAGTGTCGCCAAATAAACCCATGATCTTCTCGCTTTAGGCTTAATCATCTGAAAATCGGCCAAGTAATGCAAAGAATGCATTCGTTTTGGCGAAATTTGCCAGCAAAGCAGCAGCAATCACAAGCATACTACGACGATAATATTTTCACCTTTATAATTTGTAGACATAAAAGGTTTTGCTTGTGGGATAATTTATTAAAAATTAATGCTCTGCAACTATAAATGTCAATTTATGAGTTAAAAAATTAAGATTATTACTAGAATCTTTAATTCAATGGCAAACATTAATTGAAATCTGATAGCCAGTCAAAAAGTTCCCGAGTTTCTGCTTCGGAGGACTATACATACAGATATCATTAAATCTCAACTAAATCATAGGCTGCGTCTATGTTAACTTTATCCTAATATGTCACAAACTTTGTCACATTTAAGTCTCATCATATAAGTCACATCACATATGTCACATGAAAGTCTCATCATATAAGTCACATCACATATGTCACATGAAAGTTTGAAGATGGGCCTTAACAGCTTACATTTCGTCCTAGTAATGTGCTTTCATTTTTCAAAATTATGAGGGATATTCTAAAGTAGGTACCTTCTATAAACGAGAGATTAATATAATTAAAACCAAAAAAAAATTCTAGCTTCACATTTGTATTTAATTAATTAAATTTTTAAAGATGTAATTTCTGACCGTATTTTGATTCATTTCCTGGGTTGCAGTTTCAATTCTATAATCTCATGGACAATACAATTTAATAATATTTTAGAACTTAATTATTAGTTAATATATTTATATAATTAAATTTTTATTTTATGCAAGTATCAACTCCTGAAGATAATTTCAGAAAAGAATTATATTCAGAGTTTGATTATATTTACAATATCTTGTTTCAAAGTAAAAACTGGAAAAAGTAATTAAAACAAAAAAAAAACAAAAAAAATCTTTAAGTTAGGCCTCTTTTAAGAATATTTTTATTTGGTTGATTTTACAATTAAAACATTCTCTGCATTTCATACTGCGATATAACTAATCTTTCTCATATATTAAATGTAATTTTAAAATCTTTTTCGCAGCAAAACAAATATTTAAACTAGTAGCATCACTTATATAAGATGCTTCATAGATAATTTTAAAAATAATGGAATAGACGTTTTGCTTTATCAAGATTTAGTATCCATTTACTTACCAGTGCTTCTCTTTCTCATCCTGGGCTTTAGAGATTTCTTCAAAGCTTTCTGAGTGCAAAATGTCCGCCATTAGATGTCTTCAGCTTCGGTGCTCAAGTTTTTATAGTAAAAACAATTCTATCCGCATGGAATAAATCATCATTATCCTCTAAGAATCTTTTATGGGTATTTTTGTTTGGCAGAGAGCATCCGTAAATACAGACAAGCATTTCTGGTATTTAATCTTGTTTTACTGAAAGCAGTGAAGACTTTCATCAGCTTACAAGTGAACAGAAATCATTTCTCACATGTTGAAAAAGCACATAATGAGAAAAGGGATTTTAATTTTTATTTATTGACACTCTTATTTTAAAACGTAAATATCAGTTTTTTTTTTTTTTTTTGCATAATACAACAGCTTTACAGATGCATAGTGAATCCAAATGTTAAATTCTCTGAAATTAGTAATCTCAAAAAAGTTAACACTATGAAACACACAATGGGTCAAAGTAAGGATTTCTAGAATTTTTTTAAAAAAAGAACAATTTTGGATAAGGAAGTAATGAAGGATTAACTTGTAGAAATCAGAAGCATGCTTTCAAAAATAATATGCAATACACTCCCGAATATCCGGTTCTCTCCAGCTTCCGTACTATCCGACCTAGTTTTCTTTTATCACAATTAATTGAGGAAGGCAAGGCATTGGAAGCGGGCATTTGCCACGATCGTCCTACGTGTCATGCGCAAAATACAAGTTGTGACAGAAAAAGAGCAGCGTTCTGCTCGTTGTTCATTGTCATCTATTAAGGACTTTTTCAAAAACTGAAGACTAAGTTTTGACTCTTATCTTAGGGTTACCTTTTCATATTTGTGCAATCATTTATCAGTATCAAAGAAAACCAGTTTGGTCTATTTTCTTAAGAATTAGATCTACGATTTACGTTGATGTTTTGTTTACGTTTCCTGCATTTAAGGCATTACAAAATTTATGTTAAAGTGTGAACAATTAATATCTTTTGATTTACTTTTTCTCTAATAAGTTCTTAAAATGTGCAGTGCAGTATATTAACATATATAAACTACCAGGACAGAGTCTTCTTACCTTAACAAGACACATTACCGGCAGCTGCTTCTATAATTCAACTTGCGCGGTCGCTTTCACATTCTACTTGGCTTGAGATAAATGAAAGGCTTAGTGCTTAATAAAAAGTGAGAAAATACGTATTAAAACAGTTAGTTATGATATAAAAAATATGTCTTCTAGTATTGGCGGATAAATAAATGAGCTCATAGAATTCCGGCCTATCCGATTTTTTTGTTATCCGGCCTGCCCTTCCGCCACATTAGGCCGGATACTCGAGAGTATACCGTATTTTAGATTCATCGCATCTTTAATTACATAAACGAATATTTCACGGATGATGAATTTTAAAAATGCCACCAATAAAGGAGAATAAATGATAAATGCCACCTCAATAGAAACACAATGACCTAGAAGATCCAAGTAGAGATTCCTAAAAAAAGGCAATATCTTTAGAAATAGAAGTAATAAAGAACATCTAGTTATAATTATAGAAGTATTCTAAAATATTATATATTTTATTTTCAACATTTCACTAGTTCTATAAATGGATATTTCATGGCTAAAGGACCACAAAAACCCAATATTAAAAGCGCAATGACATAACATATCGAAAAGGAGATTCTTTAATAAGAAAAAATAGTGCAGTATCAGAAAAAACAAAAAAAGAATCATTTTGTAAAAATGAGAAGCATGTTCAAAGTATTAAACATTTTTCTTTCAATGCATCAGCAGTTACATAAATGGATATTTCACTAGTAATAAAAAAAAATCATTAAGAGGCATCAAGTGATTTTACACTTCAAAATAATGATTCTTAAAGGAGGAAGAAGAATTTGGAGATCGAAAGCAACGAATGTAATTCAATTAACAGTTCACGGCAAATTCCAAAGTAAAATATATCTTGCTTTAAGTATGTTATTTGCTATACAAAAGAAAAATTACCTAGCTGTTCATATACGGAAGGCTCAATATTTGATATTTTAGGCTGCCAAAGATACGCACACCAACATGCTCGCAATAGATTAATTGATACTATTCTCCGAAGTAAGTTTTAAAAAATCTCTTCTCCCTGCCCTAAAAAATACTTTTACCGTTAGATTCACAAAATTGGTCGAAATGAAGCTTTGAAAGTCCAAGCGTTTGGGGATTAAATCAGCACAGTAATTAAAGCTTGTCAAAAATGTTTTGCAGACGCATGACATTTCGAAACTCACTTCGAAGTAATTTTGACATATAATTTTAAAAATTATGATATGATTTACGTTTATTGTGATAGTTCTAATACCAGTTAAGTTGGTGTGACAATCATTTATGACTCAAAGGTTTTAAGAAAGAGCCGTGTTTGTTCCTTTAATAAGAATCTATGTAATAATCTATTTCATTTAGATGCGAATAGATTTGCCTTACAGAAGAATGTTGAAAAAGTAATATTTTGTATTCTTAATTGGAAAAAAATTGTCAATTCCTCAATATCCAGCCCAATCACATGACTGAAATGCACATTATTCAATAATTTTTTAATAAATCAGGTCAGGAGTATAATCAGCGTATAAAAACAAGATTCTCCTTTCTCCAGTTCATACATGGCGTATCACATTCATTCGTTGGCTAATTATTTCGTTTCTAATTATAATAATGCGGTTTCCCACCTCATTTTTGAATAATCTATTAATTAGAATAAAAATATTACAATATAAAATAAGCAGTTCTTTGGAAGTAGTTAGACTGACAGATAATAATAGATAATTTCATGTCTCTAATTTAAAAACATAATGATTTAAAAAACTAAGATAAAAAGAGTTAAAGGACTTAAGAAAAAAAAATCTTTTAGTTCGTCACTATTTTTGTTTTTATTTAAATTGCATCGCTTATAATAAATTATGTTTCACAATTTCCAAGGTATAAGTTATCATTTACAGTAAGCTATGATATGGTTGGCTTAGGAGTTATTCTACAATTTTAGAAAATGTAACTGGTAAGACGAGTATGTCTCCATCATCTGATAAAACCAGCAAGAATGGAATTTATTTCCCTTATCTAGAAATAAATTTGAAATATTATTATAAACAAACAGCCCTTAACAGAAAGCTGGATGAACGAAATATTTACTGTGTTTATTTGTAATCAGAACTTAACTGGATATCATGATTCCCCAGTTAAGTTACAGATATTTAAACATTGTTTTTTTTAAGATCTTTACATAAGTTCTATTTATTGTGCATATGAATATTCCTAGTGGAGTCAAGTCCCACGACATCATAGTGCAGTTAAAAATGTAATTTGGTAATGTCGTCATGTAACTAAATATAATGTCCTCACGTATGTCCTATTTATTGTACACACCAAAATTCTTAGTGCAGATAAGTTGTATAGCATCATAATGCAGTTAAAAATAATAATGTCATCATGTAACTAAATGTAATGTCCTCACGTATGTTTTATTTATTGTACACATCAATGTTCCTAATGGAGTCAAGTCCTACGACATCATAGTGCAGTTAAAAATGTAACTTAGTAATACCCTCATGTAACTAAATATAATGTCCTCACATATGGTCTGTTTACTGTGCACAGCGGAGACAAGTTCTATAGTATCATAGTGCAGTTAAAAATTATAATGTCCTCATGTAACTAAATGTAATGTCCTCACATATGTTTTATTTATTGTACACATCAATGTTCCTAATGGAGATAAGTCCCACGACATCATAGTGCAGTTAAAAATGTAATTTGGTAATGTCGTCATGTAACTAAATATAATGTCCTCACATATGGTCTGTTTACTGTGCACAGCGGAGATAAGTTCTATAGTATCATAGTGCAGTTAAAAATTATAATGTCCTCATGTAACTAAATGTAATGTCCTCACATATGTTTTATTTATTGTACACATCAATGTTCCTAATGGAGATAAGTCCCACGACATCATAGTGCAGTTAAAAATGTAATTTGGTAATGTCGTCATGTAACTAAATATAATGTCCTCACATATGGTCTGTTTACTGTGCACAGCGGAGATAAGTTCTATAGTATCATAGTGCAGTTAAAAATTATAATGTCCTCATGTAACTAAATGTAATGTCCTCACATATGTTTTATTTATTGTACACATCAATGTTCCTAATGGAGATAAGTCCTACGACATCATAGTGCAGTTAAAAATGTAATTTGGTAATGTCGTCATGTAACTAAATATAATGTCCTCACATATGGTCTGTTTACTGTGCACAGCGGAGATAAGTTCTATAGTATCATAGTGCAGTTAAAAATTATAATGTCCTCATGTAACTAAATGTAATGTCCTCACATATGTTTTATTTATTGTACACATCAATGTTCCTAATGGAGATAAGTCCTACGACATCATAGTGCAGTTAAAAATGTAACTTAGTAATACCCTCATGTAACTAAATATAATGTCCTCTTATATGTTCTGTTTATTCTACACATCGATATTCCTAGTGGAGATAAGTCCCATGACATGAAAGTTCAGTGAAAAATATAATTGCCTATCTTACCTGCTTTCTAATTCCACATCACTTTCGTAGTACTTTAATTGAACTTTTTTATCCTTCATCTAAATCACATGCAGATGCCAGTCTTTCTTCCGAAATTTTCAATGATGGAAGTAAATGGCAAAAATATGATATTGAATTTGCTTATTTAATTTCAAAAAAATCAGCAGCTAAAGTTACGCATGAATATTTTGCAGATTTCCCACTCTTTTTCAAATAAATTTGAATCCATTGAAATGATGATGAATAGCATTCCACTGATCTTGATACACTCATAAATGTAATAAAAATATTAATGTATCTTTTTTTACTTGTTTTATATTGCGCAGAGATAGAATTTTATATTTCCTTATCACATTTTTATCTGATTTTCTTATTTTATTATTTCAGTTTCAAAGACATATAAAGATCTGATTTTTGTAATACGGATCTCTGATCTTTAATGCATGGAATACATTTAAAATTTTATTTAAAGAGAAACAGAAAAAAAAATTAAATTTTTCTATTACATTTTTCAACTTATTTTATTCCTTTGAAGTCCTAATATTTAATTCACACTTAGATTCGTAAGAATATTTTGAAAAATAACTGAACATTTTGTTTACAATTAGATGTTTAATTTAATTTAACCAACAATCAAAAACACTGGAAGCGAGTTATTCTCGGAAACTGGTTGACAGAAATACCACGAAGACAACAGCAAGCGTACTACTTTTGCAAAATAAAGAGAAAAAAAAAGCGTACTTTATATTTGCCTTAAATTCATGTTTCTAATAGTGTTTATACATATCTCGTAAATTAAAATTCCTATTTTTAGAAATAAATTTTGAAAATTCGGACTCGAAGCATTTCTTTTACTGTTATTGCCTTTCTTAGTGACGTGAATCAAATAAGCCATTCCGTTCGAAAATGAAATCTTGTAACAGAAAATTGGAAAATATGTTGGCATGTTTGTATTTACATTTAAAACGAAAATTATTTTTAATACTCGAGGCTAATACAAAGTATGAGTGGTATTTTTAAGAGATGCTAAAAGATGAAATGTTTCCATACAAATAGAGATTTCTGTTGAATAAAGAATTAATTGGACAGCCAAATAAATTTAATATAAATATGGAGAAAGGATAGTCATTCCTGTTTCTTTTTTTTTTTATTCTATTCTATATTTTATTTCTTAATACTTGACATTTTCAGGGTGTATTAACATTTTTTATCCAATATGCAATTTCGTTTACATATTTCTTTCTGAAAAGAGCAGTATCTGAATAAGAAATTTTTCTCCAAAATATTCCGATTTTGACACATATGTCATTCAGTTATTAAAATATGAAATAAGATGCAAGCATGCAGAAAAATAAAAAAAATAAAAAATTCGAAAATAACATAGTAGTTTCAAGCAATCGATAGAACTATTCACTGCATTGTAAGTTATTTTTGTTTTGCTTTGGCTGACTTGTGTGTCAAATTTTCGAACTCTTATATCTGAGATACAGATTTATAAAGAAATTGTATTGCTTGTAGTTCATTACTATAAAGCAGCATAAAAAAAACTGCAGATATCTCTACTATGACATCTCTTCTTCCTGACATTTTCTGTAATAAATATTCCAAGGAGTTGTTGCCGTTATTTTCGCAAATTTCCCGAATATTCTCTATATTCTGTGAAAGAATAGAATAAGTATAAGAACAATACTCTGTCGAAAGGCGTTGATTGCACGGATGAATAGCAATAAGATTTGTTTTTATGAAGACAAAAACTGTCAATTTATTGGTTCATATATTAGACAAATACTTTTCTTCAATATTCCGAACGATTATTAAAAAAAATATCTCTATATATGAGACCATAAATATCATAGCATTCACAAAAACGGAAAAAAATTTAGTTTCAAGGTATTTTGAGAAATCATATGAAAAGTAACAAATAAGTGAAACAATCAATACAGATAAGTACAGTGAATACAGATAACTAAAATACAAATAAGTAAAACAGGGTACAGTGAAAAAAATTCAAAACTTTCAAATGGCAACACCAATGTTTTTTATTTGAATATGTTCTTCATAGCAAAGAAACAATAAATAGCTTTGGAACGGTACCTGTAGCACGCAAATCATCAGCCCTAGACACAGTAAGAAGAAAAGAAAGTACAATGGAAGTATGCCTTCCAGAGACATGAAGTTCAACAGATTCCTTTCGGCATGGTACGTGCTTTGGTTCTAGGTACCATCTGCCGCATTCAAATTGCTATTGTAATTGAAGTAGCTGACTTGGAAAACTTGAGAAATATAATAAAATGTTTTGCTTCCTGTTGCTTCAATGCTATTATTGGTTGTTTTCTCTTTTCTTCTTATTCTGTCTATTGATGGTGATTTTCGTTCTGCAGGTACTGTTGTAACGCTATTGATTGTTTCTTTTGATGCGGAGGAGCACATTCTAATGAATAGAATGGTTTTGCTATTTGAAATTTTTGAAATTATGTCACTATAATCGTAAGTGTTACAGTTTAACATTGTTTCTCATAAGATTCTTGAACCAAAATTGTATTCCGTTCTTGTGAATAGTATATAATTACAATCTCATATGTCGATATAACATTTTTAATATCACCTGGTATAAATAATGGTATAAATCATAATAGCGCATTTTGCTGTGTATTTGATATTTTGGTAAAAAATATTTATTGGTTTAAATAAGTGAAGAGATAAATTTGGCAAACTTTAATTTACCTACTGTTAAAAGAACACAATTTTTTACCATAGAATAGTTAAGAAATAATATAATTATAACTCAGTAGTTATTTTCATACATGCCATATACTATGAAAGACAAAGTATGTAGATATAATGTAGCTTAAATTCTCCTTCTAAATTTTGCCCATAGATTGTGCCCTATATTAACAGTAGAAGACGGAATAAAAAGACAAAAAAATACCAGAAAGCTACTGCTTGGAGTCACAGTGGCCTGGTCATTAGGTTTCTAAGCTGGAAAAAGGCCAATTCTAATAAATTTCCATCAAGTATACTTTTAATTTGATTTCGATGGTCAAATGGCCTCTCTTTGGTATAGCATGGAAATATAAAGAAGAAGTAGTGCTATTCTAGACATTCCTTTATTGTTTCTAATAGCCTTAATATATGACTAGACTCATGAATAAATCAATGAAAATATGGTTTAAATCGCAATATTTTTTTAAATTTAAAATTCTAATTAGTAATATTTTGAAACTAAATTACATATTCATCAATATCTTTCATCATACCATCATCACCACCAGTGGATTAAAGATTTGTCCCAAAGATGGACCTACTAGTAATGACCTTGCAAATATTTATCATCATAATTATGAAAAAGATTTAATCGTCTGTACATCAGATGTTATATGTATGTATAATGCTATTCTAATATTTTTTAAAAAGAATTTATTTTAGGCTCACAATTAATTTCAATCCTGATTATCATCATCTACTTACTAAAAATAGTATTCCTTTAATTACGCTAAATTTAACAATAAGATTCAAATAGATTTTTAAAAATTAGTACTTTATATTATTACCCCAAATTGTTTTGATTATTTTATTTGAATTTAAAATTATATATTTTGTACACGGAATATTACTCTTATACCTTTCGCACTTCATCTTTAACGAAACAAATTTGTCAAAATTTTAAATATATTAATTTTACCTATGCAGAATCTGTGACAGCAGTGGACTTTGTTGTCGTGAAAATCATGCAAAGACTAAGTGTAATAAACCATTTTATTCCAATTTTTAATATCAACTCTTTTCCTAACTATTTCAAACAAAAAAAAGCTTTCTTTCAGCTGCATGATGTGTTAGTTTTTCTCATGAATCTCAGAAGCTTATGGTTGCAATGTCAACTGCCTAATTTTGAGCTGCCGTATCAAGTAAAATCATGTCTAAAAGAAATGTATAGTCAAGTTGGTTCTGGAAAAACACCCGTGTCGAAAACGCAGAACACGTTTCCACTATTTATTTTCTATCATTGATATAGGTATTGCTTTGCTGCGAGATTTCATGGCGTAAGACTCCATGTTGGCTAAATTGCACCAAGAGTATAGTAAAAAAAATCAAATCAAATTAAAAATAAATAATTTCATTTTGTGCAAAGCTTCCATTATAACTCAGAATTAAATTTAAAAGAGTTCAATAGGTAATTTAAATCAAAACAGTAAAAGCAATTAGAAAGTGTTTCAATAATATGGAATTAAAAATGCAATGGTTTGCAAAAATGTAAAATATGTAGGTGGAAATTTCTTCCAGAAGAACGCAAATTAAATTTCAATTACTCGATTTAAATCATGAGAACAATAAGATATTTATGGCATAATATATACAGGATACAGGTGAGTATTGCTCACTAAATAAAAAGTGTTTATGAGTAAAACTGGTAATAATGCGTTTGATATCCGTGTTGTGGTACATTCAACATGTTCTTTGTCATGGCTCGGCACATAAAATTAGACATCTAAAATTTGAAAACTTTCCCTGAATATAAAAAAGAAAAAGAAAGATATTTTAAAGATAAATTTATAGATAAAGATTAACTCTCTTGCTCATATAAGCACGTATTTCATGTAAAGGGCCATTTATAGGTTTCTCATTTATCCATTGTTTCATCCAAGTTCCGGTTCCATAACTACCCTGGTAACGACAAGTTAACTAGTTTATGCGATGTATAACTTCAGTTATACATCGTTTTTCCCGCTCATTTTGATATCACTTTCAGGGATTTTATAAGCTATGATAGTAGTAGCTTGACTTTAGAATTATTCATAGTTATTTAGTTATTGGATTAATAAATGGTAAAATGCATGATATTAATTTAAGCAATGATAAAAAAAGTTATTTCGCTTTCCTTGAAATAGGCAATGGTCTCCTTTGCAAAACTTGAATGAAAAGGATAAATTAGTCCTAAATTTGCTATGTTGAACTTTCTATGACTGAAGTCATAAAATTCCGATATCGATCCTTTATAACAGAATTAATCTTTAGTATTGCTTCATATAACACAACTATCTATTTGTTGATCCAATGTATTTTCATAAATATAATAGGAAAGGAAATGGCTTTCTGTTTTCGAAATTTCTTACCAATTTCCTAACTTCAACATTTGCTGTACAGATGCTTGCGTCAACAAGAATTAAAGCTCCAGATGAAGGATTCGTACAAAATAATTTTTCCTTCCACTATTCCAAAGAAGGGAGCCAGAAGAGAATTAATTCACATGACATAACACAAAGCGTTGCTCTGCAACTGAAATATAGATTACAAAATCGCTTCGAGAATTTCTATCAAAATAAAGGCATTGAGACCTTCTTATCATCGAAATGTCTTTTATATTTGTTTATACCGTGTGGTTTGTGTGTTTGGAAAAGGTGGAAATGAAAACATCTGAGAAATAAGAAATGTTTATAAAAGAGTTTGTTACATCATGTTTGGCAAAATGATGCATTATTAGTTCACAACTCTGTTCTGAATTTCTTCATAAAAAGAAACCAATGTGAAGGATTTTGTACAACTTTCTCATATGATCTCTAGTTAAAGTAAATTTATGTTTTTGCTGTGTTTTATCCAAACTGATTAAATCCAAAATTTGACGCAGAATCACTATTATAATCACCAAATCACATGGCAAATTTTATTTATTTAAGTCACTGTGTTTTTGTGTTATCATGTTCACATGATTCTAAAAGTACAGACTGACAGACGGTCAATCATTTTTGAATTCGGCTCAAAATTATAAATGTATCCAATGCAATTCTTAAGTCTGTGTCCAAATTTTATCCATCTAAACCTCTTCGTTTCATAATTATAGTACTAACTTATATTGAAACAGAGAGACAAACAGACTTCCTCTGAATACAGTTTCCTCATGATTTGCTAGAAATATGCGAATTTGGGGTAAAGACCATATTGTAACATTCCCCGTTTCCCCGTACTGATAAGACATTTACAGCCAGTTGTGTTGGCGCTGTTAATGACTAAACTCCTCGAGATAGCCAGATGGAGGATCTTTTCACCTGCGTGGTCTGTTCATTAGCTACTACAGTGAAAGACCACATGTGGTATTCCTCGTCCAAGAGGTATTGATAGTACCTTCAAAGAGAAAGGGATGTCCAAACATCTGGATGCTAGATGTTTCTCATTGTGAAAGGACCTTCCCACGACCCACTGGCGCCGCTGAGAGAGCATATTGCTGAACTAATATTGCAAAAACTTCTTAAATGTAAAAGGAAGTTATACCTTCTGTTTAATAATTTTTCACTTCATCTTATAACTTTTGTATTATACTTTCCTCTGTTGATAATACGTGCACTATGTGTTAAAATCATAACTATTAAGGAAGTTTGGTGAGGACCAAATTCTTAACATTAGGGTTCATAGCCGAGTAACATGACCACTAGACAAAAGTGCACACACATGTCAAGAACTAGTTATCTGGCTTATAAGCTTCACCACACTATTGTATGGTGTTTCTAATATGTATATATCTCATTTTTAATTATTTAATACATGTCTAATTTTTCTAGAAAGATCTGACGATGATTCCGGTGATGTTTGAAATTAAAATTCGCTTAATTTTTAATACTTGTTGATATTATTGCAGCACATTTGAAATAAATCATGAGAGCATATCGATTAACTATACTAATTAGCTGGATTTGGTCTGGACTCAAATAATGCATGCAGATGCAAAATGAATGATCACCAAAGACAATTTCGCTTTACATCTTGCAAGTCCTGGTTAAAACGGACACCGGCCAGAATCAACCTGCCAGCACAAAACTTGTATGGTTGGATTATGCCAGATCAGTGATCAGAAGGATAAAATCAACAGAATATAAACATTTTTTCTCATAATTACCCGAAATAATTGTCAAACATTTTAATATTTGACTAATCTTTCGTGGCAGATCTAGATTACATTTAACTAACCCTCATAATTTTCTGTTAAATACTCTCCATTTTAATCTTAGCTAATTTATAGGCTTCACTTTTAATTTAAATTATATTCATTTTTAATATCTTAATTCTGTGATTCTTACGCTTTATTAAAACAACATGTTATTTCTTTCCGCTTTCTTTTCAAATACAAAGCATTTATAAACCGTATTTGCATTAAATACATTAAGAGTTTTTGAATAAAAGACATTTAAATATTTATTGAAAGATCAAAAGAATTTATTGTCCATTAAATCACATAAATTTATCGCTTTAAGTATTTTTCCATGTCTTTCGAGCCTTTTTTCTGCTGAATCCATTGAGTCGTAAGTGCTTACATAAACTTTTAATGGATATTCACTTGTAATATGTCTAGAAAATGCACGCACTTTATAATAAATGGGTCACTAAGTAATATGTTTTTCTATAAATAAACTAACTACCATTTTATTTAAAGCAAAAGTGTATTCAAGATGGTAAATGATAATAAATATACTCATGTTGTATTTATATACATGAAATTTTATTTTATTTTCAATTTTTTTGTGTCTACTTTTTAACACATCAACGTCAGTGTGATATGATTTTTAAGAGGTAGTCATTCTCTTGCTATTTGTGTATTATAATTATAAAAACTAAGTCAAAAAACATTTCTGATCTCTATTATTGGTTTTCAATATCTCTAATCTCTAGTAATAATAAGTGTCTGATAACATTCCAAATCAAAGTATTAGGAATACCAAATGTTCAGTCTAATTGTTTATCTAGGAAAAATTGTTTGACATAGAATTACCAAATTCGGCATTTTGTGCAATTTGCAGCTTTCTTTTAAATTTCAGCTTATTAAAAATGAAACCGGATTTCAATATTTTTGGTGTTATAACTTCCGATTATATTCGTGAAAAAACGCTGAACAATATTTTTACAGCTTTGAAAAATTAAAAAACATTGGCTTTTTAATAATATCACGTTTTGAGAAAAAAAAATGAAGAAATAATTAATTTTAGGATAAAAACTGTTAATAAAAACCTCTTATGTAAAACATCACTGAGCAATTTTTTGTCCGATTTTGACAAGTTTTAAAAAATAATTCTTTCTGTAATTTTTGACAATACATTTCACGAATGCTTTAAAATTTAAACCGCTTTCATTCTTTCACAAATCACTGAATTGTTTTTTTTCTTCCGTAGTTCAAGCTAAGAAAGACTGGTTCTGTTCAATATCCAAGTAAAAAAGTGAAGTTACAGTGCCAAAAAAGAAAACATGCAATGTAACCTTCCTGTATATTCTAATAGAATTACTAGAAGGTTACGTTTTTAATAATAGTGTGATGTTGAGGGACTAGATTAAATGGTTCTTATAAACAATGAATAAAACAGATATGACTATTAAAATTATACGGCTTTTTTATTTATCACAATTGATGTTTAAATCGAAATTGTCGAAATTATAACTATTATTTATAAGTGATTTAATTAAATTCGACAAGGGACTAAAGGACAGCTAATGTCTTGTATAATGAGGCATTATTATAGCGTCTTTTATCAAACTTTGTAATCCTGATAAAAACACTCTTTAATCAGATCCAGAGGTATATTGAATCAATCAACTTTCTTATGAATTTTCACAGTATTCTCTTCATTTTAACTGAATGAAACAAACATTTGTAAATGTCTGCAAGTTTTGAATAACTCGACTAGCCAAAATCAATTATTTGTTTTGAATTGTTAGTTTAAATTATCTTTAAGTATCCAACTGTATTCGTTAAATATATTTCAAGTATTAATTTCGATAAAAAAATTCCCTAATTCTGCACATTACTTATATAAAATGCAAGGAAGAATTACATGTCTAGAAAGTTTTCTTATACGGTGGTGGTATAAAATTTATACTGTATTTTCATGAAAAGAAATGCCCTGTGTTTTTTGTCTACCTTCACAATGTTCCGCGGGTTGTTGTTTTTTTTTTTTGTTTGTTTGTTTGTTTTTGCAATTTTACATGCGACAATTAATGTTTTAGAAATCAAATTGCTGAATTATATCTTTTTTTAGATATCCTGTGAAGCTTTCTTATTACTTTCAGAATGTTTTGCACTAACCAATTTTCTAGCGAGACTAAGTAAATATAAATTAATAACTTCACATTCAAATTGTAAACTGATTCCCAGGCTAAACAATCCAAAAACTATTATAATTAACTAGTAACGGAACTGGAATTTCGATTAGAAATCTCTAATGCATTAATTCAATTAGCAAAGGCCTTAAGTCGAAGCTTACTTGCAGTTGTTCTCGAAATTCAATATTCCAAGGAAGAAGAAAAAAATTGTTTTTCATTTGCTCATCAACGTAATCTTATCCGCGCGCCATTTTCTTTCTCCGTCGTTGTTTTCAGAGTAACAGAATACAGTGAAATATTAAAATTACATTCTTGCTGTCTGACGTCATAAGCTACCGGATTACATTCTACACCAATCAAAGTTAGGGGAAACTTGCAATGAAAAGGCTTTGGTGTAATTAAAGTGCTTTAATCAAATAAAGAAAAGTTATTTAAAATTATTTACTCAACTGTCCTTAAATTAACATGGCATCATTGTACTGAAAATGCACTTATTTGAAATACGTGCTCTGTCTTTGGCTATTTTGTTTTAAATTATGATTTTCTATAAATCAACGGGTGTAGTTAACAATTTTAAGATTGTTTCGTAATAAGGGTGATGTCTCCCCCTCCCCCTCCCATCCTAAAATTATGTAGCTTGAATGAAACTATGAATGCCATGAATGCTCAAATTTTATAATCATATTTTCGGATATGATATGATATATCATATTTCCGGTTTTGCGCTTCGTAGTATAGTAAAGAAAACCATTATATATTTTGGATGGAATTTTTTTATATAAATGAAAATCAGCATAAGGCACAGAGCTACGACTTTAGTTCGCATATCACATATTAAATTTCATTTATCGTTATCGCATTTTCGCGTTATAGCGTTTGATTGTGAAACGATAAACCGACAAATGATCAAAACTTAAACATATGTGATTCAATATTTGATAAAGATATTTGCTTAAATAGTTAAATTTGTGTTCCATATTTCATTTATCCAAGTGGTTCTGCTCATGAATTATTAGCTTTAAATTTGCGTGAATGTACAGAACAATAAATGATAACCCTTTTTATGAATTTCATTTAAAATCTAATATGAAAGTAGATATAAACTTAAGTTGTGCAACAAATTTTATATACTAGCCTTTTACATTTTGTAATAATTAGGTTCACCTACACTTGGATAAGCAGCTACACAAATTTTCTATGAATCTATTTCAAATTTTTAAAATATTATACACTTTTACAAATTTCATGTAAAATTGAAATATCAAATTTCATCTTTGCTCATAATTTCAAAATAAGTTTTTTTTAGATTCAGAGAAGTCTAAAATGTAGATACATAGAAATCTCAAGTTCGCATTTCTTGACTACAAAAATTTTATCTTTTATACTTCGTATATGTGAAAGTCAAAATAAATAGAAATAAATGCTGCATTGGTCAAATACAAAAAAGTTTTACAGAAAAAATTGTTTCTGTAATATATTCTAAATAGTAAGAGTTAGAAACATTAGCAATTACTACTAACAAAACAGGTGGTAGTTGGGCAAATGCACTTGCTCTTAGAGCAACTTTTCTGTTATCACATTACTGGTAACTTTTTTTTGCGCCCTGTTGGCACATTACAATTCTAAAAAGCCACGATCAATATTCATAAACGGATGACATTTGTGAATTTTTCACGAACTTTTACAGAAACCGATATCTTTCAGGATTCGCAGATATTATTCCAAGATTTTATAGCAAAAGAAGACACGAAAATTGAAATCAAGGCTATGATAAATGCAATTGAATGATATTTTCCAGAATTTAAGATATGAGCATGAAATCCTCTTGGCAATCAAACGAAATTTTGAATATAATTTGAGCAAATCCAAAAAATTTGCCTTTTACTCATTGAGGAAAAGCAAAATAATAAAGAAATAATTTAAAATAAGCATTTAAAAATAGCATGGTTGTAAGACTGTCAGAAATAGCAAAAATAGGAATACTATCAAAAACAAGTCAATTACAATTAAAAATACTCCTCTGGGCAAATTTGAACTGAGTTACTATCTGGCAACATAAAGTGGTGATGTGAGAAACAGTCAATATTAGAGTTTGAAAATAACTTTCCAGCCCCTAACTGAAAAGATATTACAGCTATTGAAAACTTTAAAATACGAAATTTGTTCACCTCAATGAGGCAGTCATTTGGTTAATTGGGTTTATTTTTCTATCTTCAATATTAAGAAAGTTATAGCGCAATGAAAATTTCACCCACACACCATTTCCACTCTTATTATCCTGTTCACAATTAGAGCTCACCGTTTTGATTTCATTTCTACTGCGGAATTCCTCCTATAAATTAATAATTGCTTTGTTCTCCATTTATACCATATAATTGCATTGATATTTTATAATGTTTATTTCAAGACATTGGCTTACCTTTTCCTAATACGTTCTTAAAAAGAAACAGTTCGTTTCTTTCCTGTGACGCTTTGTCAATCACCATTAATTGGGAATATTCACGATTCTACCCTATTAGCTCAAAATAGCCAATAGCATTGTTACGATATCTTCACACCATTGCCATTCGGAATATCGAAATACCTAACAAAGATCTCATACAATACTTTGTGCAAGATGGGTAGGGGCAGGGGCATACAATAGTGAAATTCAAGTCATCGGCTTAAATTCCTTAATGGAAGAAGAATGGAAGAACAGAAGCAAATTTATATGGATTCGTCTTTTAATATGTGTTTGAAATGTATCATTGTGTATTCATTTATATTTTAAATGCCAAAAATAATCAACATTGATTTAATAATAAACAAGATATCTTATTTCCATCAAGCAAGGAACTTTAGAACGTTTTAGATTCCTAACTATTTGGAATAGATTTTAAAAATACTCTCTTAACTAGCCACCATTGGCGATTGGCTAGTTTATCTGGATTAATAATTGCTAAAATTTCCAATTTTACGTTTCATGCAATTTTTCTTTGATAAATAACTCATTAAAATTATTTTAAACTTAAAATTTAATAAACATGTGATAGTATAGTATAACATGAAAAGTATTTTAAAAACCTTGCATCGTTTTGTTCATTGTGCGATACACCAGTAAAATTTTCTATATTCTTACTTTAAATGGAAACATTAATTTTAAAAACGGAAATATTTAAACTTCCGCTGATACAAAAACTTATTAAAATGAATGGCTTCTATTTAAAATATAAGTATAGGCAGTAAAATTATTTAGCATTAATGTTTTATGTATATTACAGAATATTTTTCATAAATTGCAGTAGAAAATGGTCATAAAATTATGTTTATTTAAATAAGAAAGCAATTTTTGAACAATAAAAAATGATAATATACTATTATGTATCCAATTACATTAAAACGAAGCATTGCTTAAAAATGGATACACATCAAAAAATTTAATCATTTTTAGTAATGAAATTGAGCAATGCAACAAATTCAAAAAGTACAACAAATTTCAAAAAGTTTATTGAAAACATATTTTGAATAGAAACATATTTATTATAATCATAATTTATATCTTCAACAAGGGAAAAAAATACCAAGATTATTACCAAAGAAACATTAGTAGCAACAATGAAGACGATTTCAATTTCTCTTTGAACTTTAAAAATATTTTAAGCAAATTTTTACAAAATAGGCTTAAAATTTTAAAAAAAATTGATTTGAAATAAGAAAAAAAAATATACCACCAAACAACTCATATTGTAGAAAATATAAATTTTGAATTTTATGATTTTCTAAATTTCCTTTTTACATTTTTTGTGTTGTAATAATTTCAGAGATTATTTTATAAAACCGCCAAAATATCGTTTAATTATTAATTAATTAAAATTTCAAAAAATAATTAAGACATGCACCCTTCAAAGAATATGTAAGCCATATTTGTTAGTTCTTTGTCAAGCAATTTTACAGATAGAATTCCAAACTATACGCAGGTTATCCTTCAATTTTCGTAAAGTATATTAATGTATATTGAAAAAGTTATTTTTTCAACAATTTTTTCATTTTTTTTTTCTATTTTATACCTTTCTACTCCGAAAACATGGGGAAATGAAGGCATGCTGGGTTATTCAATAAAATGCATTTGAAATATCACTCAATAATTCCTGAAAGGTCAAAGCAAAATTCTTTTGTGAAAAAAAGTCATATTATTTTGCCCTTCACTCTCCGTCATCTGTCTGTCTGTCTCTAAACCAGATTACCCCCTCCCAGTTTAAAAGAACTGACGAAACAATGATATCTTTTAAATAAATCCAAAATGATAAAACTTCTTAAAAAATACAAATAATGATCCTTTGTCCAAAATGAGCTATGACTATTGAAATACATTCTCTTTTCGTAAGTTTTAGTCAAAACATTTGAAAACGAAACCCATTCTGCAATTGTCTATAGGGCTATGTATTTGACATGCTGCACTATCTTTGTCAAAAACATCTGTTGCCGCCAATACCTGGATTTGAGCTTTATGTTATACAAACTGCGTCAGTAAAACGGTTCGAAATCCAAAGGTTAAAGGGAAAAATTCTTTTTCCATCTTTGAGTCCGTCGTAGACGGTTTGCGTTCTTTTTGTATAACTGATCAAAGGAATTCCCTCACCGAGTTGTATTGAATACTTACTTCTTTTTAAAATATTTTGCATCCAACTGCGCACACAGGAGGGAGATGGGATTCTAAACTATCATTCTAGAAATGATATATTTGACTTATTTTTCGATAAATTGGTTTCAATTCAGTTCTTTTGCGAAAAAATTCAGAAGTCATATAATAGTCGTCATCTTTCTTCTTTTTTTTTTTTTCAAGCAAATCAACAGTTTTAAGATTGTAAACACCGATTGTTAAAAGCTGCTTTATGATGATTTAATTAAAAATTTGAAAAATTAAAGAAGTTATTAGTTATCTCTCATACGTAAGTAATATCAGATAAATAGAGTTGTGTTATTTTGTAGTGTTGTTGGAGCTGTATTCTGTGTTTGTAATATTCGAATACACATATATATTATTGTATATAGTATTTTAAATTCAAAGGAATACCATTAACCATTATAGTAATATTATATAATAGATAGAAATATTTCTTAGAATAAAAAATATTACATAAATGATCATTCAATTCACTCTGGATGCAACGGAAGGGCGGAGGTACCCGTTTTATGATTTGAGGTTACTCAATAACTATTACAAAATTGTTAATTGCAGTATTATTCCATCATTCAGAAAATAAAATCAAGTAATTTAAAGCAATTCAACTTTTTACAAATTTTAATGCACGTTTATAATGTTAATACCAAGATTATCTAATATATAAAATGAATTTTTGTTTGTTCGTATTTTATGTGCTGCCGTACCGTAACTTATAGCTTGCACTTACACGAAGATTATATCCATAGTACAATAATTATATATAAAGTGAAAAAATAATAGAATAAATAATAGAAATAATAGAATAAATATTATTTATACTTCTTCTTTATATATCGTTCAATTTCAATGAATGTATTCATTATCGACAAGAAAATAAATTCATTATTTCTGTCCTTCCTAATTAAACAAGATAGTTATTTTAAATTTGAAACGATATTTCCAAAATTGCTTCTTCTGCGGCAGCAACGAGCAGGGCACCAACCAGTATATTATATTTTATTCATTTACTTTAATGCATTAATATATCATCATGTTTACGTAGTTAAAAATAGATTCATGAAAGGATAATGCTATATCTCGGGTATCTCTCCGATAATGCATCTTATCGGATGTAGATTGCAGCTATACGTGTACATAATTTAAGGGAAAATTTCATACACTCAAATCCACCCATTTAACTTCTCCTTTAACCCTTTCTAAGGCCATGGAAAGTATGCTTCCCACCAAATTTATCAATCTTTGTATGAAATTATGTAGGTTGGCATAAGTTTTGACAAATTTTTTTAGAAAGACAGAAACGTAGATGCTTCAGTTCTTTATCTCACACAAAATGATGTGTCTTGGTTTGTCACATTTCACATTCACAATTAATAATTTAATTAACCAAATTAATTGATTAATCAAATTAAATTTATCTTATAACTAAATGAATCCCTTTTCTTATTCCAATTTCAAGCCTAAAAATATTTTAACATAATATGACTAGAAAAAAATGGCCCTTTAACGGATTAAAGTATCAATCTTCTCATAGATTTGATCCTAAATTCGTTGTCTATAATTCTAGTGAAATGAGCTATATACCAAATTGCATCCAAATTACATCCATTCAAATTGAATCCAAATTGCATCCATTCAAATACGAAAAGAAATGATGTTTTCATCATTTCTTTAAGAAAAAGAAACGATGTTTCTTGAAGGAAACAATTCATTTTAATTTTTTGATAATCGAATCTCGTATTTTTCTATGAAGTATTGATAAATATTTTTTTTCTAGAAGATATTAATATTTGGTGTCTACAGATTCTTAAATGTATTGATCTCATTTCGTGTTGACTTTCGATGTAACTTCCGATTAAATCATCATTACTTGCGAGGTTATTTACGTCTACGAATTTCATTACTAAATGAATAAATCCGTAGGTAAAACGACCTTCAAAAGCATATTACTTCTCTTTCGAGAAATATTAGACAAGAGCTGTTTCTCTAATTTCTTCTGTTTCAGAATCCTATAATGTTCTGTTGATTCACTAGATCAACTGGATCACCTCATTCTTATTAGACCATTCGATTATACCCTTGTAACTTAATACCGGAAATGCATCGAGGAAAATCTACTTTGGAAAATCAGATTTCTCTCAAGGAAATGTTAGAAAAGCAGTCTTACATTTCTTGGCAATTCCAGAATTTAATATTTTCATTTGCTCAGGTAATGCATTCAAAATAGAAGACGTCTTAACTGATTGAATTTCGTGCTTATTTTGTTATTATCGTGTCCTTCCAAATTTTCAAGAGACCACACAGATGAAGAATTTTGTTTCTTATGAATAATTTTCAGCATCAAATTTCTGACTTGATTACAGAAATGAAAGTAAAAATTCACAAATAGTTGAATTGTGCAGATCAGAAATTCGAATGGATTCTTAAAATTTTTGAAATAATTTTAATGAACGTTACATCATAATTAATTAAAAAGTTAATAATTTAATTTGAAATATATTTCAATATGCAAAAAAAATGCATTATACTTTGGAATTGCAATTCCTATAGATTTAAAATATTTAAATATTAAATCATTTTATTTACTTATTTCAAGGTGGCCACTAGCAATATTTAATTAATTTTAATATCACTATTTAAAATTCTTTACAATTTGTAAAATAAATTAATTTTTGATCTTTTTTAAAAATTATTTGCATACCACAACTAGTTCTAGAAGAAATTTAAAAAACATTTTGTTCAAAAGATAGTTTAATTTTAATTAAAGCAGAAGTTTGCTGATGATAAGTAGTATCTTGTAATAAAACCGAAAAAGGCATACAAGAGGAAAAATTTACATTATTTTTGAAACTTTGGACAGATAATTCTTTGACCTTCAAGAATTGAGAATTTAAGTTCCCCACCTCTCGGGGGAAGGGGCTATCCCTCTTACTCCTCCTTGGAAATTCGGAAAAAACAGATAGTAAAAAAGAAACAAGATATCAGATAGTAAAAAAGAAACAAGATATCAAATAATAAAAAGGAAACAAAATATCAGATAGTAAAACAAGTTATATCTAAGATTTTTAGAAAATATAGATAATTAATTATTCTACATGTTATTACATTAAATTTAAAAAATTGTTACAGTTTTTCTGTTATAATGTATTTTACATAAAAAATATCAGTATGATATAAAATTTTCTATGATAATTTTTGTATTTAAGTTTAATTAAGTCGAATAAAGAACTAATTGAACTTTGAAGCTTGAAATATGAAAAATATAAATACTATTTAGTTAAATATTCAAAATTCTGTGCTGTTTCATGTTTTATTTTACTTGTGATGTTCTTAGAAGCCTAAATTTGTTAACAATTTTTTAAAATTATTTTTGTGTACTTCAGTTTGGAAGAGAAAATCCATAAGATAATTTAAAATCGAACCTCTCTTTACACCAATCAAAGCAAAACCTTTCGTAAACAAAAAAATGGATCACATTTTTTAAAATTAAGAATTTATAACTATTATAAATATGAAAATACGTTACATTGCACCTCAATATAATTTTTTTTATTTAAAAATACTGTAATCATTAATTTTTTTTTTCTCTTTGGATAATTTAGAATAATTTTACTGTTACTGTTCTGACTATGCCATTTCGATATTTGAACAACTGTATTCTCATAGTTCTCAAAGAACCTGATACAGCGCAGATCTTCTTTCAGACACCTATGTTTATTCCCAAAATTTTATTGCATTTACAGGTATTACAGATATTACTTTAGTTGTTTCTGACCTTTTAATAGCTTATCTGAGTGTCAATGTTCTGTACATTAACTTCCATTTTCAGGCTGATGGATTAAAACTTTGTCCTTACCATGATTGTATTTGATAGGTTCTATGACAAAAATGTCGCTATTGTTTTAAAGGAGCAACAATAGCATTCATTTGACCTACAAGTTTATTAAAATATTCATATATTATAGCATTATTCCTTTCTCCGTAGTGTGCAATGCAAGGAAGAGCTTCTTTTTTTTCTCGTTCGAAGTCATTATGAAAAATAATAATTATTATAGATCTCAGTAATATCTTGCAGGTATTCTAGATAAACAATTTTCTTTTTCCTTAGAACCCTAAAATTGTATCACAAAAACTAATTACATAAAGGAAAAGAATTGAAATTTTGTTAATCGCTTATAATATTAAAATGCTATTGACCTTAAGAGTTAAAAAAAATTTACTTTGTTACCAACTATATATTTTTTTGTATATGTGTGTATGGATGCGAATATTAATGTTGTTCGGATTAAAGGCAGAAGACAAAATAAAAAGAAAATTATCTTTACCAACCACAACCTATTTTTTTTTTATTTGCCTCATATGTTTCTTTTGCAACATTTACAATAGGTACATTAGCATTTTCTGTTATTTTATACATGTGATAGCCAGGTTAGTCAGCAGGTTGCAAAAGAGAACTCTCCATATGGGCAAGATTGCTTCAAAGTTTTCTGTGAACGAATGAGAATGTGAAAACATTGAAAAGATTTTGTCTTTAAATTCGCTTCATCTGGCTCCTCTCTAATTTTGCAGTTCATTGATAAAATTATATATCCATCATCGTAAGATTCTTAATGTAAGATGTATACAAATGTTGTCGATACGATCAGTGGTCTCTTGCTTTGGATTTACTGCTGGATGAATACATAGTGTGTGTGAGCCGCTATTAAGGACAAATTATAGATTTTCAATGCTACCAAATGAGAATTCTAGAATTGTGCTCCAACTTCTTAAAATGCTTCTTTTTATCTTTTTCATAACGCCACTATTCTTAAATAAAATCATGGATATTATTGCTAGCTCGAATAAGTCATCACAAGCAAACTCTTGTAAACTGTCAAGTGAATAAACAATACTCAGTATTCTTTAAAAATGCTGCGTTACACTGAGTGTTACTGTACTGATTGAGAAAGAACCTTACTGGTTGAATTTTAGCCATGTCAACTGTTTTTGGCTTGAGAAAATCAAATTTTATAGTATCAGTTAAGTTTCTTTGCAAAGACTTTTAAAGATACAACTTTGGAGTAATTGATATCATCTTTATGCAACTGCGCCAAATGCCTAATAGACTTTTACAGATAAAACTTCGTAGTAATTGATATCATCGTATGCAACTGTGCCAAATGCCTAATAGACTTCTACAGATACAACATTGGAGTAATTGATATCATTGTTATGCAACTATACCATATGCCAATAAGACTTCTATAGATGCAACTTTGTAATAATTGACATCATCGTATGCACCTACACTAGATGCCAATCAGGACAGATCTTACATAACAATAAAAGTGAGCCGTATTGCAATATTACTCCAAATTTCTTACGGTGTATTTCACTAAATTTCACTTCTTAATTCAACATGTCCATTGCTACTTATTGAGAACATGCAGATGATTTCTTTATATTTGCCACCCAAACATTTTAGTTATGAACTACAAAATCATCTATTAAGAAAGTTATCATAGAAACCTCTCTCATGTAAAATGCCTCTATCACTTTTAAGATTTTTCATTAGTAATTCATCACCATGCCAGAGCCAAACTATACCTGTAAAAATTTAAACACAATTTGCGGAAAAGCTGCCCTGAGTAATTTATAAATTACTCAGGGCAGCTGAGTAATTTATAAATTACTCAATATTTCTTTTCAAGTGCACACATATCTTGCAAGAATAATTGGCAAGTCTTGTTTTAAACAAAATGTCCTGTTGCAAGAAATATTTGAAAAATTTCTCTAATGCTTCCATAAATAAGGTGGAATGTAAAGTTACTAATTCAAAATACTGTAACTATGATTGAGATATTGCCTTTTATTTATTGAATCTATTTTAACGAAAAAACTACATATTTTCCATTTTTGAAGGCGTTGGATTTTTTCCATATAATCAATAACGCCTGGGTTTAAGTCAAAATTGCAGAAAATAATAACCGTCTGCGCTTGAAGTGTCTATTTTATCTATTATTATTACAGAAATAGACCTTAAAGTAGTGAAATGTACGTAGATATTTCTTCCATAAGTGACGTGTCCTTTAAGCATGTAGAGGATTGATTCTTAGGGTATGCATTTTTTCATGACTCAGAAATTCCGCTGTTGTGCATTAAAATGTGGATCGATCCAACATGCAAAGTAGAAGATCCGACAGTCGAAAACCTCCCAATCAAATATAGAAACGAATGTATTCGAAGGCATTTCATTTTCACTGCTGCATAATTTTCGTTGCACTGTTAAGTGAAAAAATTGCCGAAGCCAAAATGATACTCTATATTACCACAGCAAAACGCATTGAAGAAGAAAATAATGATGTTACACAATAAGGCCAAAACAATTTCGTCATTCTTAATTAACTTTACAGGAACATTTTAATGACTACAGTAATTTTAAAAAATTCTTTCATTGATGAGCAATGTAAACTTTTTTTCATGCTTATGATAGAAATGAATTCTTATTTAAAAGGCTATGTTCCAGATTTTACATATACAAAAGATTATTCTTTTCTTAGTGATTAAAAAGCTTTGATTTTAATCTTTCGTACGTCTTTCCTCTTTCAAAATGAAAACACACATTTTTAAAAAAATAAAATGGCTAAGAAGGCATAGGCTTTTAAACGCATCACTAAGGTCTAAAATTCGAATATTTAACCATATTATCTATTTTTTTATTCATAACTATATATTCACTTTTAACTGTATTTTTATATTCTAAGTTTCACACTTCAATTAAAATTTCATTTAATAAAAAAATCTCAGAAAAATTATATTTTCCTATAAAATATATTATTACAGAAACGCTATCCCAGAATAAGTTGACATACAATGTAATAGAATATGGAATATGTAAATAACAATATTTAAATCAAAAATAATAGTTGTAATTCGTTTTATAAATAGTTTACAATGTGTGTGTGCTTTGTTGCTCTCGACAGACCAGACCATTTGATTTACAGCTATTAAATTTGGCGCACTAATATGGACTTCGCAGTGATTTTTTTAAAATTTTAATTGATTGAAAATTAAGATGAATATTGGCTTTTTTCGCAATAAATTCAGAAAATATTATTGCATGAAAATAAATTAGATACTATATCAAAATTTAAAAAATTATCTTTCTAATTATACCAATTTAATAGTCCCTCCATTTTTTTTAATTTTGACATTTTTTTTAATATATTTTATTTTTTAATTTTCAACATCAGATTACATTGTTGCCCTGAAATTTAAGTCATTTTCATTTTTTTATCCAACATTTAGTGCCGTAATTTTTTCCACTGCTGAAAACTAAAGAAGATTTATTCTAGATAATATCTGTGTTGTTTATAAGACAAATAAAAAGATGAATTTACAATACCACCAAATAAAGAGAATAAGAGAATTGAACATTTATGATTTTAATAGTGTTGTGATGCCATGGTCCTGATTCCCTTCAAAAAGATTCATATACTCAGTGAAGAGTATATATGTAAAACAATTAAAATAATATGGCTATGACATGTAACAATTTGGCCGATTCATGACAATGAAAATATATCCAAATGATTTAAATAGAATTGAATATAACCAATATGTCATTTTGTAATTATGTACTAGTCGCCAAACACGATTAGTACATAGTATAATATAACTTTCTCGAATATTATGTACGAAGTCATAATCTTACAGCATGAAGTCATAATCAGCATCTATGAAATTTTAGAACGTGATGTAAATATAATCTTTGTTATGTTATATCTATTTTCTGCGCAAAGATCCCTTTAAGTTTTTCTCACTAATAATTAGCTATAAAGAACATTGTAGAAAAACTTTTGTGGTTATTATTTAAAATATTTAATTTTTTAAGTAAGGAACTAGTTTCTTAATTGAAAACATTTACAAACTTCGTTCCGACACATGTTTGGAATATTCACCACATTAAAATGTGTGAACTGTCTGTGTGTTCTTTTTCAAAGAAGAAATGGAGTAACAGTTTGGGCAAATGAAGCACAGTTTACTTTATAGAGTTGAATTATAATTAATAGAATTTTTTTATTTAAATTTATAAATATAAAATATACAATTAATCCTCCAGCTACTTAACCCGCGATTTCCGCATCTGGTCAATGATTCCATTTTCTGTTGCATATTACGCTTTTTGCAGTTTAGAGCGTTTATTTTTATGATTACAGAATTCTATTATATCATATTATTATTGTGTAACGTATAGTATCAGTTCACTTTGTTTGAAAAATATTTGAACTTATTTGGAAGCATCGCATCTAAATAGGGATTTTTAAAAACTACGCAGTGAGAGGGTTAAAATCGCATTTTCTTCCAGGTTTCAATTTATCTTTAGATTTAAATATTAGAAAAATGTATCACTTATTGAATTTAAATTTTCCCGTTTACTTTCTAAATAATTAAAATTTGAAAGTAAAATTTTTCAATTCAATTTATGACTGTGTTAAAATTTCAGCACCAATATGTAATAATAATCTATTTTATAAAATAGGATTCCTAGAAATTAAACTTTATTGCTGTTGAAATAAAAGAGAGTTTTTTTAGGATTTATAAAATTTTATACTGTTATTTACAGTTTCTTTGAACTGCTCGCAAAACATGTAAAGAACTTAAGAATTATTAGCTTCATTGTTTCAGTCAATAAAAGCGTAACAGAAAAAAAACAATAGTCTAAAATTTCATATGTTCTTCTAATCTTTTAACCATGCATAATAAAATATTTTTCACATAATAGCGAGTAGAAAAGATATCAAAAATCTGCTAGGAAAACTAACAGAATTTGAAGCTTTTATTTCTCTTATTTGAAACCAATCAAAGACTTCCTCGAGCAAATACTTCTCGTTGATTGGAGGAAAAAGGCGTGAAGGTCACTGAAATGTTCTAATATAGCGATATTCAAAGTTTCATAATTCCGTTAATTTTAGTCGGTGAAAAGTAAAACCTTGTGTCATTTCTTTATTAAATATTTTATTAAGCATGAATAACATAAAAGGCGAGTATAAAGTTTTAAATTTCATAACATTTTACATTTATTGTAGCATATTTATTAACCCCGATAACAAAAAATTTAATTCTGTACTTCATTTAAAGCTTTTCTCCAATTCCAAAAATATACCTATCTTTCATGATTTAGAAATTAATTATTAGACTACAAATAGATTGGAACATCCATGTTAAAATAACAGTTAAAAATTTCAAATTTTTTTAATCCTTTTTTTCCTTTGAACAATCTGTGCAATTAGAGCCTGAAAAAGAATTTCATGCAGAATTAATCTGAAAGAAATGGATGCATAATTCTTCCAAAAAGTACGACAACCCATTTTTTTTCTTTAAATTTGCATTTTATTAATATTGTGCTTATCTGATTTTTATTTATTTTAATTTTTAAAAAATGTAATTCCAAAGACCAATCGTCTCCCTAATTATCGAACTTCTGGATTTCAACATTTTTAAAATACTAAATTTTTAAAAAATCGTTTTATCTCTGCGATGTTAGAAATTAAAAATATATCGCACAACTAGTCCACAAATCATTTGCTTTTAATGAATAGCTTATTAATCCAAAAGCTCAAGAAGTTAAATAAGAGCTTTAAATATTCGCTATTTCGTCTGACAGTAATTAAAGCTTGTTTATTCTTTCGCTGAAATTAAAAAATAGCAAATAGAACTTCTTTTATTCCTATTCAAATATTAATCTTATCTTTTGAATGCAAAAATAATTATAAAATACTTTCTAATTTATTTAATTTTTTTACATTTAAGGCATAAAAAAACTTATCAAAATTTAAAATGTTTTCCCATTTGTTAGAAAATGTTTTTTATTATTGTCTTTATTTTTTATTTTATTTTTTTGTCAAACTCTCTTAAATATTATCGGAATATATATATATATATATATATATATATATATATATATATATATATATATATATATATATATATATATATATATATATATATATATATATATATATATATATATATATATATATATACAAAAGTATTAAAATCAAGTTAATAGGAAAATCAAAAAAAAAAAAAAAAACCCAAAAAAAATTAAACCAAAAAAAATATAAAAAAGAATCCGGCCTGAAGACTTTTTCAAGGGTCACCCTCAGGCAGGGATTCAAAGAAAGGGATTTTTTCTGTAAAGGAAATGCAGACCTAGTCTAATAATGATTCTCAGCAGACCAGTTGGTCGTCAAGTACAGCTATTAATGAAAAATGGAATTTGGGAAAAGAAAGTAGTTACAAAAACCTTACATACATATACATTAAAAACATTACATACATAAATATTGTATACAAAAAATAAATACATAAAAGTATAAGAGACAAACATGTTTTCTCTAAAAATTCAACATCGGTTATAATTTGTCTCCTTAAATGTCAGAAAGGATTAAAGAGGCTAATTAAAGAAAATCACGAATAGAAGAGGCAAATTATTGGCTTTGTTGGATTAGGAATATTTTCCATGCAAATGTGAATACTTACATACATAAAGATTTAATACGCGAAAAAGCTTAGAAAGGGAATATTCAAAATTTCCATTAGTTAATAAACCATTTTGTTTCAAGAAACAGCAGAAAGTTAAAAGAAGCTTAATTGTACTTTAAGCCATTTGGGATCTTGGTTTGAATAGTTAAAAATAATCAACGTTGCAAAATGCTTAGCATCGTTAAAGAAGATTTTAAAACATTTTCCATTACGAGGAATGAAATATTCTTATTGAATATTCGAATGATGTTCTTTATTCTTTCAATTTGGGTTACTGCGCAATTAGAATGCATTTATTTGATCAAAAGTAATATTAGAAGGTTAATGATGCAAAGGATTCTTTGAGAAGATAAAGTTTATCGCTTATTTTGATTTTTCAATCATTTTTATATCGAGAAATAATATTAAAAGATTTTATTCAAAATTTCTACTTTATTTCTTTGTACCTTTTAAGCTTCACTGTATGAGTTGGAGTGTACAAAGAAATAAAGTAGAAATTATAACTACTTTAAGTGTTTGTTTTATTTATATTCTCCATATTCATCATGATATTCATGTAATGTTTTGATATTAGGAAAAAATGCTTTTGCTCAGTATTTAATATTATACAAAATATTGTATTTATAACGAAATCATGTTATATTCCTCAAGAGATTTTATACTTGTATTTTCTCCCATACATCATCCATGTTACTTTTATATCAAAATATGATTTTATAATATAAATTTAATAGTAAATAATAAATATTATTTTTATAATATAAATTTAATAATGAATAATAAATATCAATTTTATAATATATAACAAATTTAAACCTAGCTATTTAAGCGAGAATAAAGAAAATAGTAGCAAACGATTCTTTAAAAATCTTTAGTTGTGATAAAATGTACTACGTCATTGTTGATTGGCATAACTAAATCATTCTTATTAATAGTTTTACTAGCTTGTTTTTATTATTATTATCTTAAAGATAGTACAGGGAAAAAAATAACACAGTTATGTGGGCCAATTCTGATAAAATATACTAGGCACGTTCAAAAAGAAAGCTACACTCACACATTTTGGTCATAAATACTTTATTTACAAGTCCGCTACAATGCAATATGATACACATACTAGCACACTATTTTTTTACATAATCTCCCAGTCGCTGGAGACATTTGTCGGAACACAGCACTAATCATTCGATACCCTAACTATAGAAAATCACTCCTTCCCCATCAGAATAAGGAACCCATCGTGAACACAATTTGCGATAATCCAGTTGGTGACAGACGATGGAATAGGCGTTGCCAACAGATATTCCCAAGTCATGTGCAATGTGTGAGATTGCTGAGAATAATGTCTTCCATCAGCTGCACCGTATCTGATGTGCTCACCGTTGCTGGCCTTCTTTGCCGTTCCACATCGGTTAAGTCTGTGCGCCCGTCTTCGAACTGCTGGCACCATTTCACAATGGTTGAACGTGACGTTGCATGTGGCCCACACTCCAAATATTTCACAATGAATCTCTGTACTCGTTAAAAGTTTTGCCCACAAAATACGTACTGTTCCACGTACTTCAACATTGAAATAAGTTTCCAGTTGACGCGCCATTTTTTTTCTCGTACTACTCAGCAACGGTTTTAACTATCCGAATGAAATTGCTGCAGTTGCAAGTCGTGGAACTCAATTATCGTCTGCGCAAACTTAACTTTTGTTTCGCCATGATGCCATCTGTGGGGGGAACAAGTGTAACCTACTTTTTGAATGCCCTTTGTATCTTATCAAAACAAAAGAAAATGCTATTTTTAATTACAATTGTGTAATAATGGTACAGCATTCTTTGTTAGCTGCGCTTGAAAACATACTAGAAATATCTAGCGACGAAAATTGGCGAAATCGGTTCAGTTATTGAGTTTAGAGAACCTCATTTTATTTTGCAATATCTCTCAAAGATGAAGGCGGCGGGATAGATTATCTTTACTGCAGCATCTAGAACTCGTCAGAATTCATGTGAAATAAAAATTGATTAAATTCATATATTAGACATTTATTTAATGATTGGAAATTGGAACTTTCTCAAGATTTTTTTTTCATGAGCATATACAGTGAAATAATGTGTTTTGAGATTATTCTCCTAATGGATGGTAGTCGAGCAAAAAATGAATGGTGGGTACTATCTATAAATCATCGATTTTCATATGAATTAGAAATTGGCGAACTCAATTCAGGGGCTGTGATGTAATAATTAGTTCTTTGATTTTGTCAATTATATTAAATACATACAGCTTATTGACGAAAGCAGTTGATTGTTTAGTTTAATTATATTGACCCTTTAACGGGCATAAGTCATTTTCTTTCAAAATTCACATTTTACAGTATAATTAGAGAAAAAAAGTTCATTTATGACCAAAAAAAGTATTTTTTAAATTTTTTTGTTGTGGCTTATAACGGTGGGGGGGGGTAATATATTTACCACCACCCAATACAAGCAATAACATACTACTGGCTTATTCAATAGAAAAAATATGAAATACAAATAATTTCACAAATAAATATGCATTTTTGCAAAACCATATATTATTAGTTATTTCAAAATTTAAAATATATTAATTACAAATGAAACAAGTGGTAGAAAACCAAATACAATATAAATTATCAAATGCATTATTTTTAATTATTCTGGTGAAACAACATAAATCAAGGAGCTGCACACAAGGGAACATTAGATGTTGAACATGACGCTTTTGTCCGTTTTTGGTTAGATTTTGTGCTACAATGTTTGCAAGATATTTTAAAGCGGTGGTAAGATATTTACCACCACCTTAAAAAGGGTTAACGTCTCGTTTTAAAGCAACACTATGACTATTTTGTGATGGAACTCGTAATTTTGAGCCACTGTCAGATGACGAGGTCGATACCTGAGCTGACATCTCCCCTCTCCAAATTTCCACACCACACCAGCGGAAGGACGTTTTGCCTCTACAGATTTAACGTGCACCAGACCCGCCTACTCGACGGTCTTTCGGTGGAATCGGGTCTCAAAAACCCTCCGGTTCCGAAGCCGGGACCTTACCACCAGGTCACCGCAGAAGTCTAGAAATCAAAAAATAGAGAAGTATTAGTTAGCAGGTAATGGCAAATAATAGATAATCAAAGTACGAAGAACAGTAAAAAAATTAAGAGATGTTTGCAATTTCTCTTTCCAGGATTTGATAACACTGCTAGTATCCAGCTTTGAATAAGTGTAATTTACAACACTTCTATGCAACCAGTTATTCTTATTCCTGCGTTAATCATTGCCGTTAAATTAGGGCAATGATTTGCTGTTTATTTGCGGAAGTGTTAAACTTGCGGAAATTATTCTTCGAATGCAAACTCAGTATGGAGAGAGCTTTTGATCACGAAGCAGGATCTACGAATGGGTAGAGCGCTTCAAACAAGAAAGACCTTCTTTAAGTGACGATGACAGTTCGGGCAAACCATCGGCTCTAGGCTGCAACACCCGCCATACAGTTCAGACCTGGCTTCGAGTGATTTTCATATGTTTGGACCATTGAAAAACCCATTAAGGGGAAGAAGATTTGCAACCGATGAAGAAGTTCTTGATAGGGAACAAAACTGGTTACGGATAAAGCCGGAAAACTCTTTTGCCCAAGCAATCAAAAAGCATGTAAAACGTTGGGAAAAAGTGCGTTGAAGTCCAGAGTAGTTATGTAGAAATATAATGTATAATGTATATTTCAGTTTTTTCAGCCTTAGAATAAATTCATTTTACTTTTTGACTATCGTAGTATCATGAGACATAGTTTTTGACATTCCATTTTGAAGCAACAGGAGAAATTTGGGGGATGGAACGCTTGCCTTTGAGCATTTGCCTATAATAAAAACCGAGGCAGCATTCTGACTTTAAACTTCCACAACAAAACAACAGGAGAACATTTAACACGTTATTACGTTATTAAATGCAACCTGAGTTCCTAAATATAATAGGGTTGTGTTTGGAAAGAGATGTCATTAGAATAATTGCGATCGGATGGTTCGAACCAGAATCATCGAAAAAGAACTTGAAATCTTAGATTGCTTAAAATTGCTTTTCTGGAACTGAGCTTTCAAATTTTATATGACATTCATTGTGCAAAAGTATATGTAAAATTCACGAAGAAAACACCGTCAAATTTTAAAATTTAACACATTTTCAACGTCTCTTTACTTTAATATAAGATCAATAATAGTCAAAAATAGGAAACACTTTCAGATTCTGCTACATCTCAAGATATTTTCACTTGTGGTATCAAAGCAAATGTCTTATTTTCCGTCATGTTTATTTCATCTGTCTTCTTTCATGATTATTTCATGCATTCTTTGAATGGGATTTGAAAATTTGCTGGTAAAATTTCGATGCCTGAATATTGCAGCGATCCAGTAATGTTTCCACAAATAGAAATATAAGGCTTCTTTTTTCTCAGGTTTGTTTGTGTAGGCAATTTACTGTATACTAAAATCTTAAATTTATGAAGTATCCATGAGTCCGTTTTTTTTAAATATTCACTCACGTTAATAAATATTGCAGGAGTACATTTGTTAAAGTTTCAAAGCAGACGCTGGTTGTTGAAAAGAAATAGGAAATTTTAAATATTAATAGAAAGGATAAATAAAGTCTTGGTTTTTAAGCGAACATAGGGAAAAAAAAAGAAATACAATATCAGAGTAATACTGAAACCAGTTTAAAGAAGGGAATAATGAAATTCATGCCGGCGTCCTGGCATAGGGGTAACGCGTCTTCCCCGTGATCTGGGGTCCCGTGTTCGAGTCCCGATTTGGGCATGGTAGTTCTTCCGTTGTTTTATCTGTGAGATGTGCGAATGTGCCCTCCTGCAAAAAGGGGTTGTGCAAGCGAATGAGTGATGCGTGAGTAGCAAAGTTGTACTCTAGGCCCTAGTTGGCGCTACTATAAAAACAAGAGACGCTCCGAACCGGCGTAAATCGACTGTCTTCGTAACAGCGGGCTTGTCCATGACAAGTGCCATAAGAAACAACGACAACATCATGAGATCCATTTTCAAGACGTATGAAAAATAATAAATTTATGTTAACTTTAATTCTAATTCGGAACTTCTGATAAGTACGAGTCGTTATCTCTTCTATTCACCTAAACATCTTCGAAGCATAGGTGACATCCGAAATACAGAAATCTGATTTAGTTTCAGTATGTTGAATTAAATTAAAATGTCGAATAATTTTCTAAGATAAACGCATGAACCTTTTTGATAAGGCTAGGAGAGGGAGAAAAAACAACAGGAGAGCCTCTAGAAGTTAAAACAACACTAGTGAAGAGTTTGTTGTTAAAAGCAATTAAAATATAGATTTAATTATTTAATTTTTTATTTTATTCTTTGCTTTATGTTAATTGCCGATGCTTTATCAGCTTTACACTATGTGATCAAAAGTAATCGGATAATTTTGAGTTGATAAATTTTCTCTCATTTTATCAGAAAGGCTGCATGAACGGCTTTTAAATTTTCATCATTAAAAAATATGCTTGAAAGCCCACATTTTTTTCAAAGATTCGTTCATAAGGGTATTTATAGAACTCAAGAAATTCTGATGAAGATGGAAAGAATTTGTGCTCATCACTTTTCTTGACAAACTAATAATGATTTAAAATTTGTTTAATCGTTTGCTTGTTTTGCCCAATAAGCATAAGCATCTTTGCAAAAACAATATGTACTTTCGGGAAAAAGTAAAGTTTTTTTTAATTCCAAATTGTTCCACATATTTTTACTTTACAGCATGCATAGTTTTACCTAGTTAAATGGAATTTAAAAAAACTTATAGAATATGTTACAATTCTGAATTCAAGAAAGATCCGTTCATGGCTGTATTTGCGAACTTCATCTATCTTAATAAGGGATAACGTTGCTTTATTACAACAATGCTTTTTGAGCAAGAATACATCATAGCAAAAAATAGCCGAAGAGTACACATGAACAGTACAGCATATAAAAAAACAGCTGAAAACAAGTATCAAATCTGTAATAAACATAGTACAAAACACCCAGAGAGAAATCACAGAAGATCAGCACTCCAAGCAGCGGCTTCGTATAACTACTCTTTTTAATTGAATTCAACTGATACACTATTCTCATCTGGAATCTCATCATTTTAGAACCGCCGTGACAGTGCATCGAATGTTTTAAAACAAAAGCTTTCATAGAATTATCGCCAAGATTCTATAAGATTCTGGATACTTCATTTTTGTGTAAATTCAGCACCAAATGGTCGCTAAAGGCGGATATCTTTGATTCGACATCTTTTCAGCATCCATTAAAGCTAACTTTAAAACTACCGTTCTTACAAGAAGACAAACTGCGAAGGTAAACAATATTACGAATTCGTAGCAATACAAAGAAGTATATTAAATTTGAATTAAATGTTTTGAATATTTGAGGAGAAATGAGTATTTTTAGCAAATAATTTCACAACAAAATAAAGGCACATGAGGAAAAAAGCCGCTATTGGAACATGAGAAAATTAGTATCGCAATTCCATTAAGATTTCCAGAGGACGGCTGGCGACACTTTCCCAAGGGTCAGATTATTTGCTAAGTATATGAAAATAATCAACTTTGGAAACTTGATCAGTCCACCCAGAATGCATTCATTTTGAAATCAAAAGGCATGTTTGTGAAAATAATGGGAATGCGAGGAATGAGCACATCTTCATAATTCGACTTTCCAATAAGAATAATTGCCTCAATTCTTACCGCGTGTTGATCTTCTGATTCTGATACGCGTGATACGTTCACACATAAACGTTGCCTTTCGGTTCTTGCCGCATGTTGATCTTGAGATTCTGAAGCACGTAAATTTACTATTCTTCAACGATCTACTTCATTGCTCGCTTGTCGTTCTTCGTGTCTTTGAGAAGTTTATTTCTACATGCTGCTTTGATGGATCTCTAAGTGATGAAATTTTGAGAGGTATATTTTTTGATAAAGCAATTAACACGATATACGCATGTATAACCGAAATATCGTTTGTGAATTCATTGAATAAATTGAAAAATTGATGTTTGCATTGGAAGATTTCCATTATATATAACTTACATTTTTCTTCATCGGTAATAATAATTCTATTTGGTGTGTATGAGATAAACTCTGAATAATATGTGCGATTCGCCGCAGCCTAAATAGTGTGCACATTGAATGACAATATCTTGTGCAGATGATTATTCATTAACGAAAAGAAAAACTAAATATTGTTACGAATCTGTGATGCGGCTTCCCAGCAAAGTTGGTTCCATAGGAGGTCCCGGAGCTTGGCGACAATTTGACGACTTGGCGACGAATTTGGAGACTTTGGCGCCAAATTAGATTATACTCGAAACATAGAGAATTTTCCCGATCCGTCAAGTAGGAACTGAGTTACTCCTCGAACGTTCCTGATTGGTTGAGAGGCTTCTAGCCTCGCCTCCTGAGACCTATAAAAGGAAGCAGCCGCAGCTACCGAGTGATGGTGAACCAGAGAGTAGTCGAAGAGTTGTCGGAAGCGACCGTGCGGAGTCGTCGTGAACCAGATCGGAGAGTTGTAGTCGGAAGCGACAGAATGAAGAGTAGTCGGAATCGACGGTGAAGAACTCGTCTTCCAGGGACTAGTGGAGCAGCGACGGAGTAGAGCTGCTGTGTATACTGTTGTATGCTGCACGTCTCGGCTGAAGATAATAGTCTTCTGTGCTGTATATAGTTGCCGTCTTTGTGCTGTCCTGTGTGTCTTCGTGTAAATAAACGTCGTTGTTTTATTTTCTACTGCCGCCTGGTGATTGAGCGTTCTTCACACCATATAACTCCCGCTATCCAAACGAACCCCGGAAATTTCGTAACAATATTTTCGATTTCATTTCACTCACATTGATTAGCATCGGTGATAATAATTTTATTTTGTTTGATATATGTGATATATGTACAATTAACACCGAATAACATGTGTTGTTTGCCTTTTACTGTTTTTCTTTTCTCGATTGCCAATTGTCAATTTTAAAATAATGTTGAATCATAAAAATGTATGAAGCGATTTGTTTGTAAATTTTATTGTGCTCAAAATAAGTGCTAATAATTTTACTGTAACTATAACCCTCGCGCAAACACCAACAATAAGTTGGCAAAGTATTATCGCAATCGGATGAACAGTATAGTAGCGCATAAAATGCGAATTAACAAAAATTCATTTTTATGTATTAGATTATGCCCATTTAAATGATATAAGCCAAGCCCTTGTAAGGGAAACCCGAAATCCCGGAAACTATTGAAAAAATTGTTTTCGGTGATTCAACTCAGTATATGCTGTTAACTGACACAAAGAACTTTGAATAGGCATTTGATTGAGATAAAAAAAATAGCTCTTTTATCATCAAAGGCAGAATAAAAACTTTTTTTTCTTTACCTAAGAATGTTTGATTCTGAATGCAACAACTTTCACAAACGTTCAGTTGTCGTTTTTTTTTTTTTTTTTTTTTTCCCATCTGACCTTGTGATAAGTTACCTTCGAATTGAAATTCAACAAAGGTGTCCAGACGGAAACTGGTCGATTCCAGAACGCCACCGAGACACTGCTTTAATTAACAATCAGGAATGTCACAAATGGGTTTTTGAAATTCTCTGGAAGTCAAAGCGCGAGAAGGAATAAATAAACTTGAAGTAAAATAAGATATCCCATTGCACCAGTAGACGATCTACTTTCGATTGAGAATTGTTCTTTTCTTCGCATAAATTCTTATGATATTAAGATAAAAGACAGACGAAATGAAAAGAATGTGTGACATGAGGTACTTCAAGAAATAGGATTTCGATTCGCAGAATAAATCTGTGCAGAATAAATGTCAATCTTTGTTACGAATGATTTCTGGAAAGCCAAAAACCAATTCCATTTTTGGAGGTATTTCAGTATTATTATTTTTTTTATAAGCCCTTTCGAGAATTTCACACATCTGAAATATCAGTAAAATAAGACGCGCCATTGCCTAAGTGGATGAAATGCGTCAAGGAATGATTGGGGTTTTTTTTTTCCCTCGTTTAAATTCTTACAGCATTCAAAGAGAAAGGAGCGAAATGGTAAGCATGTATGACATGAGGTGCTTCTGGAAATAAGATTTCGGTTTACAGAATAAAACCACGCTGGATGAACGACAGTCTTTATTTGGAATGATTTCTGGTAAGGTGAAAACCAATTTTTTTTACTTATATATATATTTTTATTAACAGATCAAGGCGAAAATTTCGAACATCGAACCTATCTCCTACACTAACAAAAATCGTTTTAATCTTTTCTTGGATTGTTAAAATTAAATATTCCGCAAATTGTATATGTTGCTGGTCATGTTTAAAACATCGGCATTCTAGAAAGGCCTAGTATTCTTATGCAAAGTATGAAATATGAAAATGTTTTCATTGAAACAATAAAATGTATAATTTCAAATCCTGTATAAAAATATTTTTAAAAGCTTGTAAAAAGCAAAGAGTAATCGACAGTTAAATTCATATCACTAAAAGTATAATATTTGTAGTTTAAAATGGTGTGTGCAGAATGTTGGGATATTTTTACCAAAAAAACATTCCAAAATTTCGTCGAAGTGAATATAATGTTTTAGAAAATGTTGCTGTAGGATTCACAACCCATCTCTTTCAAATGTGTTTGTGTCAAATATGGAAATTAAGAAACAAATGCCTTTCTCTTTTAAATATCAGCTCTGATACTAGAGTAGAAATTCATTTTAATTAGTTGAAATAAATAAATCTATTTGATAGAAAAGAAATCACTAAAAAAAGAAACACTTATGATTAAACCAGAAGAGAGTATTATTGCTTGCTACGTATTACTTATTTCACATATTAGTATGGACATGTTGGACAATACTAGTTGTATGGGACCCGTATTGTTAATTGAAACTCAGTTTTCTTCATTATGTATTTAAATAAAACACTAAATATTCCAAGTAGAGGGAATACACACACAAAAAAATTGAATTAGGAACATTCTCATATAAAGAGTGTTCCAAAATTAACGCAAGATTTGAATTTGCCACCATTCTTGCAGTAAAGTATTGGCAACTATATTTAAAAAAAAAACATTCGACATAATTGGTGTTAGTAAAAATGGAGCGTTATACTATAGGACTACGTGTTAACAGAAGATATGAATTCAATTAAAAAAGTTTTTTCTCTTAATTGTTATATTTATATTGAATCGAAAAGTACACACATTAGGATTATGAATAGAATAACATAGGGTAAAAAACTCCACGCCTTTGTTGGCACATATGCACTCTTTTGTCGAAATTCTCCACGACCATTTTACATAAATGTGGCTGAATTTCATTAATACAGATTTTGCATTTCCTCCTTTAATGCACGCGTGCTTGTAGGCTTGTTGGCATAGACCTTTGACTTCAAATAACCCCATAAAATGAAATCCAATGGTGTTAAATCATACGATCTAAGAGCCAATTCTCAAATTTTTTGAATTGTGGCCGCCGAACTTTCGTTATTTTTGAAATATTGCTCAACAATGGAAACACGTTGTTCTATCTTGTAATATCACATTTTTACTTTAAACTATCAACTGCCAAATGTTTTTAATAAGATTTTCAACACTTTACTGCACGAATGGTGGCAATTTCAAAACTTTTCTTTGATTTTGGGACACCATTTATTTCCAAATGATCTAACGAATTAATATGATATTACTTCTCTAATTCTTAATATTCTGGCTTCTAAAAAAATGGAATTGTTGGAACTGTACTTGCAGTATCCCTATGAGCAGAGCAAATTCTTCGAAAGGAAATTGGTTTCAATTTGGAAAAATGGAATAATTTGTCAATAATTTCAACCTTCCTTACAGATTAAATTAAATGTGTATATTTTAACTGTATTTGTAACAAAAAAAAATCATTCCATTTTTTTCCAACTTTTCTGGAATTTCTCTTATTTTGAAAGCTGGAATGTCAGATAATTATAGCCAAACATTCCCTTGTTTTTAATACAAAAATGATCGACATTTCGTAAATGGAAAATATAAAATAGAAGGGTACAATTTTAAAACAAAATAGATAGCTGCCGTTTGAAAGAAGTAAATGTTATTGCATTATCCGTATGCAATATCTTTAGAAAAGTGAATGTTTCAAACTTGAAATTGTATGCACTTGATTCAAAAAGATATTAAATGGATTCTTTTGTCTTTAAAAATTTTCATGACTTACTTTTTATTTTTAACCCTTCCGTCTTACTGTATTATTGATACATTTGAATAGTTTTATACAATAAATCTGAATAAATAGAAGGAACAACTGGTTGTTTGAAGTCAAAGTACAACGAATAGATTCTATAATATTTAAATTTTTTAAAACCAAAGATACTTGAATGGAACACTAGATTCCAGAGAAATGTATGTTTCTACTCTGATGGATAAAAAAAACTAAATCTGAATTGCATAGGAATATTTAAACAAATATATATTGTGTCTTAAGATTAATATTTGTGTTCTAAAACTTTCAAACATAAATTTTTTGTGAAAGTTTCCAGATTTTTGAAATATATTTTGGATTTGAGCTGCGACATTTACTCCTAACAAAAATTTGGCAAATGTATAAATGTCTTAGAACTATAAGCAACTTTTAAGTCCTGTTTGCATGGCCAATAGCCAACTTTATTTGAATTTAAACAATATTTTGAGATTATCTAATGGTAAAATTTATTAAAAACGACATCACGACAAGCGATAGAAATTGAAACTGAAATACCTTGAACCAATGATAATGACTTCTCGATTTTGTCATTGCGTTTTTGTGGCATCGTATTTATGTTGTTGTTGTTGTTTCTAATGGCACTTGCCATGGAGAAGCACACTGACGAAATCAGCGATTTTAAGCCGAGGGTGCGTCTCTTGTTTTTTAGTAACGCCAACTAGGGCCAAGAGTAAGTCTTAGCTACTCACGCATCACATTCGCTTGCACAGCCCCTTTTTATTGGGGGGGCGCATTCACACATCTCACAGATAGAACAGATGAAGAACAACCATGCCCGAACCGAGACTCGAATCCACGACGCGCAGATCAGGGGAAAGACGTACTACTCCTATGCCAGGACGTTGCATCGTATTTATAAATTTGTGAAAGAACAAACTGACAAAAAGTTTCATTACGATGGTTCATGAACTCAAAAAAATAAACAAAATATGTGTAACGTTATTAAAATAACACGACTTCATCTTCTATCACAATTTGGTGCTGAAAGTTACTTTTTTTTAGGGAATGATAACCATCGAGTTTAATTTTCTAATCCAATGCGTAATTCACATTTTTTTCTTTTACTACAATCATAGCTTAACAACGTGTATTTAAATACTGGGAAACATGTGCAGCAAGGTTCTTATGATAATTGCATGAAAGACTCCACTATAGAGCTTTTTTGCTAGTTTATATTCGACTAACTCCACCAAATATATTTTAATCTTAAAAGAATAAATAAAATAAAATTGACGAAATAAAAATAAATAAATAAAATCATCGAAATTTCACCAGATTCTGAAATACTGTAATGATTACATTTCGATGAATATCTATTAAGAATCGCATAAAAAATGCTTGCGTAGAAAGTAATTAACGAATGTTTTTAAAAAATAATTCTCTCCTTGTTCCATTAAAGTTATAAAAGGAAAGTACTCATTAAATTCAGACTAAAGAATTAAAGAATAGGGGATAGCAGTTTCCAAAGAAATCTTAATTTTTAAGAAAACTACAAGCTAATTTAACTTATTATCGTTTTAATTAGTAGTAGACGTTGTGGAGTAATGTTGATGCATTAAAGTTGGTCCCTAAAACTTATACTTTCTCATTCTACAAGTATTTTTATTCAAAATATTCGGCAAATTGTTTTGATTTCATCATTAAGACAGAAATTAGTATAAATTTAAAAGAATACTTAATTGATTATCGGTGTGTGCGTTTGAAAACTTATTTTCGGTTTCCTCTAGTTAATATTCATTGCTTGACCCGATTTTATTTTGAAACGAAACCTTATTTTAAAGTTTTAAAATATGTCTCTCATAATAGCAAATGTGCAAGGAAAATGCATTATTTGTATTTAGAGCAATTCTTTTTCCCTTGATGTATTGAGATAATAATTATGCGGATAAATGAAAAAAAGAAAAGAAAATGAAATCTACGATCGCAAATTTCAAGTTATGACGTGAGAACATTATTATTTTAAGTCATTACTTGCCTTAATTAATTTAAGCCATTAACCAGTTTAAACCGGTTTGAAACAATCACGAGACTTCTCTGTCGGTCTCTCTCTCTCTCTATGTATATATAATGATAATTTTTTAAACTTTGTTATAGCAATTAAAATTAAGATTTAGGAAATTTTTATCTTTATTTTCTTTTTATATATTCGTTATGCAATTATAATATTTTATACTCTAAATTCATATTATATTTTGTGGAAAGTAATTTAAAATAGCTCATTAACATTTTATAAAATGTTTAGATTATTCTATGGATTTTATATAATGCTATGGGAAAATGAAAACTATAAACTGATATTTATCTATGTTGTATTTTTGTTTTTATATTATTTTTTGAAACACTAAGGCTATTTTTATGAATTGAAAAAGAAGAGCGATAAATTTTTGATAATTTTTTTTGTGTCCCACATTAAAAAAATGATAAATCAACAGTATGAAGAAATGTATATTAATTTTTATATTGTTTATTATAAGGTACGACAAAAAATATTTGTAAAAATTTTTTTTTTAACATTGGGATTTTAAGAATTAAAAAAAAAATTAATTTCTGAAACATTTTATAATAAATCGAAAATTTTAGTTAGGGATCGTTATAGAATATTAACTTAAATAAAAAAAAAACAAGTATAATCTGACTCCAAATATTAAAATTTAAAAAAAAAATGCTTAAATGCTACCCTATCGCTTGAAAATATCTTTTGATGATTAAATTTGGGAAACTCTTATGAGTTTATTTTAATTTTGGTCCGATCTCCGGCATTTTTTTCACATTTAGGAAAAAGGATTTAGTTTAATCTTCAGACAGTTATGAATATTTTTATCCTTAAATGGCTGCAATGCACTTCAAAATGTAAAAATCCGTTCTATTATATTTTTATTTAATATTACCAATTTTCTTTTATAAGTAATTAATCATAGTAAAAATGTAATTGAGTAATCTGTAAGTAAACTTTAAATTGTATTGATTTAATTGTAGAATAACTTTGTAAAAAATGTAGCAGCCCAATTTAGCGTGCTTATCAATTAGATATTGCAAATAGCAGAAAATTAATTAAGTCAACATCTAATTTCAAGGTGCGAAAGAAGATGGAACGATCCTCGTTCCACATAAAAACACGTATAAAGGTAATAAGGTCTGCACTTCAATCAGCGTCTCACTCTGGAGACTTCTAAGCCACATTTACCATTTACTTAACTATGGTTCTTTGGGAAATGATAAAAGTAAGTTACATAGTAAGTAGTGAGTCACTTAGTTAATATCTAAAGAAAGAAAATGTCTATCATAGCTGTAACATTGTTAGATGTACACGGATGAAAGGTATTAAAAAACAATCAATCACTTCGAATTTCATTACAACGATAAATTGTTACAAACTGCGCTTAAAATTAGTTTTGAAAATTCATTAGGATTTATAAAAGACGTTACACGGTAGTAAAATTAATGCATTATTGAAAGATATTTTTTTTAAATTCTAAAATGGAAAAGAATTATTTTTTGTAATGACATAGTATGAAATTATTTAAAAAAACATTAAAAATGGGAAAATATCAGAATAACTGGTTGCCAAATTTTGTCGATCAATGTCCAATGATCTGCGCTAGGAATAAGTTTTCTTTTCGATTGTAAAACATTTTTTTTTTTTTTTGTCTATGCCGAAATTTATAGAAAATATGTCAGCTTAAAATCATGTGAAAAGTAAAAAACATATTTAATATCAACTACTATAAGATACATGAATCATATTCATACTTTAATTTCTGCATGTTGTTTATTAAATTAAATAACATTTTTATTTGTTTTTTAATTTCTTACATTAGTAACTTTTTTAAAATTATTGCTCAAATTCTTTTATCATTAAGAAATAGAACATTGTGCTCTCTCAGACATGCTTATCACTTTCTTAAATGAAAAAGAAAATTGTAATTTTTATTTTTAAATTTTATAATGACTATTTCAGCCATTTTGGCTATCAGGTGATTATGTTTTACTGGTATGGAAAATTGTTTATTATTAAAAGTTAAGTATTTAAATTCTATCATAAATATAAATAATATAAACGGAAACCGTCTAAGAAGTAAATCCTTTCTGCCGTTCCGTTTTTGGAAATAAATTTACATTTTTTAATTGAAACAATATATTCTTTTTTCCAAAAATATCTTAAAAATAATTTTTCGCAATGTTTTAAGGCAAAGCATTGGCATTTTGATTCCATTTTCGACAAATCTATACATGAGTTCCACACAATACTTAATTTACCTTTTTGGCTAAATTCTGAAATACTCTTAAACTTCCGTTCAGTAATATATCATTATATCACATATAAAAAATATAATTCCGAATTTCGTTAAATTCATTTATTTATTTTATTCTTGATCTTTTGAAAAATCTGACTATTTTATAATTCACTTCTATCTGAGAATATTTTAAGTGAATTCTAAAATTTTGAACAGAAAAAATAAGGTGATAATTAATGAAAATTAAAAAGTAAAATTTATTGAAATCTAAAAAAAATAATTATAATTTAATTTTTAAACTATATTTTTATGCTTTTTATTTATAAATAATTGAAATCACAGCATAATTTTTAGATCCTTATTTTTTTAGATCAAAACTTACTGATTTAGATGACAATTGCATTTAATAAAAATGTTATAAATGAAGAATTCTTTATTTTAATCAAGCAAAAAAAAATCAAGCAATTTATTGTAGAAAGTAGATTTGAAAGCAAAATTAAATAATTTAGAATACAAAGTGAAAACACAAGATTACATTTTATCTCATTGTTTAACTTGTGAATGATTGACATTTGGAATATTTGATATTTTGGAATATTTTGTATTTTCTGCTTTTCTCAAGAAGTATTAGCCGAATAAAAAAAAGGCTCAAACTTGTATTTTCGATTTATTCAATTTTCAAGGGGGAAAAAAAGAACAAAGCAAAACATCTCCGTCAGATTCAAAACCGACGTTTTGTGGACATACTTTCCATCCTTCGAACAGTCCAATTTGTTTTCAAAGATTGTCTGGCACTTTATTTGTTGAGCTACGAGAAACATCCTCTTGCTCCGAAGTAACATTCTTTTTCGCCGTGTCTAGAAACTGAAAGAATATTTTGTTGTAGTTGTTGATGATGATAACATGCGGGTTATTCCGCTGACAGAAAAAATGTGAAGTGTGGTGACACTTTTCCAACAATTTCCCCGGAAACATCACTTGTAGCTTTCTTTTTTCGGTTTTTAAATGTTCTGAGAAATATTGTGTTTTATATAGATTTAGATAAAAGCTTTGTGGCTGTAATACTTTATTCCCAGCATAGAGCCTTGGTAAGGCCTTGGCTTTGGAGCCTGAGGGCTTCAGGTTTGAGACCTGATTCCACAGAAGAACCATCGTATAAGCGGGTTTTGTGCATGTTAAATCCTTCAGAGACAAACGTCCTCTTGCTGGTATGGTGCTGGCTTGGAAAGGGGACTGCTAGCTCAGATGACTTCCTCATCATCTGACCGTGGTTCAAAATTACGAGGTCCTTCCCAGCCCTAGTGCTGCTTTAACAACTGGATGTTAACGTAACTAAAACAAAACAAAGCAAATTATTCCTAACATAATAAATTATATAGAAATAGATGATGGTTTAGACGAGATAAGAAAGAATAATTTATACTGGTTAGAGGTGAAATGATAGCATTTCGTTTAGATTAAATTTCTTAAACATAACTTCACGTTCAGGATTCCTTGATAAAGTTTTTTCACACACCAGATTGTGAAATCTTACACTGGCCGTATTCATTTTGCAATTGAACTTTGTAGCGGTTACATAACTGTACTGCTTTCTCTTTTGATACAACAGATGGCGTTACCTTATTAACATCAAAGTATAGTTCCCATGATCCTTCTTGGGGGTCATTATTAGATTGTATTCTAATTGAGTGTCTTGTGTTTTCGTACTTGTTTTGTCTTGTGAATTGTGGAACTTAGTAAATAATTAAATAACTGTTCCTGAAACTCGTCTGTTATTTTCATCTAACTCATAATGAAGTTTTAAAGAGTCTCGTCTCTCAACACTTTCCTCACGTTTGTGAATCATAGTATCAATAGAAAACGAAATACATGAGGCCCGGAATTCTCTTTCATGCCCTTTCCAGAGAGTTAATTTCATTTTCTAATTCTTCACATTCACTAAGCAAATAATTGGCAAAATCTTTTCTTTATAAGTTGAAAAAAATTCTAGCGTTTTAGTATATGATGGAAACATAAAAAAAGTTTGAATTTTGGTAACACTAATGATATCTACAATCGAGAATTATACTATTATATATTTTTTTTAAAAAATTCTTAATATTCAAATTTAATTTAATTTAACATAATTTTGTCGACATAAGTAAAATGACATTTTTTTAAATCTTAAAATATCGTAAAAACGTTTTTGGGACATTATTTGTGGGATTCATCGCGACGGAAACGGGGTGCAGTAGCTTCTGAGGATAAAGACCACTGAACACCCGAGGGCAGAAGTCTGACTTCAAGCTCATGAAACACGCACATTCTCTTGCACAACCCCTTTTTACAGGGGAGGGGGGCACATTCATACATCTCCCAGATAGAACTCAGATGAAGAATAACCATGCCCGAACTGGGATTCGAACCCAGGACGACCACATCACGAGGAAGACGCGCTCCCCCTATGCCAGGATTTCATCGCGATTCATCGCCAAAATGGCGTTTGATTCTCAGTCTATAAAAATTCTAATACAAATTTTAAAAACATCATTCTGAGATGAACAATTCTGTGCTGTAAAGTACATATGTGCAAAATTTTGTAGCCCTAGCCATAAATTATTTATTCTGTGGAGTGCAAAGCTTTCTGTCTTATAACGGATACACATTCTATTGTATAATTATAAGGACAACACAAAACGCATCTCAGAAGATAGGGTTTCTTTAGGAAAAAATTGCAGGAAAAACTCTCAAGTACCTTTTTTTAAATCATTTAAGACTACGGGACATTGTTTAAGAGAATTTGAAATTCTAATTCGAAATTATTCCAAACTCGAAACCCCGGTTCCACACAAGTGAAGCAATATTCGCTGGTCTAACATTTAATTATTTTAATTGTTAGGGCTTGGCACTTCATAGGACAAAACATATCGAATATCAAATTTGGCTCAAACGGACTTGCAAAGTAAAAATATGTACTTCAGAGCAAAAATTGAGCAAAATTTTATAGTTTTTATCATGTTAACGTCTAAATTGTTATATCATTAAAAGGATTTTAATACTTTATTGAAATTAAAAAGTTTATTTAATACCAGTTTAATGAATTGTAGAAATTAATAATTTAACAATTATTTAATGTCTACTATTATTTTAGTTTCATCACACACGTTTCCCTCCAGTGTAAATATTGTTATCTATCTTTCACAGCAGCATTTTTTCATCGTTATGCCGAAATTAAATTTGTTCACATTGTTGCCATAAATATTTTATATCGGAATTTTTTTTCATTATATATTAAGAAGCATAAGAATTTTACAATTTTTCTAGAATTATTTCTTTTTAAAATTAATTTTAAATTTTAAAAATGGATTTTTTGAATTATGTGATAATTATAATTAAAATTTATTTTAGAAGTTAGCGATAATGAAGTTTTATTTTTCTAAAATCGAAAAATTCTTTGTTAGAGAAATCGTTAGGAGCATAAAGTTTAATTGAAATTTTTCGAACTAATAAGCTAAGAAAAATAAATCAGCTTTTGAAAAAAAAATCAGCGCATTGGGAATAATAAAGACAATATTTTGCCGTGATTTGTAAAAAACAGAATCATCGTATAAAACAAATATATGCTCCAAAAGTAAACAAATAAAAGGAAAAACAATTATTTGCTTTTCATTTAATTGTATCTGAATGTTTTATAACATTTACTCAGATATTTACTCACCTGTAAAATGTATCTTCAATATCACAAAAAAACGATTTAGAACAATACCTTGTGTATATTTATATGTTATTAATATTATATCACATGTTATTTTATCTTACATATTTACGCAATTTTTTTAATAATTCTAATGATGGTGCCACATTTGAATATTTATTTTCTAAATATATCATAAGCAATAAAATCTAAAAAATAATTATATTTGATTGAAATGTCATAAAAAAAGTTTTATTTCTAAAATCTTTTGTGAGTTAAATCATTAAAGCTTTATGCTCTTGAGATTATTTTACGCATTCGGTGTGTTATTCTAGAGAGATTAAGCTAGTTTATTAATTTCTGATCTGTGTCCCAAACTCTTATTTGTACAAATTTATCGCAAAAAAAAAAAAAAATCGCAACAAAGGTGTATGAATGAAAAAAAAATGCATTTTTTTTAAATCTGCATTTGCTATCTTTTAACTTTATATAATGGAATGACATTTCGTATTATTTGTATTGCATAACAAAGATAATATTTTTATTGTGAAACAAAATAAGATACATTCTCGTTTCATTAAGAGACTTCAATGTTTCATTTTTCTTAGGCTTGATTAATTTATTAGCCATATTCGATGATCACTTGTTTCCCCACCATATTATTAGCGTTTATTATGTAATAGCAACCACCTTTGATGAATGAATCCTAAAAATAGAGAGTAAAATCTTAAATTATAATTGTACAGTAAACAGGGAAGATTCCGATTTGATTGTTATGAACGTAAATTCGGGAAATTAACTAGCAAACTCGGTTTAGTTGCTGAGATTGAGAATTACATAGCAAAATTTTATTTTGCTGTAGCCCTTAAAAATGGGGAATGGTGATGAGAAGTTATTCATTTATATATTTAAACTTTAATTTTGAATCTCATAAAAATTTCAAACGAAATAAAAGTTGACTAATTCAGTACAATGGATTTTTCTCAAAAAAAAAAAAAAAAAGGATGGAGAACAACCTACTAATTATGATATATTTAATGGAATAAAAATTGTTGAAATCCTTACTGTAGTTGTGGCTGGAGTACTCTATTGTGATTTGCTTCCACAGAGATGAAAAGTAATGCTCCGACATTTCTACCAAAAGTGAGAAAAGGCGAAAGACTCTTGATCTAAATGTCACGAATCTAAAGGTCATAGGCTTTTATATGAAATAAAAATTGGCGAAATTGAAGCAATGCATAGGATTGAGGTATTAATTCTTTCGCGTTTTTTTTATCAATGTAAATATATAAGCTGCATTTTTGCATACACAGTGTGAGAAATTTTCACATTTCAAATCATGAATTTAGTTTCCTTTTATGGAACATTGATACTTTTAATCTCACTTCCAAGTATATATGTACAGTTCCGGGACATTCCATATGCTAAATTTATATAGAGATTTTGCTCTTCACTAATATTTTAAATTAGAATCACTTTAATATAAAATACGTATTTTATTAAAAAAATATGTTAATGTCATTAAACTTTGTTTCAATCCAGCCTAAATGTCGTTTGTTTCTTTTAACACATTCACGGATAGTGTGATTATATCCACGAATTTCATATATGTGACGTAATTCATTAATTAAAAAATATATAAAAATATGATTTTTTAATAGTCACACCAACTAGGGTATTGCCCTATAAATATTTAGAATATAAAAATATGACTATACTAGATCTCCCCACACTTCCACGCTGTCCGTGATTTCCTCAAATTACTGTTTTATTAAATGTAATTACTGTTGTTAATGTGTTAACGAATGTATTAAGTTACTGTTTTATTAAATGTAATTACAGTTGTTAATGCAGTAGCGAATGTATTTAATTACCGTTTTATTAAATGCAATTACCGCTGTTAATGTATTACTGAAAATGTTAAATTACTGTTCTATTAAATGTAATAACCGTAGTTAATGTGGTAAATTACCGTTTTATTAAATGTAGTACCGAGGTGACGATATCATAATTTTGGATTCTAGAAATTCCAGATACCATACCTATCTCTATAAAAGGTTCTCATTTATATGAGGCTTGCGCATGTAAAGTGAAGCGTAAACATCAAATATCCACCTTCTAATGCGTGGAAGTTTTCAGAATACAGAACCAGCTCATGCACTGTCCTCATTATCTCAACATGGTAAACATTAAAGGTCAATCTCAAAAGGACTCTCATGCAGTTTAAGGGCGCGTTACTAATCTAACTAATCTAAATTAATAAATTACATCTATTTTTCTTCTTATTTGATCTTTGATCCTATACATATACTTAAGACAGCTTGTATTAATGTCTGAAAGCTGAATTGAAATTATTTTCTAACCTTTAACGAGCAACTAGGCAAATTTTCTCAATCCCTTCCCCCCTTCTTTTTTTTATCGAAATTTACCAACAAAAGATATTTTTCAACTTATGTTTATTGATATTATTTATTTATAAATATGGTATAAGTTTTCGCTTAAGAATGATTAATTAGTTGCGTCATTATATTTGTTGATCTCCAGTTTTATTGAAATAATTTTCCTTTATTTTGTTTCTTAGGATTCTTCTGATAAATAAATAAAAAAAAATTAATGGAATAGCACTCTAAAAAAATCTATGTAAGCCAAGAAAATGCAATGGTTAGTATTAATTTATTAATTAAAATATAATTTTTTATTCTATTAAAAACATTCCATAATAAACTTTCTATTGTCACTCTTTGATTCTCATTAATCAACATTTATTTGAAAAACTACACTTTAAATTTGCTGCGACAATATAATGTCCTACGTAAATATTTATTAAAAATATTAAAATTATTTCAACAAAGAAGATCATTAATGATAATGTATAATTAATGAGAAAAAATAACAAATATCATAAGTATCTTTTCATTCAAAATGTTGCTGAAGCCTGTATTTGAAGTTTCTCCGTCATCTTTATTAATTTTTCTTGTTATATAATATTACAAAAGAGCGCAGACTATGCGTCTGGTTTATACAAAAGATCTCATAAGATATTTCCCGTTGCAGAATAGTTTGTTACAGCAGAAAGAAATCAGCCTAATGGACCATAGCTGCCAAAATAAATTGTTAGTGTCAAGCAATTTTTAATTTTTGGATACACAATTTTCTATACAAAGAATAATTTTATCTATTATCGTTCATTTAAGTTCGCTCATAAGGCGATAAGAAACACCTGATAGCATCATTACATGAAATTACATTTTAAATTAAAAAACTTTGTTTAAAAGAGTTTGTTGGAAAAAAATTATTTGCTCAGAAAATGCTACTGTGTTCCAATTAGTTCAAGGATATTTTTTTTTTAATTACGGAAAATGAAAAACTGCAAAAAAAAAAAAAAAAAAACACCCGCTTTGGCTTATGCTCGAAGTAAGGTGAATGGCCGTCGCACTGTCGGGGGAAATATGGTCCTACGGTGGAAATCCTCAAGGCCATTACCAGTATCGGTAATGGAGGTAACTTGACCTCGCTTCATTAGCCACCAGAAAAGCGAGAACCAATTTCCATGCCAAAAGCTTCTCACTCCCATTTTGGGTGCCCCTTTGGGGTAACGAGAAAGGATGAGAGGAAGAACAAAAGAAGCACCAGTATATTCTTCGAAGTCACGAAGATATAAAACTATAGAATTTTATTACAATTCATGCAATGTTGAATACGGCTTGTAATATTTTGTAATTATATTCCCCTGAGTTTTATTTGTTGCTCTTTTTCGGAACTTAAAAATCTCTATCACTTCTTCATTCGGCAAAAAAGTCACATGGAGCTAAATCAGGAAAGTAATTTGATTGTTTAAGTTCTAGAATGTGATACTTTGACTCATACCTTGCGCGTATGACTTAGCTTAGCAGAGATCATACTTATGCTCTCTCTGAATCATGCAAACATTTAATAATTTTAACGTATTTTTTAGTAGCTGAAAGGTCATAGTTATTCCTGATGTAAAACCGATCATCGAAATTTTTCTTCGATATTTCAATTACAATTTAATAAAATCTTCTTAAGAATTATTTAATTCTTAAAATTAAAAAAAATGTTTTACTTAAATTAAATAAAACATTTTTTTTAATTAATCACTTGATACTCATCACTTGTTCTACAAAAAAATGATAATATTCATTTACCTTTAAAAAATATTTTTTTATAATAGGGAGCTTTTTGGACGTAATTGTATAATGAATCCTTAAATTTTCCTGCATAAATTTCAGAATTTCTCTTAGAAGTCTGGTTAACAATAAGTTGCATAATAAAATGATTTTTTGTCTAAACCCATTTGATAATGGAATCGTTTGCATAAATAATGTTGCAACCCAATGGGCGAAACAATTCGCTTGCTATTTGTCGTTTCATAAAAGAATCATACCAAAACAAAATTGTGGAGATTCGTTAAAGACAAAAAGGATTCTTTCTTCCTATCGGTTGTATGGTTAAATGAGTCAAGCAACTTAAACTGTTCCTTGGATATTGTTAATAATATATCATTTTTGAGATGATTTTTAAATGGCGTATTTTTAAAAAAATCTACCATATTTATTGGAGATTTTCCTTGGTCAAAGTCAATATCTCCTTGATCTTAACATTTGTAAAATCTTACATACTCACCGTATCTATTCGAAACCTTTCTTGACTACTGTCTAAATTCACATCAGTCTGCTCTGGATTATTTGTTTGACGTTTCTACCCTTTTCTCTCTAACACTATTTTTTGCCATCTTTCTGTATTTCTATTTTTTTTTTTTTTTTTTTTTTTTTTGTCTTATGTGATTTTAGCATGAGTTTGCATTTCCAATCATTTTTCTTACGTGATTTTTTACGTTATGTCGCCTTTCACAAACCATTTTTTTCTTACGGGATTTTAGATACATTTTACATTTCCATCTTTCTCTATTGATTTTTGCAAGGAAGTATTACACCAGTTTATATAAAATATAGTAATATACAGCAATACAGCAATACACCAGAAGTCTTTTTAAGACCTTTTAATCAATCATTTAGATGATATTTTAAGGCACATTGATGATTTTTTGTCACTACATGTAGTTGTCGCTGAAAAAAGAATGCAAATGATATTCCGTAAATATTAAATTTTAGATTCCCTGCCTTTCGTCTGAAGAAGGCTGACAGAATAAGAAAGAATTTGGAGGAATCCTAGTTTCGTATGCGTTTCAATTTTTAGAATGGATGAAAAAAATTGTTTAGCTGAATTTCAAGCTGAGGTGTTTACAGGACGGATTCTGATCCTCTTGAAATGTCCAATTTCTTTCCGAAGGACGGCTGGAATTTTATTCACAGAGTGTGAAGAAACAGCTTTTTACATCAAAGTAGCTTTTCTGTGAGAAGAAATTGAAAAAAATGTATTCGTTCTATCAATAGATGCTGAAATAATATTGTTTTTGTTTTGTAAATTTCAGAGAGGCTGCAATAAGGAATTTCGAGATGTCTGTATAAAAAAAAATCCAAAACAAGGCTGTTCTTGTTATTTTTTTGTCAGAGTCAAATTTTGTTAGGAAATACTGGATTGTATTGATCCAAGAGTAATCCAAGTAATAAGAACAAAACTTTTTGTATTTAATATCATATGCCTTTTGATTTAGGCTAAGTTCATTACAATATGCTTAAACTTTAATCGCGGTCAAATAATTTCCATATTTAAAGTTATAAAATCCCTTCTAATATTTCAAAATCAATCATGGAAGAGCTTTTGACAAAAACAATGTAGTTTTATTTCTAATATTGAAGTTGCTGATAATGTTTATGTATTTTTTTAATTCATTGTTGTTGCCAAGAAAATGGCATTTTTTAATTATAAAATCGCTTCTAATGCTTCAAAATCAATCTTGGAGGAACTGTTGATAAAAATAAGGTCATTTCATTTCTAATCTTGAAATTGCACATGATGTTATCTTAATTGTTAAATTCACCGATGTTACCAAGAAAAATGGTATTTTACAAATAATACAGCTTAAAAAATTGAAACAAAATTTTGAAAAAGTCCTGTTAGTGCAACATGTAGATAATTTCTATTAGTAGACAGCTGAAATTTCAAACCTCTGTCAAAATAAATGCAATTTTAAAAGGACATTACCCTAAATGGTCATGTTTTGGTAGCTTTCGTTTGTATCACAAATGTGAAGTCCAATAGGTATGAGAACTACCACTGGAAATTTATGGCATAAACTGTTTTTTTTTTTTACTTTAAAATTTAAACTACATTAAAAATGCTTGTCCAACGCTGACACTTGAATGACCGGCTTACATGCACAGATATTCAAAGCACCGGCTAAATAAATACATTTCGTGTTTTCATTTAAGGAGTCTACTCGTTGTTGAGTAACTATTGGGAATTAACCATAAATTTTTCAATTATTAGCACGCAGACTTTTAATAATTGTACTCGAAGAGGCCTTGTTAAGATTGATTGTAAGAATCGTCATTCATTGAACTCTTCGTCAAGCAATTGGAAAGTCATCCATCTGACTCTCCGACCCGCCACGATTTAAACCATAAAACTGAATGACCTGACCGCCGCAACAGCAACACTGGCGGGAACTGTGGTTGACTCCTAAGAGCCATCACCGGTCACGGTACAACCCTCCCCGAAGGAAGTACGTCCCGTCATCGATGGGAGGAGTCAGATCCCCCACCTATTTGTGTACCCTCCAGGATGGCTAGATCCAACCACCATGCCGGAAGCATCTCATCCTCATTTCGAGGTGCCCCAACCGGGGGTTAAGCAATTGGAAAGAAGGTAATCCATCCCATTCAACTTTTAGCCCATCTATTTAGTACAGGAGCTCATAACTGTATCCCGCTACACTCTCAAATTTCTCGATGAATGCCATACTAGAATACACTCAAGTCTCAGTGCATCCCAAACTCCTCAGCCAGTACTTGCATTTCTCGCTTTGGAATTATGGACAATGAAAATAATTGAATTTCTATCATTCCGTTCCACACCAATTCAAATATGATCAGATTCCATAGTGATTCTGGATCGGATTAATAGGATTTCTAAGGCGTTCAGTGCTTGTTAATGAGAAGGTTTAAAGAGAGCAGACATGTAAATTAAAGTAGAAAATTTCGTTTTCCTTCTTGAACTCCGCTGCATAGCATGTATTTAAAATATTGACGCATTCTTTTGGAAATGCATGGTGGAATGTTGACTTTCCCAAATTGTTTTGCCATTGATAAAAGCTATTTTAACAAATCCTGTCTTTTATCGTTATACGTAGACATTTCAGCTGAAGTATTAATATGGAAAGTATTAATTTTTTTAGAATTTTGAACCGCGTATTTTCATTTGATGTGCCGAAAATCACATGATTTTCTCTCTCTCTCTCTCTCTCTCTCTCTCTCTCTCTTTTTTGTGTAGTTTGAAATTTCCACAATAATAATTTTTTGATATTTTCGCTAACTCACTAAGATGAATAGTATCCAAATGCAATGAATAAATTATATAAAGGATATCACACTATTTCATATTGGAGATGTTACGTACTTTTTTTTACAAGTGGTTGGTAGGCATGTCTACAGGGCTCCCAGTTTTTATTCCGAATAACAACAGTAAATGTATTCTTGCCTGCTCCGCGGATGTGGTTTAGTGTTCAAATGCGATTCCGTTTATGAATTTCCAGAAATAATTATAGAAAATTATAAATTCGAAACTTAACGACATATTTTAAAAATAAGTAGAACAATCCTAATTTATATAAGCAATTAAATATAATTTAAAAATGTTTTAAATACATTTTTGTTATATACTAACGAGAAGTTTTAAACAACTAATTTTCAATTCTTAATTATGAAATATGTTGCTTCACAAATGATTCATTGCTAGAATACGGAATTAAATTTGCCATTTCTTTAATAGTTAATTGATAACTAACAGAGAAAAGGAACAAAACAGTATACTAATTACAAAATAAGCAATTGTACAACATTTCAATTCGATAGAAAATCAGGAAGTAAACAGAAATTCATTACAAAATACCGTCTTCTCAAATATGAAACTAATCGAGATAAGCAAAATTGCTTAAAAATATCTGCGATATTAGTAAACAATGAAAAGCTGCATTTAGACTTAAATCAAATATCATATTTGTTTGAAATTTCAATTACCAAAACTAAACTTCAGTCATTTAAATATTTTTGATTCTTTATAGCTATATCGCTCATAAAAAGTTTTGAAAGATTTTTTTTTTTTTATGAATATTAAAAAAGTTCAACACATTTAGATTCAAATTCTCGTCTGTAATTTGAATCTAAAATTTCCTCAAGCGATGATTGTTAGAAATAATGGTTTTCCTTACGGATCTAATCACTATCGTATGAAAAACTTTTTGAAAATCAAATAAAAATTTGTCTTGCTCATTAAAATTTTTCAAAGATTGTTTAAAATATTTCCATCAAAAAACATGCTTAAAGACATTCGTTTTAATTTCAGATTGCTATTTTTTTCGTTAAAATATGTCAAGAGGTTTTCTTGTTAAATCTGATTTTAATCATCAGAAAGTCACAGCAACAGAGAAACAAAATTATTCTATAACAAATGTTTTCTGAAAAAAAAAATTATTTCTTCATTTTTCTTTAACTGTTTCTTTTCGGAAAAATGTCATCGTTTCCCTCAGTTCAACTTCTTTATGAGAAAAAAGGAATATTTCTTTTAATATCTTTCTTTTCTTTCCTTGCAGAAAAACGAGGCCACTTACTATTTTTTTTTCTTTGTTTATTATTGAATAGCTGCCTCACTTCTTATACAGAAATCCTCGTTTTATTTTTTTGCCTCGGAGAAATGGCACACGACGCTGTTTCTGTTTGCTTCCAAAAATAACAATATAAAAATCCATTAGTTGAACATTTAGTTGCTATAAAAGAATGGAAATACTTAAAGGAAGCTGAAAGCATCCATACATTATTTAACGTGATTGCAAAACGGAGATGACTCCAAAAACTAAATTGCAGTTTCCTATTGAAATCAAAAAGTACTTTATCAGCAACTTTCTTTTTAACATTTCTTTGATATACGCGTTTTCATTGGAGGTCAGCTGGTTCACCTAAAATATTACTGTGTTTAATTTGCATTAAATTACATATGCAAAACTTGATACGCAAAATTACTCCAACAAAAATATATCAGACATTTAAGCAGTCTTATTTTAATAAACTTACACTTGTTTTGTTTATTATGTTCAGGAATATTCTTGATGGCGTAAATCTATTAATACACTAAGGGAAGTCGGTACCCTGAGGAATTTACGAAAAATCGAAAAATGTTTCCAATTTTGAGTGAAAAGTGGTGCTTGCACCATTGACTTATTAATCTGAAATTTTCAAGTATTGAGTGAGATATGGAATTTTTTTGTCTAAGGCGATCTCAGAGCCACGCTCACTTTCAGTGTTTACATTAAATATATTTCATGTGCAAGTAGCCAAACTGCTTAATTTTTTCCATGAAATAAAAAGTAGGATAGTTTTTGATATTGTAACTGTTAAATCATTGTTTGTTTATAGTTTTACTTTTTTTGCCTTTCGTTTCGGTTGAATTTCTGATTGATGAAGATGATGTCGTGTCCGCGTTATCACGGAAAGGGGGTGCAGTAGCTTGTATGTCTTGCAATATGTCTTGTTTTTGGACAAACTTGTACATGTATTTTTACATGGACTTGTACATAGATGCGCAACACGAGAAAACTCGTGAGTGTTCCTTAATGTGTTAAAAACTTAAGAATCCGGATAATCTATTTTAAACTGCACACTGACTTTTACGGTTATGTATTACCTCTTTCTTAATCCTCGTGTAAACTGTAATGGCAAACCAGCGGGAATACCCCCCCCCCAAAAAAAAAAAACTTTCTCTCATACTCTCTAATAAACGAGTCATGTCAGAGAAAGCTTTAGATGGGTTTGGCGTACAATATTTATATCTACCAAATATTAACTTTTGGTATTAATTTAGCCTTTTTACTGAATCTATCATGTCATCCTTGGCATACGTTAATAGTATCTAAAATCGAATTTATGTTAGACAAGTTTTTCTCAACTGATTAAAACAAAACAGTTGTGACTAAACTGCACTTGTAGTCACCGAATGTAATACCAACTTTGATATACAGGGTGTTCATTAATTATTGTCGGGGTTTCCGTACCTCATAACTTTCGAATAAAAAATATTACGCAAAAACCGATTACGTATTCGTAAATTACAACTCAAAGAATTTTACGTGGCAACAATGCGATCTTAACGCATTTGCAGTCTGGGTAATTATGACGTCATAAATAAAAATGGTGACCGTTCAAGAAAAAGCAATGTGTGTGTGTGTGTTTTTCGAAACTAAATCAGTCATAACTACTCAACGTCGCTTCAGGACCACGTACAAGAAAGATCCTCATTCGGATAATTCTATCAGACGCTGGTTAACACAATTTCAGGAAACTGGTAGTGTTCTACACCGAAAGGGAGCGGGAAGACCGAGCACTTCGCAGGAAAATGTTGATCGTATCCAAGAAACGTTTACTCGCACTCCACGAAGATCAACGAGACAAGCAGCTGTGCAGTTACATATGCCGCATACGACGATATGGAACGTTCTCCATAACCGCCTTCATCTGAATGCCTACAAAGTGCAAATTGTGCACGCTTTACACCCGAATGATAAACGCGTCGTTTTGAGTTCGCTGAACAAATTTCGACTCGAATTGAGGATGATAAAAATTACCTTCGAAAATGGTTCTTCAGTGACGAATCTACTTTTCATGTGTCAGAAAAAGTGAATAAGCATAACTGTAGAATATGGGGCTTGGAGAACCCGCACGATTATCGAGAATTGGAAAGAGATAGCCCAAAGGTGAATGTTTGGTGCGCTTTATCACATACTGAAGTTATTGGACCTTTCTTCTTTGCTGAAACAACAATAAACTCCGTAACATACCTTGATACGCTGGAGATGTATGCGGTTCCTCAGATGCAGCAACATCAGCCAGATGTGATATTTCAACAGGATGGTGCACCCCCACATTGGGGAATGATTGTACGTGACTTTTCAGACGAGAACATTCCCGATAAATAGGGTGGAAGAGGTGGACCAATCTTATGGCCTCCGAGATCACCAGATATAACACATCTGGACTTCTTTCTATGTGGGTTTGTCAAGAACATTGTGTACAAGACCCCTGTGCCTTCCCTTGATAAAGTGAAGAGCAGAATTGTTACTCCGATCCAAAATGTTACCCCGCAAATGCTGGAGAGCACTTGGAGGGAAATCGAATTTCGTCCCGATGTGTTACGAGCCACGAAGGGCAGCCACGTGCAAATTCATTAACCTTTTTATTACCATTAATAAAATTCTTTGAGTTGTAATTTACGAATACATAATCGCTTTCAGCTGAATGCCTACAAAGTGCAAATTGTGCAAGTTTTACACTTTAATATCATTAATAAAATTCTTTGAGTAGTAATTTACGAATACGTAATCGGTTTTTGCGTAATATTTTTTATTCGAAAGTTATGAGGTACGGAAATCCCGACAATAATTAATGAACACCCTGTATATAAGTGATTGCGTTTTTGCATTATCACGTTTACATCTTTCTGAAAGTACAGACCGACAGATGATCAACATTTCTTTGGATTTGGCTCAAAATTTGATAAGTATCTACAAAATAGATTTTAAACTTGTGTACTGAATTTTATCCATCTAGCTCTCTTTGTTCTCTAATTACGGTGTTAACTTATATTCGAACAATCGGATAGAAAGGATTCCTCTAAATAGAATTTACACAAAATTTGATAGAAATCAGTAACTTTGGTGTAACGTCTGTATACCAGATTTCAACCGGCTAGCTTAAAGCGTTTTTCAGTTATCTTTGTCACAGACAGACAAGGAGATATTTTCGAAAACTGTGCTTTTCGAACTCAGAGAGGACTAAAACATGGAGATTCGTCAAAATCTTGAGCTCAAATTTTTTGAAGATTACTAATCTATACTACGTATATAAGAAAGTGAGAATAACAATAAAGCTTTCTTCCTTAGGTTTCAACAATTGAATGAAGTTGTGGGATTAAATATTTGAAGGAATTTATAAAAAAATTTATTGAAGTTGAGGTAAAAATATATTTTTTTTAAAAAGCAAGCAAAAAATTGCAATTTTGGAAAATGTATAATTAAATAGGCGATTTATAAATTTCAAAATAGTATAAATATCTTATTTGTAGAATTGTCTTTTGGGATTTATCATTTTCCTTGCCTAGTTTTTATTTGAAATTTCACAAACAAATCTCGATAATACACGAGGTGTATATCTTCACTCACTAAAGTGTATCTGTGCCAAATTTGGTAGCGTTAAGTTGATCACTCTGTAATACATATATATTTTCCTTTATTATAAGCAAAGGTTAACATAATTGTTTTAAATCCAGACTATTCCTCTTGTCACGTATTATTTCTACCTTTTTTGAAGCAATAATTTACCTTCATTTATTTAGTGAAAAAGAATTTATAGGAATTTAATTGATGAATTAAATGAAAACTCCTATCTCATCTTTTTATCGAATTAGAATTTTATTGAAATAATACTGAATAAGGAGAAAATACTGTTTTATAAAATTTTCATATTATGAAATTCCAAAATTTTTTTTCTTGAATTCAAAAGAGACTAAATATTTGGATATTCATCAAAATTTAATCGAATTTCAAATAGTCTAAATTTTTAATGACACCAATGTCTTTTTTTTATCCTATACAAAAAGATTTAAAAAATATTCAATTAATTAACTAAATTAAAACTCTTGTCTGATTTTTGGTAGAATTGGAATTTTATTTAAATAGTACTGAATGTGAAAAAAATTACTGTTTTCTTGATTTAGATAGTTAAATTGCAAATTTTTTTTTCATGATCAAATATTCAAATATTCATTAAAATCTAATAATCGCTCTATGTATACTTTGTATTAAATATTTTTTTAAAAAAAATTAAAAATTGGAAAATAAGCTGCAATATATTTTAATTCATTAGCAGTAAATGTGAAAAAATTAAAAAACAAAAATATAATGGGTGGTTTTCGATATTTTTGAAAAAGTTAAACGAAATGTTGAAATAAGAAATAATACTCACATGAATATTGACTGTCAGACTACTCATTATAAGCATATTACGTTATCTCAATAATAAAGTACGTAAAAATAGAGGTTTATAATTATCTTTTCATTACATTATTGCAAAAACAGGTATAATTCAAAAATTGGTTTTTTAATGTAAAACACTAGTGAATACAAGCTTGAAGAAATAATATCAAAAGTAGTTGCTTTCATTAACTAAGCCCTTGATGTGGAACTGAAGTCTAGAGAAGGTGGAGCTAACTCAGGTATTATCATTAACTTCTGACAAGTTTAATAGTATGAGGTTCATCGCAAAATAGCTCCTTTAGTAATGCTTCGAAATGGGATGAAAATATAACTAAATTAAAATAAAGAAGAGAAATTTGAATAAATCTATTATTTTAAGAGATTGCATTGGGAACTTTATTTTTTCTAAGGTTACTCTTAAAAAGATGAAATAAATTTTTTTTTAGATTTTTTCGTATTTATAATATTCGAATTTGATATTACTATTCATTTTTAATCATTGCTTTTATTCTTATGACTTTACAAGTGTATTTTTCAATATGACAAATAGGAATATTAATAACTATAAAATTTTATACTCTCTTTTTCCCATTTTTTTCATGCAGTAAATAAAAAAAACACTTTACTGAAAACTTTTAAATTGATTTTTTTATATGAGTAACTGAACTTTTTGATATAAGTATCTCTTTTATAAGAGCGACTGAACTTTTTGATAAAAGTATATCTATTTTATAAAAGTAAATGAACTTTTTGACAAAAGTATTTCTTTTATAAGAGCAGCTAAACTATTTGATAAAAGTATCTCTTTTATAAGAGTAACTGAACGTTTTGATAAAAACGTCTCTTTTATAAGAGTAACTGAACATTTTGATAAAAATGTCTCTTTTATAAGAGTAACTGAACATTTGATAAAAGTACCTCTTTTATAAGAGTAACTGAACTTTTTGATAAAAGTGCCTCTTAATAACAGAAACTGGCTTTCTCTTTCACATTCGAAATACAAAGTGTGATTTGTGAAATAAAAAAGAAAAATATTAATTGCTAAACTTAAAAGATAAAGTTTATATCAAATGGCAGATATACCAAGACAAATGAATTGTTACTGTTTCTTAATAAATATAAATAAGAAAATTTATAAGAAAATTTTGAAAATTCAGTGGTGCAGATATGATCAAGCTATAAAGCTTCAGTTACTATCAATACATTTATTTATCCATGCCAATTTAATTTCAATGCTTTAAAACTGTGTTTTATTAAAAAAACATATCAACAATGTAAACCAATAGAGAGAAATTATAAGAATTAATATCTATTCAAATGAAATCATGTTGAAAACAAATCTTCTGTTGGAAGAAAAGGTTATTATTCCTTGTTTTATTAAACAGAAGTAAAATTCATAATGGAATCAAATATTTGATGCTGCAAAACAAAGGACTATTTGAAAACAAATTACTTCTACTCAACAAATTTTAAAGTATGAAGTTAATGAAACAAATGAAACTAAATCATGGCGAAGCACAAATATTTCCTATTATTTTTCTTTCCAAAAAGAAATTCATGCTATTTTTTAAACGAATTTCCCTTGAAGGAATTTATTTGTTTTGAATTAGTGCAGCAGAATATCAATCCTTACTTTTATGTGTTAGTACAAAAAAGTGAAAATAAATATGAAATAACGTAATATAATGGAAATAGCACTAAATTCTTAAATATTCTTTAAACATAACAAGGCTTGAATCTTAATAAATATATGTTTGGTATTTTGTATATTTCTGCCTTCTTTTCAGTGAAGCGTTTTTCTCTTAATAATGCGGAATCATGGCGTGTTTTTTCTTTCTCTATAATTCAAAAAACTTATAAAAATAAAAAAAATATTAAATTCTAAAGCGAAAAAATTCCAAGTCTCATGATGAGTTATTAATGATTGTTTCATATGCAAAAGCAACTTTTAACATGAGTGCAATAGACCATTCACTGGAAACTAATTTTCAAAATTTATTTTATAAAGAAAAACCGTTTTAAAATGTCCAAATTCAAAAATAAATGTAAAGCTATATTTATTTTTATTTTAATGGAAGAATGCAGAGAAAAAAGAAATAAACATCAGAATTTAATATTTTTATCTTAATATTTCCATAAAAAGTGGCTGAAGGCATTATAATGGAATGAGTTAATATGTTTTGTTTTAAATCTAAGATAAATATTTTAATTCTTGGTAAATAATTTCAAACCTTTATAAAATCTTGACAAAAAATTGTTTATTCTTTTGTAAGTTATTTCTTTAGATTAAAAATTATTTTTAAAGAAATCCTTTGAAAATTCATCTCATTTTTTAATTCCTCCAAATTATTTTATTGCCTAAAATCAGTATCATTCTCCCAATATAAAGCTATTAAACTAATCTAATTTACTAAAGCAGCGTTTCTCAACCTTTCAGTATTCGTGGCCCAGTTTTCAATCATAATTTTCATCGCCTCCCCCCCCCCCGCTTACAATAAAATATATACAACAATAATGTAAACTGAGTATTTTGGATTCTGTTTTTAAATTATTTTTAACTAACTGCCAAAACAAGAGTAAAAGTGAGCCGCCAACTTAGGCGAGAAACCACATCTTGCAATTTGGACAAGCGGGCGGTTAACAGATGAAGCGAATGAAAGCGGAAAAAATTTAAATATTATATTTGAAATGAACGCCAAACAGGGAGATAATGTTAAAAAAATATTAAAGTAGAAAAATTCGTTTTTGAAAGTTAAACTAGACGGGGTGAGCTAGGAATACATTTTTTCGAATAATTAAAGAAATAAAATTTACTAAATGACTAAACAAAAGAGAAAAAAAAATAAGTAATGTTTGTGGAAGGGAATCCACACGACCGATGCCGTCTCGAGCATGCGCGGAGCAAATGTTTTTTCATGGGAAGAAGGAAAATGTTCGATAATGCAAATTTCAATTCCAGCCAGTCTCATTCGAGTCAATCCTTTTATCGCTATCGAATCTATAGTGAATGTGTATGTTATATATGTTTTCGTGTTAATTTCAATTCACCATATTAAATATACACAGCAGCAGATTTATGCAGACTCATGAATACATTTTTAAGCGGAAGTAAGCAAGCATTAGACGATAGTCAAGCATCAACAAGTCCGCAGACGAACGTGATTCCAAAAATAAAATCAAGGAAATATTCTCAAGAATACTTAAATTTTGGGTTTACCAGTACTGAAGTAAATGAAGAAGAAAGGCCCCTGAGTATCATTTGCTTAAAAATGTTGGCCTAAGACAGCACAGTTGGCCTAAGATCTAATAAACTTAAACGCTTCATAGTGAGTACGTCAACAAACCCAGAAAATTCTTCGAATTAAAATTAAAATCATATAGAAAGCAAAAATCATTTTTTAAAGAAACTTTGTCTGTGAATAAAAAAAGCTTTAATTGCATCTTACAAAATTCATATAAATTAGCCAGATGTAAAAAGCCTCACACCATTGGTGTAGAGCTTATTTTGCCAGCAGCAATTGAGATTGTAGAAACTATGTTTGGAGATAATTTTTCAAAATAATTGTAGTCCATTCCTCTTTCAAATGATACTGTTGCTTGTCGAATTGGCGATATAGCTGAAGATGTACAGTGTCAGCTTTTCTCGAAGTTGCGTGACAAATTGTTTTCCATACAGCTTGACGAAGCAACCGATAGTAATAAAGATTCTCATTTAATTGCCTATGTTCGAATTTGTGATATGTCAGTAGTAGAAGAACTAGTTTTCTGCAAGCCAATAGAACTCAAAACACCCGAGCTCGCATTATTTGCTATTTTAAATGATTTTATGAATGAGGCAAACATAGAAGCGGAAAATTGCGTTGGAATATGCACTGATGGTACTCGTTAAATGTCCGGAAGATTCCAAGGTATACAAGCACTTGTAAAACAAAAATCGCCTCAGTGCACACATTTTTTGCGATGGTTTATTTCTGATGAAATTGAGGTACTTGGTCGACATATTCGAGAAATTAAATAACTTGAATCTTCAACTCCAAGAAGCAAATACACATATGTTGGATACGAATTATAAAGTTAATGCTTTTTGTAGAAAATTGGAATTGTTGAACAGAAATTTAAAGCAAAAAACCTAATAATGTTTGCAAATGTGAATGATTGTACTAAAACTTATAAGGCTGAAGAAGAACATGTAAAAGTTGTTTGTGTACCCATTGAAAATCATTTAGCCATGCTGGCAAAGAATTTTAAAAAAGTATTTTCATGCTGACGACAAACTGATAGCAAGTTACGAGTGGATTAGGGATCCCTTTCATGAGACCCGAAGGACTCTCAACTGAGGAGGAAGAAAAATTCATAGACTTCACGACAAGAGGCGAAACTAAAAGACAATTTAGTAATAAATCACTATTTGAATTTTGGGCAGGAGTAAGGATGATTTTTCTGCCCTAAAAACAAGGACATTTCACATTCTATTACCATTCAACATCCTATATTTGTGAAACTGGATTTTCTGCTGTGGCGTCTTTGAAAACAAAATACAGAAACAGAATTGAGAGTGGCTATTTCTAATACTAATTTTCCTCCGAAAAACTTTGCTCTCCAAGACGGGCCCAAGAAAGTCACTAATAATTATTAAATTTGTTTTTAATTTAGTATGTTTTGATTAAGTAAGTTGTTTTACTTTAATAATTTCTTAAATATGCCGAAATGTATTTTGCTTTCTATGTGTATGTGTGCTTTCCTTTCAGTCAGTTAATCAATTTTTTAAAATATTTTTTCTTCGATAATCTCGTGCCCCCCTTCTAGTGTGCTCATGCCCCCCAAGGGGGGCGCGCCCCACAGGTTGAGAATCGCTGTACTAAAGTATATATATTTTATGTACACCTACTTTATTCTATGATGTACTTTAATATATTAGATATGAATGGAAATTAATAATTATATTTTATCTAAGAATAATATTTTAATTCCTGGTAAATAATTTCAAATCTTTATCAAATCCTGACAAAAAGAATTGTTTATTTTTTTATAAATAGTTATTTCTGTAAATTAAATATTATTTTTAAAGAAATTCTTTTCAAATTCCTCTAATTTTTAATTCATCGAAATATTTTTTTATTGATTCAAATTCCCAATTATCATTCACCCAATGTAAAATTATTGAGTCAATCTAATATATTAAAGTATATCTGTTTTATGAATATAGATGTGCTTTAATATATTAGATATGAATTGAAATTAATAATTATATTTTTATTTAAGATAAGTTGGTTGGTTGGTTGAGTGAGTTTTACTGGCGCAAGAGCCAAATTTGGCCATACTGCGCCAAACTTATAGTGGATAATTTATCTAAGATAAATATTTTAAGCCTTGTTAAAAAATTTCAAACCTTTATAAAATCCTAACAAAACCGTTTGTCCTTTAGTAAACACTTATTTCTTTAAGTTAAAAATTATTTTTAAAGAAATTTTTTTTTAATTCATCTCATTTTTAATTTATTTTAATAATTTTTACTGTCTAAAATTAGTAATTATCATTCTTATCATATCTTTCAACTATTGAACTAATTAAATATATTAAAGTACCTCTATTTTATGACGCGAATAGGAATTGAAATTAATAATTATTATAGTTAATAATTATTATTAATCGGAATTATCTTCTCTTATTGTCCTATTAAATATTTTTAGAAAAATATTTTAGACATATTGACATGTCAAATTAGAATTTTTCTATTCTTCAACGAGCAAATTGGACCGTGTTAATAATCTTTTAATATCAATGTTTTAAAAGAATTTAAACCATTTCATTGGCTGCTCCATGTAAGATCATCCAATCAATGGACTCCATTTCCTTGAAGCGGCAATTGATTGGTCAGATATAATTAAATTCAAAGCTCTTTGCCTTGGTCAATTTTGGCTGCAGAAGAGCAGATTTTTTTTTCTTTAAAAGATTAGTCTGTTAAAAATATTTTTCAAAATATAAATACAATTGAGATGGTCATGTAAGCAATACCCCGACCCAGCTAGAGGTCATGCGGGGAACTTGCTGTGACAGCCGAAGAGCACCCCCACCTAGCACGAAGGAACAAATGATCCTTGATGATGATGGACTCTTGTAAACAACAGAGGACCCTCTAGAAAGAACGCATATTGGTCGTTAGGAGGAAACTAAAGACAAGAGCTTTGACAAAATGTCCCTAATAGAAGATTTAATGACTGGAATTTTTAAGACTTCTTCGACATCAAGAGACATTCAATTTTTTGGCTATCTGGGTTTGTGTTCTTGCTATAGTGCACAGGCTTTGGTCACGTGATTTATAGAGTCTTCTTCGGTGCCACTCTGACAAGTCGAACTTTCGTCAAAGAAACGGCTTCGATATACAGAATATACACCATGGCCAGTATATACTTGGTTAAGATAAAAACCACCTTCAATTCGGTTAACAGAAACCTTTTTAAAATGTTGATAGGTTGTTCGCCCCTTGATGGAGTTATTCCATCTCTCCTGCTAATCCATAATTATTATTTAATTATTGAGTGAATCATATCGAAATTTGGATTTTGTAATTGCTGCAGTTTTACATTCGTTGATTGAAACAACCTACATTATAATTATTTACGTTGTTGACAGCATTCTTTTACGTACAAAGGGTAGGCTTTTCTCTAAAAGTTTTAAAAGTTAAGCATTGGACCACAATTATAGTAATCCCCTAATAATTCTTATGGAATGAAAATCATTAACACAATTTTAAAAAGACATCTTTCATAGTGTTCTTTGATTCTGATTAAAACGGCATGTTACTCCTCCTTTTCAGTATTATGAACGAGAACCAAAAAGACAATTATTCTTCGCTTTCAGGCATTGCTACAAAAGTATTCGAAATAAAATAGTCATATGTCTATTTAGAAGCCCATCCACGTCAGTTAGAATCTATTCACACAGAACTTCCGCTATCCATGCATGACATTTTGTGTCGGAGTCATTAATTTTCAAAACAACTCGCACCATGTCTTGTAAGAAATGAATGACTATTTCTAAGATACTGAAACGTTGTTCACCTTCTGGAAATGATTAGATGAATTATCTTTAAAGAAACTTATTCCTTGGATCTCACAGAAATGTATAACTAAAGTATGAAATTATTCCATATATTTAGTAATTTGTATAATTTGTAAATATCCAAAGAATGTTTAAAGTTATTTGCGATACATTTCCAGAATATGTTGAGGGCATTGCTTTTGTCTGTATTCCTATTACTCCGAGTATCTGAATCAAAAATGAATAACTTTGTCCTCGGTTCTGTTTTTCGAAATGACATATTAAAATGTGAATGTACTAATACTTACGTCCTTTGGCAAATGACTGGTCGTAATTCTTTAATGAAGGTTTTATTGTCTCAATAATACCGTTATGCGTGTTTAAATTGTTATTTTTATGAATATATATATATATATATATATATATATATATATATATATATATATATATATATATATATATATATATATATGAAGGAACGGAATCAGGATTTCAATAGCTTTCTGGTGATCACAAAACATGGTCCTATTCGCGAACTTTCCAGTACAAGTACTCCCATTCCTTTCAAAAACAATCGAATCTGGTCTGAAAATTCCAATCATTCATTTCACATCCTCAATCAAAGATGCTGATCGTCCTGATTGGCTCAGTGAACAAAAGTTGGTTACGAAAAAAAGAAAAAATTTCCAAGTCCCTCAATTTACTCAATATTTGAATATTCATGCAGTAAAATCTATTAAAAAACATTTGGCAGCTGATAGTTTAGGGTTAGTAAAACTGGAGCGTTGCACGATGGAACAAAGCGTTAACGCAAGATTTGAATTAAATAAAAAACACAATTTTTTTCCTATAATTTTTTATAGTTTTACTGAATCGTAAAATACACAGGATAGGTTTATGTATGGAATAACACATATGGAGCAAATGGCCTCCAAGGCTTTGTTGGCAAATACGCACTCTTTTGTCGAAATTTTCCATGACCCTTTTGCATAAATGCGGCTGAATTTCATTAATTCAGCTTTGAATTTATTCCTTCAATGCATGCGTGTCTGTAGGCTTGTTAGCATAGATCTTTGACTTTTAATAACCCAATAAAAAGAAACACAATGGTGTTAAATCACACAATCTAGGGGGCCAATTCTCAAATTTTCGAATTGTGGCTGTCAGATTTTCATTATTTTTGAAATATTGTTCAACAATGAAAACACGTTGCTCTATTGTATAACTCTCCATTTTTACTAACCCTAATTATCATCTTCCAAATGGTTTTTAATAGGGTTGCCAACACTTCATTGCAATAAGGGTGGCAAATTCAAATTTTGCTTTAATTTTGGGACACATTTTCTAAAAGAACTGACAGAAAAATGCTGAATGTATTGATTTGTGGCAAATAAAATATTGGTGAAACAGCATGGAATGTTTTTATATATCGATAATCATCGTCTGACATGCAATAGTTTGGACTATTCTAAATTATGTCATCCACAGTGGCCAGGTATTCCCAAAAGGGCTCTCTAGATTAAGTACCATGACTTCGATCGCGCATACCTATAAAGAGACAATATTTAGAGAGGTTGTTGTGAAAAAGGGGTATTACTGATCAAATGCACTGAATCCAATAGAAAGTTCTCACCTGTTATTACCTTGTCATTTTTGCATCTTCATGTATCCTGTACTTCATTCATGTGATATAACCGGTCGTACAATTCTATGTCATCCTTACTTGTTTTTCTATTTCCTATTATCCCAAATGTTAATATGGTGAATTTTGAATCAAATTGCATTTAGATTTTTTTTTCTTATAATAGTCATATTTTAAGATACGAAAGTTATGTAGATATAGATATAGAATCAAACAGCTCACACAATAATGCAAAAATGTTCCGATGTTATTGTGTTTTTGTTCGTTTTCCTTTAGTTAACAAACAAAACGATTAACGAGTGAGTTGCCGATATAATATACTAATATATCTAAGACTAACTCTGGAAAAACTTGGAAACCACATTTTTTTTCTTTCTATCTACTCAGCAGCAAACTGAAACGATTAAGACCGGGAACTACCTTGCAGTGATAAGTGTTCCAACTCAGAAACGGTATTACTACAAACAACCAAAATTCCTTTCAAAATGTCCTCTTTTGTTAATGGACATCGTAAGGCATAGATGCAACTCGAGTTTTCCCAGTAGAATACGTCACGCAGAGGGCATCGCATAGTTCCTCCAAGTCGTAAAACTTGGAGTTCGGACCTAACTTGCGGATTGATGGTCCTTCCACTATTTAAACCCTCGTTGTAACGATCTTATAGCGTGAGGAATAGTCCAACAGATTGGAATTCGTCGTCTCGAGGGGATCTCCTAACATCGTTAATCGTTTAAGATGGAGAAATGTAACGTGATTTGCCAAATCAAAAGGTCGTTTCACGAATATTGTTGCTTGTTGAACCTCCCTAGCGCTATTTTCCTTTAGTTGTAAGACTTTGCAGAAACTGCGATCAAAATTATCCTTTCTTTGTGTTTTGCTCAGAATGTTCCTAACATCTTAATAGCACGCCACTCTATCATCTCTAGTGCTCGCACAGCTGTGTTCATAATGTGTTTTGCAGTTACTTGACAGTGTTCATGACAGCGAAGAAAAGTTTTATATCTAGGACATCAAAGGGAATCAAATTACAAAGACATCAGAAAGATGTGACCAAAAGACAGAACAAAAGTTATTAGTTCGATATTTTATAAATTTAGAAAATTATAGATGAAGCACGATGGAGTAAATTAAACCAAAGTTTGAACTTCTCAATTTAATGCAGAAATGTAATTCGGATGAAAACGACACGAGTTTATATTTAATTACGTTTGAACGTTTAGCCAAACAAGCTGGTATGATAGAAATTATGTACATGACTCATTTATGACAATACAGAGAAGTTTTAGATTTAGAAAGTCAAAAGGAATCATATTACAAAGAGATCTGAAAGATGTGGCAAAAAGGCAGAACAAAAATTATAAATACTATATTTTATAAATTTAAAGAATTATAGATGGAGCACTATGTAATAAATTAAGCCAAAGTTTAAACCAAAAATTTAGTTTCGACGAAAATGAGATACGTTTTATTTCATTACGTTTAAACGTTTAGCTAAACAAGCTGATATACTTGGAAGATCAGGGATTATTCATTCATATCAACGTAGAAAAGTTTTAAATCTAAAATGTCAGAAGGAATCAAATTACAAAGAAAGCAGGAAGATGTATCAAAACGACAGAACAAAAGCTATTAGTTAGATATTTTATAAATTTAAAGAATTATAAAAGAAGCACGATGAAGTAAATCAAGCCAAGAGGATGTTAGAACTTCATCATTTAATGCAGAAATGTAGTTCGGATGAAAACGATGCAAGTTTATATTTAATTACGTTTGAACGTTTAGCCAAACAAGCTGATATACTAAAAAGTACTTGAGTTACTTATTCATAACATCATAGCAAAGTTTTAACCACTTAACGCTTAAACCGGAGTACGATTCGGGTACGAGTTATTGTCAAATTTGTGCAAGCCCGAGTTCAGCTCGGGCGTTTAAAATTTTATGGTTACTCTTCTATGCAGCAACGAGCGTGAAAAAAACGTTTCGTGTTCCAAAGTTTTCGTGAAAAAAATGCGAGTTAAAGGGTTAAATCTTGAATGGCAGAAAAAGCCAAATTACAAAGACAGTTGCAAGATGTGACAAAATGACCGAATAAAATTTGCTAATTCGATATTTTATACATTGAGATAATTATACATGGAAAACGATGTTGAAAATTAAGTCAAAATTAGAACTTTACCATTTAATGCAAAAATAAAGTTCGAACGAAAAGAATATACTTAATAACATTTGAACGTTAAGCTAAACAAGCTGAAATTCCAGAAAGAACGTGGGTTACTCCTTCATGACAACGTAGGAAAATTTTAAATCTAGGAAGTCAGAAGACATCAGATTACAAAGATATGATAAAAATACAGGAACAAAGCTTCGATTAGTTCGATATTTTATAAATCCAGAGAATTGTAAAGGGAGAACGATGATACAAATTAAACCAAATTAGAATTTCAGCATTTAATGCCAACATTTAATTTGGATGAAAACGATGCAAGTTTATATTTAATTACGTTTGAACGTTTAGCCAAACAAGATGATATATTAGAAAATATGTGGATTACTTATTTATGACGAAGCAGAAAAGTTTTAAATCTAGAACGTCAGATCATCTAATATTTTAGCAAGTATGACAAAAAAGACAGGAAGTAATATTTTATTAGTTCCCTAGTTTATAAATTTAGAAAATAATAAATGGATCATGATTGCTAAAACCCAACGCACGCAATTTTGCATCACGTATACCTATTTATGAAGAAAACTTTTATATTTTAGAAAAGTTATTTATAATTAATTAATTGAACGCGAAAGCGTATTAACACTTTTTTTTATTTCAGTAAATTATATGGACATTAAAACAGGGCTAAAGTTTCATTTAAACTTTAAAGTTGCCTAAAAAAGCTAATTATTTTCCAATACTAAAATTTAGCTAAATTTAAATATTTTTATGGTTGTCGGATAAGAATAAAGCCAATTAGGAAAGATACTTCAAAACGTTTTTTAAAAACATGAGATCGATTGAAATAGTTAAGGAAAATAGCATTATTAGTTTGTTTACGAACATATTAATTAAAAGTTATGTTAATATATAATAAAATTTATTTTTATGAAAAACTTAAATCATAGCTATTCTCAATCCTGAATTTCACTAATTAAAAGATTAAATGCTTTAGAGTTCAGAAACCTTACGTTTACTTGAAACATTTTTGTACTTGTCTTTTATTAAAATGTCTTTCTATCGTCGTTAAAATTTTAGAGCTTTTTGAAGAAATATGTTAAGGACGAAAAATGATAAAATTGCTTTTATTCTGTTTAGAGCATTCAATGGTCTTTTTAAATAAATCCACAGTATCAAAGAAAATTTTCTTCGGGTAAATTATTTGCAAAAATATTTCAAACGCTTCTGCATACTATTGTGTTGCTCGGCAACCTATAAATAATGTTTTGTTGGGAAGAATCTGATCCAATTTAAAAAATGGTTCTTCTCATTGAAATTTATTAGTTTCAAAATGTTTTAATGAATAAAGCCAAGCTGTATCAAAAACATGAAAATCTAAAAGCTTCAGTTCTTTTAAGAAGTATCAAGAATTTTTTTATTTCTCTTTTATTAATAAATAACCATAGAGCCAGTCAATCGAATTTTGTAGCAACTTTGTTACAAACTAGAAGTTCTGTAAACTTTTACAAGAACGTCAGAACTCTTTCGTTGAAAAACATCAAAGCTGTAAGTACTTGATAGATTGTAGTTTCCAAACTTTAATTTATCTTCAAGATTTTTATAATCTTTTTTTTAAGTAATTAAACTTTCTAAATATAGTTGCATATTTTGTTCATCACTGATGCATTGATCCGCAATGTGTAATTAAATATATTAATAATAACTCTGTATTAATAATAAATAATAAATGAAATGCATTAATACTAACAATTTTTGTCTCATTTAATTGTATTTCTATGATTCTGAAGGCGAGAAATTTAATTGAAAATAGGAGTCTTAATACTACATTCCACATAAGTCCAAATTCATACCTATTCTTGTAATAACATTAAGATATTTTTTTTATTCTAAAAATAATTATTTTGAATATGCAAATAATGCAATGAATATGTCAGAAAAGAAATTATCCATTATAATTTGAGTTATGTATATAAAAAATTTATGAATATCCATTCCAATCTTTTCATAAACCAAAGAATGCTGATTTTTTTATGCATATAATTTACGAATTAAATTTCTAAATGAAAAAAAAATCTTCCCCGGCAGCATTTTAGTGTTTTGAAGAGATCCTTTAGTTTTCTGTATTTTAACAACAATCAGAATAATTAGAAACTCTGTCGATACAAAGACCCAGAATAATTATTTTACTAAATGAAGTTAGGAAAGAAAAGGAAATAATTTCTTCAATAATGATGGCAGTTGATAAAAGAGGCAGTCGACTCTCTATGGCCGAATGGTCATAGCACTGGTCTTTTAATCAAAAGATCGTGAGTTCGAATCCCGATAGAAGCAATATAGATATAGATACAGAGATGATAGATAGATATTTAATTCCTTGTTTTTATGTTTCCCTTTATTCCATGTTCCAGAACAATTCTGGACATTTCTTTAGTTTACCAGACAAGTGTTCTGAACTTTTCTTACTGTCTCCAGAAAAGTATTCTGGAACTTTCCCTTCTAGTATAAAAGCAGAAGATCTGGCAGTCACTGTGTTCTGAATTCAGAGTTGAGTAAATAAATTGGTTTAGCTCTACTTCTTGTGTGTGTCATTGAGTTCCATACAAAAGTACCTACGTGACAATATCTTTTACCTCTATTATATAATGTATGAAATATACAAAAAAAGTGTTCTGATATGTATTTTAGTAAATTGCCACGTTTCTCTACTGTCTGAATTTAAACGAACATATTTTTGAAATTGTGCGTATTCATCAGTCCATCTAACGTCTGCATATACATAAATACCATACTTCCAAAACATAACAAATTAAACTGATGAAAGGGCAAATGAATATTTTACATAGACGAACATATGTTTGAATTATATTTATTCATCAATTTGTCTAACATCTGTATGTACATGAATACCATACGTCCAAAACATGACAAACTAAATTGATGAAACCGTAAGTGATTTTTTTTTTGCCATTAATTCATAGGTCTGCATTAATTTTTTGAAAAAAAAAGTAAAAGTCAGTTTGTTTTTCCTTGTGCATTTAATCCCCGGGGGGCACCTCGAAATGAGGATGAGATGCTTCTGGAAAGGTGGTTGGATCTCGCCACCCTGGAGGGTACACAAATAGGTGGGGGATCTGACTCCTCCCATCGATGACGGGACGTACTTCCTTCGGGGAGGGTTGTACCGTGGCCGGTGATGGCCCTTAGCTCAACAGTTCCCGCCAGTGTTGCTGTTGCGGCGGTCATTCAGTTTTATGGTTTAAATCCGTGTGCCTTCATGGCGGGTCGGAGAGTTAGATGGCTGACTTTCCTTGTGCATTTGATTAGGACATATTAAAAATATGATGAATTATATTAATAAAATTTGCTATGTGTCATCCGGCTCACTCTACCAATCTATGCCAAACTTTGAGTGGGATTTCTCATCAAAAGGATGTATATTTCCTAAAATAAGCCTGAATTTTCTTCACCATGATAAATCAAGAAATAAACCAAAGGGAGCTAGCTGTCTCCCTGATACTTTCTCGCATATTCTGAAATAAAAGTGTTCTACTTCCTCTCCTCCCCCCCCCCCCTTCACCATGTAAAATGGTTGACTTCCAAAAAGGTCTAAACGCAATGAATGTTAAGTTTTTTATTTTCAAACTGCCGCTCAAATTCTTTGTAAAATAGTTTAGAAAACCGAATTGCATTTTAGAGGTCTTTTTATTTACTAATTAAAACCGAAATGCATACAAAACCACAAATTTAGTGACACGAATGTATATCGAATTTCACTTATTCAAATGATTGCATTATTGAGATATACAGGCATGCGAAAATGCAGAGCCTTTACGCCTTTAATGGATTTTACTCAAAATTTGACGATCCTAAAACTGTCTATTAAATCATATTTATTCAAATTATCCTATTAATCTCGTAAGTATAAAAAATACCGATGGATGGACGATCAACACTTTATTGAAATTCATTCAAACTTCCAGCGCTTGTCATTAAATTTTAACTCCCGGAATGGTTTTCAAAAATGAAACATTACTGTGCTGTGTTCCTTATGTCTAATATATTCTTATATTTAACTATAAGTATTTTTATTGACTTTATTTGATTTAAATTCAACATTCATTTTTAAAAATGAACAAAAACTGTTGACGCTATCGGAAGTTCCAAAATTCAGAGTCTTCCTGTTAATTATTTAATGCATATTTTGACCCTTTTTTTTTTAGGTATTCATTATTTGAATACTATGATATTTTAGTTTATTTCGTAGCGCAAAACTTGGTTAAAATGTTATTAATAAAGTTTCATCAGACTGCAACAGTTTTATTTTTATGCAATGTAGCAATCCGCCTAGTCATCCTATCAAATGCAAAATGAATCTCAAACTTTAATGCAAGACATTGCTGAATTTGAATTTCGAGAAATACCATAATTAAGTGATAAACATATTTACCAACGAACATTCGATAATATTTTTAACCTTAAAGCTCACTGGTAAATATGTTTACTAGTTCCCCCTAAAGGATCTAAGGTACTTATATTTACCACCCTTTATTTCATATATTAAACGTCAAATGAAAACTTTGGATTTTTGATCATCAATTTTTCATGATATAACCCCCAAAAATTTATTTTTTGGATTTATACAGTATAAAGGGTTTTCTTAAAGATGCCAGAATTTCGAAGAATTCCTAAGAATGACCCTGTTCAAAACTGACAGTCTTTCAATAACTGAAACGAAAATAAATTGAGTTTTGTCGAGAGCGAATCAAAATGAATATATTAAATTAATTGAGCTTTACCGAGAATATTAAATCCCAAACATATTCTAAATGAGTATAAAAGCGCTGCATAACGAACACGGCATGAATGCTGATGATATGCAACATCAAAGAAAGCGCACATTTTTCACCAGTGGAATCGATCCTGCGAAAGTGAGCGTCCATTTCCATATTACAACTATTACAGTGTAATCCAGCGATCCAGCAATCCAAAAGCAATCTTCTCCAGGAAAATATTTTGAATCCTTTTTTAGTTATCAAAACAGTAAATTGAATGCTTCTCTATGACCATTATATGTGAAAAAATACAATCACAGAGCTGAGAAAAATACGCAGTTATTGTGTCACCCACACTTCGTTGCATTGTAAGGGAACGAAAAGTAGTTACTGGAGAAAGAAGAGTTATTCTTTTGGCTGTCGTAATTACCTTGATAGTAATGCTTCATGTAGCTATCTATTACCTTGTCAAAGAGGCTTTGTTCTACCCCATGTAATCACTTTCTCTCATTTTTCTGATATCTGAGAGATTTCTTGTTCTGGTAGAAATTCGGTAGTAGAAATTGTAATAGAAATTCATGAGACTCGTAGAAAAATTGCTATGTAACTGTGAAATTAATTATTTCACGTTCTTGAAACCGAATGTAAACTATATTTTAATAATAAATAGAACATTATTAATGTTTAATCGTTAATCAATATAATGTAAATGTTTTAGAATGATTATCAGGGTTATGTGAATCATATTTTATTGGTAATTGACAAAAGCAGGATAATTTTATTTTTATTGTTGTTAGCGAAAGAGTTTATATAGTCGAATGGCAACAGCCAGATGTTTTGGAACTAAGAATACTAATACTGTGGTATTCAAGTTAGGATGAGTACTTTAAGTTGCGAGTGTGTTTTTTTAAATAGCTAATAAATGTTTAGTTTTGTCCTTCTTTAAGAAGAAAGGACAAAGTTATTTGATTAAAATAATTTAATTAAATAACTGAATGTAGTAAATATATGTCAACAAAAATTACAAGGAGATTTTTTGAAACATTCACTAAAAACCGACTTTTTTCAAGTAAATAACATGGAAAAAAAGTTTGCATTACAAGGTATGTTTCAGTGATTTATTAGTATAATATATTTAGAATATAATTCAATTTTATCCTACGAAGAATTTCTCACTTATTTAAAGTTAAAATACATTTAGAATATCGGTAACATTCATCAAAATGTAATTAAAAAATGCCAGAACAGTTATAAAAATGATCGTCTGCTTTATAACTCCAATAATAAATCATCTATTTAGAAGCTCAAAATAAATAAATAATTATTTCAATATGCACTAGAATGTCTTATTTAGGTAAAGCAAAAAAGCGTGCTTTAAAATTATTAGCTGAATAACTGGGCAAAGATGTTAGATTTTCACAGAATGAATGATTTAAAAAAGATTATTTTGGCAAGTAAAGAATAAAACAAAGAATGCGCAAAAAATAGCTGAACAAAATAATAAATGAAAGAAAATAACTTGAAGAATGTAGACTAAATTAAGAAATGGAATTTCATCTGAAAAATTACGCACTGAAGCAGAAGATAAACATGCAAATTCAGTCGCCAGTCTTAATATTGAGAATACGTAAATTAAGCTTAAGTTAGAGCTTCATCATTTGATGCAGAAATTTAGTTCGAACGAAAGCGGTATATGTTCATATTTAATTACGTTGGAACGTATAGCCAAACAACTTGATATGCTAGAAAATAAGTGTGTTTCTCATTTAATTTGTTTTTTACCACATGATATTGCTTAGTTAATCTCCAGAGAAAAGAATGAATTTGCAATCTATCATAAAAAAGTTAAGATGATTTCAAAAAATTAGTATGCAAATTAAGATCAGAAACATTTCTAAAAGTATTTGTTACATTGCAGGCAATTTATGTAAATATTATTCATATGAATTAAGAAATTTCTTTAATAACGGTGTTAAATGGTGGTTTCTAATAAATGGTGTTAAAATGGATGGAAAGTTGAATGGCCTTATTATAGGGTATCAAATAAGGCCTAAAGTATTCATAACATTTACAGAAATATGCATATTTTTTAAATTTACATGAGCAATCATAAATTTAATTTTAAAAAATTATTTCAGGAAAACAAATTTATTCAATGCAGAAAACTCTCATATGAAAACATTTGTCTAGTAGTACATCATTTAATCGTCTTGACTTGGAAACAATTTGCTAATCTCGCATAATGTTGCTCACTTATCAGTTGACAGTTGCAACTGCAACTTTATAAGAAAGGAAATAGATACTGAAAAAATGAGTATTGCAGATATCCTAGGAAAGTACTGAATTACAGAATAAGAATATAAAATTCCTTTTTCGCAATTGGGAATTTAATAATGAGAGACAATTTAATTCAGTAAGTAACATAATACTGACCTAAAAATTGAAACAGAGTTTTTTGAATTCAATACATTCTTCTAGAATAGTTTAGTGTTAAAAACTACAGGATTCTTACTTTCCCAGGGAGGAAATAGATATATCATGGATTATACAAATGATAAAGCGATTGACATTTTGACTTATTGTTCAAGTTACCCTCATGCTGGAAAACGATCAGTCAATTCAAAGTTCAAGATTACAAAAATGATAGCGTAAAGAATATTTCTTAATAACTAGCATCTATAGAGTTTTCGTGAAATCAAGGGATTATTACAACAATTACATGAACAGCTATCTATCAGATTCTAAAATCTTACAATTGAGTTCTAATTCAGGTAAAATCGAATCCTTCTTTTCTGTAAAATGTAATTTGGACAGAAGAATCGAGGAAGGAACATTCATCTTCAAACCGATCTGTTTTGGAGATGGCGAAAATTTATTTTTACAAGAAGTTCATCACAAGTAGCACTTTTCTATAAATGTGTGGTGCGGTATTTTTAGGGTCTTATTATTGGTCCCATTTTGTATAATAATAGTGAATGGTTAACTATTTATTTAATTAATTTTTATTGTTATTATATCTGAATTAAAAGATAATTGCCTCTGTAGATCTTTGGAGACAAATTCAAACAGATTATTTTTATGTCACAAGTGATCAACTAGATAGAGTATACATGAAGTATTGTTAAAAGAATGCAACTTGGTGCAAATATCAAAATGTGTTGTTGTTTTTGTTTCTGGCCTTAATAATATTTCATGATACGCATATTATATTTCAAAATTATGGCGGAAGTATTGCTGAGAGATACTGAAAAATGGTTTAATTCAACATATTTTCCTTTTAATATCTCAGAAAAGTTTACAGAAACGAAGCATGACACTTTTTGTTCTTTTAGGTGAGTGTAAGAAAATACTCCACTCATTCAATATTTTTCGCTGTGGGAGCCATATAAAATTTTATTTTTTGTAACTTTTGATTTTTACATTCTAATAAAGCTGAAATATTTCTACATATTTTGTTGCCTTATTTGACATAACTTTGCAATTGTATGTGTAATTGCATTAAGTAAGAAAATAATACCCACTATACATATATGCATATATATATTTCATTCTAAATGAGTAGATATATGTATTTCAAATATTAAATTTCAACAATCGTAAGAAGATAATCATTGAGGTGAATTCCATGCATTTGATATTTATTACAAATTGCATATTAAGTTCGATTTAGAACTTTAAGTATTAATATGAATACAATAGACTCTTTTCAATAGACTTTATATTAACAGGAATAATTTTTGTAATACTTTCCAGCAGTTTCGATGCCAAGAGGGTTCGATTCTTAAATATATCAAATGAACTTTTACTATTTATTTTATACTGTTCTTTTTATAATTGTATTTTAATCTTTCTTTCTGAAGTTCTGTTTATATAACATAAAAATCATCTCATTTTTTCTCTCTAAGTGTACACAAGAAATTGAATTTCTTAATGAAATGAGAATTTTTCTAATCAAATTTGGAGACAGAAGGTTAAAGTAAATATAAATAATCCTTTAAAAGAAAAAAAACTTTTTTGCTGTTTTATATTTGGTATGCAAATATGTCAATATTTGCATCTCAAATGCGTTAAATTATTATTTTTCTCTTTCGATTGTTATTTTTTCCTTTTCGATTGTTGTTTTCCTTCTTGTATGGAATTTGAAAACAGCCGACAATGAAACTATTTTTATAATTTTTTCTTGTTGGGTTACATTGTTTCATTTTTACATTGTACAATTCAGATTTTTTCCAAACATTAGTATATACTACTAAATTTCAAATCAATATAAATCCTACTTTTTATAGAATTTCTTAAGTCTGAAGTCCAGGATTTTTTAAATAGTTATATATCATCTGACAATCTCATTTATTATTACAAAGGAACTTTTGAAAACTTTTTCGTCTGTCTTAAACGTATAAATAATTAGATTCTAATTATTCTATTGTATATTGCATTTGCGAATAGTTTTGTACTACTAAGAAAACATTTTTACTTTGCCATACATAAAAAAACACTTAAGATTTAATATGTTTTTTTTTCAAAATTAAAGCAGTGAAGGTATTTCAATTTTTCTTACTGAAGGGATATTTTTTTATACTTTTGTAAAATAAATAATATTATTTCCTATTCAACTATTTTGACATAGTTTGTAAATAGGATTAAAAATAAAAATTGGGAGTCTCAATATTTATGTTATGGGAGGGTGAAATCTTAAAATATCCTTTTAAAATGAGGAATCTTAGGGAGAAATACGAGAGTCGTGTGTCCTCTCTGTCATTTTTCAGGTGATAAAATAATAATATTGGCTTTTCTTTCGATTACCTTTTCCCAAATAGTGCAAAGTTATACAAATTTCCTTTGCCGTCTTTGGCGACTCACTGGTTCACCGTCAAATTTCAATAACAGAATGTGCTAACTGAGACGCTTTTGTTGGCCAACTGATTTGAATATAATATCTTCTTATTATTATTATTTCAATTAAAACTCGAGTACATTAGGATGGCCTCAATTATTTTTATACATCAAATGATGGTAAGAATTTAAGTTACAATATTTCACAGCCATTGTGGTGAGTCCGAATTTTTCATGTGCTAATGATTCAGCCGATAGAAAAGAGAAGACGAAAATGCCTTTCTTCCCTTCGCCGCCATGAATAATTGTACGATGGAATTGATAGAACTGATATCTGACTTTGGTGTAATACTGATACTCCATTTACCTGCTACTTTTGTCCAATACAGTTGGTAAACGAATCTTTTTTTGTCGGAAAGAAATTGGGTAATCAACGGGTATTGAATCTCGCACCGGCGCCGAGACTGGTACTGATTCTGATGCGAATATGTTATTGGATTTCAAATTAGGATTTCCCTTTTCACGATGTGATTTTAACATATAGGCGAAAAGAAATAAAGAAAGGTTTTGATGGTATGGTTAGTGTAAGAAGAGACAGATATACTTCAGTGGTATCTGATTGTTACGCAGTATAAAGAACAATAATGGCCAAGAATGAAGTATCTACACTACAGTCAAAAACGAAATATATTACATATTTAAAGCGACGCTGAGGCAGGCTCTATCAACCTAATAATTTGTATCAGATTGATACAATATCATAAGATTCAAGTATTTTGTATCAGATCAACCTAATACTTTGTATCAAATTGATAAATATCATTCGATTGGATCATGAGATTATCACCCGAATGAAGTGAATGAAATCAAGAAGGCTATCGAGTCAATCAATCGAATCCAAAAACTGATACCAAGTACCTAATACACTTTGTCTGCATCAATTTTGTGTATCTGATACAGTGTCATATGAACGAGTTCATGCGAATTAAATTGATATTAAAAATCAGCATGAATCATCAATTCTGATGATAAATGTTTAAGAGAGTATTATAATAGTAGCACAATAACTTAAACGTAATGGCTATTATTTTGCTGTAGCATTTGGCTTGTTCTACTTATTACATGCATGAGCATTCCTAGTAGAACTGATTCCCATGACATCATTATAGCCATGCCGAAGTCATTTACCTTCTAATTACATATTATTCGCAGTGCTAGAACTTCACTTTCTTAATTTGTATATAAATTGTGTGGATCGTAAACAGGATCTTTCTTCTTTAGATTTTAAAATGGAAGCAAATCATGTAGAATGAAATTGAGGACAATGGAAGAAAATGTGATAAAACAATAAAAAATAATGGGTTAAACATATCACTGAAAATTATGATAAAAAATAATATAACTATCTTTCAAAATTTAGGAATAAAGGAAATATTCAATAATACAATTAATTAATTTTAAAAATTAATATATTAAAAAGTTGATTCATTTTGATTAAAAAGAATGTTTTAAATTTGAAAATGATGGCAAATTCATTTTTACGATAGTATTTTCGAAAGTTTTCGCTGAAAAATACCAAAATTTCACTTACATTTTTATTAATAAAAATTTTGAGAAGTGATACATATTTAAATGATCTAAAAAGTTTTTATTCTAAATGTTGCAATCCTATATTCTACTGTCAAAACTGTTAGTTAGAAACAATAGAATGCCAGCAAATAAAAGAGAGTATGCACTCATACATTCTCTTTTGTTAGTAGTATATCCACAATATTTTAGAAAACTGTAACACTGTTTTTGATTATATTGGGCAGCATTGTTTAGATCAGGTCATTCATTCTTCCCTACTTTACTTTATGAACCGTAACAGTCCATATCCATAGAAAACTTTGTACTAATACAGTGTCTGCATTACCTTGAAATAAAAATTTGGGGTATTGAAAGTTTCATATTATTTTTTAAATGGAATGTCTTGCCATAAAAATTGCGAATTTCAACGGTTATAACATCTGTACTTTTTCTACAAAAGAAGTTAAGTCAAATGAGAATTTTGCATGCAATATTTTTTAATGAAAACTTACACTGGTACAATATGTGTATAGCCTACACTGAAGAGATTTGAAAGAAATGAAAATCGGACATCAGAAAAAAAATGGAATAACTTAGTTAAAAAAATTAAAAATTATATTGCTACAACATTTGTTCAGATATCTCTTAAAGAAACAGTGTGTGTGTGTGTGTGTGTGTGTGTGTGTGTGTGTGTGTGTGTGTGTGTGTGTGTGTGTGTGTGTGTGTGTGTGTGTGTGTGTGTGTGTGTGTGTGTGTGTGTGTGTGTGTGTGTGTGTGTGTGTGTGTGCGTGTTTGTGTGTGTGTATGTGCGTGTGTGTGTGTGAAATTTTATACTAGTGTAGCATGTTTACCATTCTGAAAGAAGCGTTTCAAGCATACGAGCATATTAAAAATAGAATGATTTTGCACAAAAATTTGGAAAAAAAAGTGCTGCTGATATTAGTCCACCCTTCAACAAAAATTCAAATTGTCGAAAAATTCGTATACTGTTTTTTTAATGAAAAAAAGTTGGATGATTTATTTACAAAAAACTTCAAAACATTCCGTATGTCTAGAACATTTGCAATCTCTACTTGAACATTAATAGGTATGAAAAACTATAATTTTAATTTGAAAAAATTCTACTCCATAACATACATGACCAAATAAAAGGTGAAATCAAAGCTAATTTTCGATTCGATTTCTTGAAAAAAAAGTAATCATATATCATCTTAAGAATAAGCCTTTCTCATAAAACAAAGCCTTTGAATTTCAAATCCTCACTTCTAGCGCATTATTTCTCATCAAATATATTTAATTAAACATAAAATGCAACGTGACGCTTCAACACCAGAATGCTGATACCTCCATTTATTCCATTAAATAGAAAATGGCCACGCTTTTCGCATTCTCGCATTTCGTTTAGCAGGGTATCAGGCAATCGCTGGGAGAATTTATCTATTTATTTTAAGAGTGGAATTTGGTCCTTTAAAATCAGAAGGTGTTGCGAATTTGAGATGGCTTTATAGGTCATTTTATGAGGTGATTGAAGTTAATGATTTTTAACTCAATATAAATTCTCTCTGAAGGTAATTGGAAATAAATTACTCATTAAACAAGTCTCATTTTAAATTAGCAGGTGAAATGGAATCGGAGTTGTGATTAAAAGTACGTTTTCGATATTTAATAAATGCGTAGAGAGACAATAAAATGTCATACAAGCTTCTGGGCAATGTCTTAGATCAATACCCCATTGAAATATAATGGCGAACAATTCACCGATATTATTATTCTTTGAAAACAATTTGAGAATAAAGTCTTTATTTCTTTGCCAATATATGAATTTTATTTGCTATAGATTTCAATCCATTTAGATTTAAATAAATTATTTTACGAAAATTACCATTATTAATGGCCAACCAATTTGAAAATGCGAATTAATAGCATATCTGGCAACAAACTTTCTATCATATCGTTTATTTATAATTAAACTCACTAGTGCTTATTGCAAATTGTTCAGTTAACTTATAATTACTTTTAATTCAGTGTCTTTTTATTCTCTTATGATGTTTATTTAAGATTCCCTTCGATTTTTTTCGTTCTGTCTTAAAGATTTATTTGTGAAATTGAAATTGCTGACTTGAAAAATGATTTTGAACTTTGTTTTTACATTATTAAATAACCATGATTGATAATTACGCAAATAAATAATGCACTTTTTATAATTTTTTATTATATGTTGCGAAAACAATGAATTATTATCTATTTTCTAACCTTAATTTACAGAATAAAAATTGCCATTTTGCCTTTGAAATAACTTGACGTTTAGTATGAGGATAAATATAGTGGTCAGTGCAATTACTTCACTTATAATTTTTTATGTACACTGGTGAGCAAAAGCAACAAGTGCTTTTTTGCCATAACTCCACGAGAAATCATCTGAAAGACAAGAAATTCGGAAATAAGAAATAGCATTTTTCACTTAAATGATGACGAATGAATAAATGAATATAATGAATATAATGTATTAGTATGGAATCAAACAACAAAAGGCTTGATTGAATTCATAGTATCGTTGCACATGATTGACAGTCCAAAAGGAAGAACAACCTCAACCCATTTCTCAATTAGCACCTCTTTCAGTTGTCAGGTGTTCTCCGGAGGATGTAAAGGTGCCAAAAGGCGTCTTCCCAAATCATCCCACACATGTTCCATGGGTTTTAAATAAAGAGAGAATGCTGGCCAATCCCTTCGAGTTGCTGCGGAACATCAGAAGTCCGGTGTGGCCTCGCATTGTCATCCATAAAAACGAAGTCTGGTCCAATAGCACCTCAGAACAGACGCACAAGGGGAAGGATCATCTCCTTACAATAGCGATCTTCGGTTACAGAATCTCTGTCGAATGCATGGAACACATTCCGTCCGTTCAGCATAATGCCTCCCCGACGATAACTCCAGGACCATAGTAGCGGTCTCTTTCCGTGATGTCACTGGGATGAAACCGTGTCCCGAATTCTCTCTAAATCAACTGGCTTTGAGAATCACTTGTGGCACTGAAACGACTCTCATCCGTAAAGAGGACACGACTCCATTGATGAGATGTCCAGTTTTTATGCTCCTTGCACCACTCTAAACGGTGATACAGATGGCCACCTTTCAAAGTGATGCAGCGTTCAGGACGGTGTCAGAATAGGCCACTTTTGTGAAGGCGTCGGCGTCTGTCTACAGTAAACCGCGACACTTGTCGCTCTGTTGTTGCATACAGTTGCTGAGCAGTGGCGCTTGCTGACCAGTATCTGGCCCTTTTTGCCTGCTGAACGCTATATCGGTCATCCATTGCAGTTGTTTTCCTAAGGCGGCCGGCACCACTCTTTCTAAAAGCTGTACCTATAGTTTAAAAGGCTTTCCAAACGACACTTTTGTTGATTCCGAACTCTTCAGCTACACTGCCCAAACTGAGCCCCTCCTCCAGCTTTCCGATCATTCTTTCACATGTGAAGTCATCCAGGTAATTTCCTCTAACCATATTTCTCAAAAGAACTCACTTGTACTTGCAGCGAATGTCTTTAATTGCACCTCTATTCTTCCTTTCCTTGTAGTCTTGAGCTGTACGCGTTTTGCGTACACTCACGTCGTCTATGATGTTTTCTTCTTGACATTTGCAGACGCATCAGCTTTCTACTGAATTGAGTGTTCATTTTATTGATCACCATAACCCCTTTTCTGAAATTTCGTGGCTATCTGCTTAAAATTTACATTGTTGCTTAAGTTTTGCACACCAGTGTACATGATATTATAAATTTTAACTGGCGATATAATATTGTTAAGAAGATAATTTGATCTATTTGCAATACGTTGTATCATTTTTATATGTTATTACATAATCCTATTGTATTTGTTTCAACACTAGATTATATCGGAGTCGTGTTCGACAACGCTATCTGGTTAAAAATTCTTTCATATAGATACAAGTGTTTTCTTCATACAAGATTTCAATACACATTGATGCAGCTCAATCCAGCTTGTGACGTCACGACATCTCCTCGCCAATCGCTCAGCGAATCACTTTTTAACATTTTGATTTGCTCGTATGCGAATCACTTGTTATGCTAGTTAAGCTTAGTTTGACTCTGTTTTTAAATGGCAAACTAAGAGTGATATTTAAGAATATTATTTTAGTAGTCTTATATATTTTAAACTTATAGTGTTCATACGCATCCTTAATAGAACTCAAATTAAATCTCATATAAGTCTCTAGGTATCTTATTTTTAAATTGATCATTATCTTCCACCACAACTTATCTTCTTTATTCATCTGTAATATCTTTGTAATATCTTTGCTGCTTATGCATATTCTTTGTGGGCTAGCTGGAATCAATGGGGTGAGGGGGGGGGTCGTGCCGCATTTATAACTTTATATAATAGTCGCATTGTCAAACTATTATATAAAGTGTCATTGTAAAACCATTGTCCCAACAACGAAAACTATTTGAGTTCCATTGCAACAATAAAAATACTGTTACAAGATAAATTTCAAAAATATTTAAAAAAAATTTAAAATTAGAAAGAAAATTGCTGCACTTAACTGATAAAACAATTCGGAAGTTTTAAAAACAGAATGTTTTTTTTTTTAAAATTGTGTGCTTTTATATTTTTGATATGATTGTGAAAGTATTTTAAAATTTCACTTAATTTTTAAATTCAAAAAAAAATTTATTCAGTTTTTTTATATACTTTTTAAATTATTTTTTTTAAAAAATATGTAAAAAAAAATACTCCATGTTCCAAAATATGTCAACGCCAAATATGTTGTGTCCTTTCATTGGCCGATACTGCGGCACGACCTCCCCCTCACCCCATTGATTCCAGCTAGCCCACAAAGAATACGCATAAGCAGCAAAGATATTACAGATTAGCTGAATAATGAACTAAAGCTAGTTTTTTACGAAGATGACAAGATATAAATGCTTGCTACATATTGCGAATGATGAATTAAACTAACAGTTCGAAAAACGAAGAAAATAGATAACGAACACTTTCTCGAAATATATTTTTATTGGGTAACGTAAATCTGAAAAAAAAGTCGAAGAAACGACGCTATTCGTAAAATTTGCAAACTGCGTCGATCAATAACGAATTCTCGAGGCTAACAGATGAGAATAAAAATAGAAAAAGGAGAAAAAAAATACATGTTTGAGATTCTGATGATAAAACACATAATCTTTTTATTCGTTAAATAATAGATCCTATTTTTATTTTTTTTTTGAATTTTTTATAAATGTTTTTTTTTTATTTCAAGTTCTATAAATGGCAATATTTTGAACCCAAAAATGTGGAGTGCCTTGAACTCTTTTCACCGCAGATATGAAACACTAAACACGTATTAATTATTTTTCATGAAATTAAACATGGCAAGAAGTGCCATAAATTCTTTCCACTATAGAAATGAAACACTAAACACGTTTTAAAATTTTTTCATGTAATTAAACATGGTAAGAAGTATCATAATTCTTTTCACCACAGAGATGAAGCACTAAACACGTATTAATTATTTTTCATGAAATTAAACATGGCAAGAAGTGCCATGAATTTTTTCCACCAAGAAATGAAGCACTAAATACGTATTAATAATTTTTTTCATGTAATTAAACATTAAACAAAAGTGTCATAATTCTTTTTATCACAGGAACGAAGCACTAAACACGTATTAATTATTTTTTCATGTAATTAAACATTGTAAGAAGTGCCATGAATATTTTCCACCGAAGAAATGAAGCACTAAACACGCATTAATTATTTTTCATGGAATTAAAAATGGCATGAAATGCCATGAATTCTTTTCAACACAGAAATGAAGCACTAAACACGTATTAATTATTTTTCATGGAATTAAACATGGCAAGAAGTACCATAAATTCTTTCCACCATAGAAATGGAGCACTAAACACGTATTAATAATTTTTTTTCATGTAATTATACATGGTAAGAAGTGTCATAATTCTTTTCACCACAGGAATAAAGCACTAAACACGAATTAATTATTTGTTTATGCAATTAAACATTGTAAGAATTGCCATGAATTCTTTTCTCCACAGAAATGAAGCACTAAAAACGTATTAATATTTTTTTATATAATTAAACATGGTAAAAAGAAACATAACACTCAATGTTTTAAAGGATAGAGCATTATTTAAAAATTTGAAAATGTAATTATCATCTAATCGATAACCTGAATGAAATTTTGATTAAATTTCTTTTTTAAGTTAATTTTTTTCTTGCGGATGGCAGCATCATGGAAAGGATTTTATAAAACGTATTCCAAAAAGTCATAATCTTTACAATAATCAATTATTAAGTAAAGATTTGAAAAATAGGAAGTAAAAGACACTTTTAAGAAAATGTACTTTATAGTAAGGAACTATAAATCAAAGACTAAAAGTAGAAAATAAATAAACTTTCAAAAAATTATTTTTAAGTGCTGTAAATAAAGTATGTTTGTGAAAATTGCTTTGGCTTCAACCTCAACAAAAGATCAATAACCACGAAAAATTATTTAGCTTTCATTTTAGTAGCCCCCATATGTAAAATATTCACCAGCATTCCGCAACACAAACTTTAGTAAACAGTTTCAATATTGGTTTTTACAAATTTTTCTTTCGCAAAAGAAATGACTAATGCTCAATGGAAAGTAAGTTCAGTTTGGGATATCAATAGCCTTCAGAGGATCTAAAAAACCGTCCTTTTGCTGCACTTTCACAAATGTCTTCTTTTAAGATATTCACCAAATATCATTATTTTTACCAAGGATTTCCTTACTTTATTGCTTTCGATTTCCACATAAATTTTTGACTCATCTTAAATATTCTATATTCATGTTTATGCTGGTGACATTTGAAGGACAACACTGAATAACATTTTTGAATATGCATGCTATCTAATGCACAGTATGCAGTGAAATCTTTTTGAGAAAATTTTATTTAACCTAATTATTGCCTAATGTATTCGGGGTTTTCAGCTTTTTTCCAGCTAAATTCTAAGGATGAAATAAATAAATTCTTATTCAATAAATATGAATATATTAAATTTCAATTCTTTAAAGATTAATAAATGAAACACTTTTTTTAACGAATGCAGTAATTATGCTTTACACATTTAAATAAGTTTTATAATATTGCAAACACCACATAGACCTTCTTGCTTTCCAGTAATATGGGATTCATCTGCCATTTAGCGTGTAGGAGACCAACTAACATGATGTAGCAGTTCTAACCATCCGACAAAAATAAAGAAAGTAATGAAGTTTACTGTTGTTATGATATGTTTCATTGTTGCTATTAAGAAAAAATTATATATATGTAATGATATTTTAATTCTAATTTCAATTTAATTAATTTTCAAGATTTTATCTTAATTTAGCCTAAAGTAACTTCATTCTAAAATATTCTATTTCGTGATCCAGTTTCACTTTCAGTTTAATTAGTTCCTCTGTAAAACTAATGAGCCGTCAGTACTACGTCTCAAATGAAAGTGATCCCTTCGGTGCCCTTGAAAAGGTGTCAAAGGTCACCACGTGTATTGAATTAGCGCGTGGTCAGAAATCCTATGTTATATAAGACTAGTGATCATTTGTTTCGCGCTTCTTCTCTACTTCTGCTTTTGTGTCGCGCTGCATCTACTTGTAAATAATTACGCTTTCACGAAATAGATATTAAAATGAATTTAAAAATATAACATGTATCTTCAACGTCAAACCAATGGAAGTGATCTTCCCGAAACTTTCTCGCATAAGGATATATTTCAGAAAACGTCTTCTCAAACAATAGTTACGAAATATTAACCTTTTGCGTAAATTTAGCATTTTCACTGAATTGGCGAGTTCTTTTTCTTAGAGAGGTGATCGCTTAATCCTGGGTATGCGGCTAATATTTTCCGAAAATGGAATTTGTATATTTGACACGTTTTTCCCAATCGCTTGAACCAAAAGTTTGACATAAATGTACATATGTAGTCACAAAATCGTATATCATTAATTTTTAATATATTCAAATCATTGTGTTTTTTGAGGTATAACGTTTTTCATGCATCTGAAAGTACAGATAGACAGACAGGCCAACAACTTCGTTGGATGTGGCTCAAAATTTGACAGGCTTATATATAGATGTTAAATGTGGGCACTGAATTGTATCTATCCAGCTCTCTTCATTTTGTAGTTATGGTGTTAATTTATATTCGAATAACTGCGCAAATACCTTTTTCTGAGAGGATTTAACTCAAAATGTGATAGAAATCTACACATTTGGTTGAAGACCATATGCCAAATTTCATAAGTGTAGCTCAAAGCTTTTTAAAGTTATCTTTGTCACAGACAGACTAATGTTTTTCAAATATGTGTTTTTCGAAATTATAAAGGTATAAAAAGAGGAGATTCGCGAAAATATCGAGTTCGGAATTTTTGACGACTTTCTCTATGTTGACTTTCTCTTTTTTCATTTACTTTCTTTCTATATTGACTTGACTTTCTCTATATTACATATAAAAAAAAGTAAAAAGTAAAAAGTTATGAAATCTTAAGATGCGAAAAGCTACTAAATTTCAAATTAAATATGACCCTGAAATAATTTAAACAAAAAAAAACGTTCCGTTCTTCAGCGACTAAAACTGATCGACTTATTAAAATCACTATTTCAGACAATTAATTTCGTATCTCAAGTTAGGTCATAAGAGTTGTTTTCTAATTGAAATTATACATCGTTGTGTTACTTTTTCAAATTGTTTCAAAAAATAAATTTGCGCACGCTTCCTATTTATGTCAAATAACTACAATGCTGTCAGTTTTTGTCATAAAAAGATGGAATTTTTTTTTGTCTTATATTTTAAATTGTCGATAAACTTTTACTAAATATTTCTAATAGATAGACACAGTGTTTCACACCATATTTTTTTCATGAAGGCACACTGTTCTGTTTTGGAACAAATGGGATATTATATCTCAGTATATCCCCAGGAGAACAGATTTTATATGAAAACACATCATCTGCTTGTTCAAGTAATAATGCATGTAAGGGTTTTTATATAATTTCTAATATTCTTCAGGTTTTTAAAGGTATTATAATTAAAAAAATGTTTATTATAATAGTTTGTAGTTAATGATTACTAAAGTTTCAAAGTAAATATTTCATAAATAGTGATTATTTTAATTTTCCGCTATGCAATGTACTTTGAGACACTTGCAAGAATGCGCAAATAATATCCATAAAATGCATCACCATATATGCGCCATAATATGTATAAACATATGTCCTACATATGTTAATATCCATACATTTGAAATATATCTCCCATATCTCCAAACTCCTCTCTCTCTAAATATGTTATGACCAAGTTTGGTCAATGTTAATAGAGCCTATTTAACTCATTTTTACGAAAAAGGACTCAGACAAAAAAAGCCTAAAAATGTACCAAAATAAAAAAGGATGGTATAAATGTTAAGACATTAGTATACTTTTAATCAGCCAAAAGACCTGAACAAAGATATGCAAATATCTTTGTTGAGGCCTTATGAATTTCATAAGGCCTCAATTAGTCCAAGCTAACTCAACAAGCTCACTAATTAGTCCAAGCAGCAGTTTCAAACTGAAATATAATAATATCGATAAAAAAAATTGCAAACTTTTATAATTTATCAAATTAGCGGTTGTTTTTGAAACAGGATCTCTATTTAATGAGACAAAACAAGTTTCTCAACACATTGTAATATGTCACAGATGAGGTGCTTAACATGTTCAGTGTGTTCGCACAGTCAGTTTTTTTGTCAGTATTTTGAAATTCCCAAAAAGAGTGAAGTTCATTGTATAAACACTTGGTTAAAAATAAATGATCAGGGCTTCATATTAAAACCTGCAGTCAACATTGAAAACTTATGTTTTGGTAAGCACTGCCACCTTCCAAAGTCTAGACCATCTTATATTTAGTCAGCCTATAAAAAATACGGTTCACTATAAAGATAGGTTCTGCGTCCATAATACACTGCTTTAAAAAAGGTAATGACCAAATATAATGTGCCAGAAGCATATCCTAACGAATCATTCAGAAATAAAAGTGTCATCTCGTACTGAAACTGACTATAACCCAACTTTTATTACTAGAAAATGTAAGAAAACCGCATTAAAAAAACTTTTACGGTTCTTCGCTACTAAACGGTTTCATTATTTTAGTCTTTTTCGAAGTTGTGAAAAATTACAGGATTGCTTGCAGTTGATAAAGAATTTTATGCTTTCACTCCATTTTTTTTATAAGCTGGAGCATGATTTAACAAGTAAGTTTTAAAATTATATAAGTTTTTAAATCTAATGAAAGTTTTTGCTTTGGTATCAACAGGGTGCATAGATTATAAAAGTATGTAAAACTTTTAAAGAATAATTGGACTTCTTACTACAAAATAATTAATAAGTCCGGTAAAAATTTAAAACGGGCGAAACGAGTGAAAATAAGACGTTTCATTTGCACAAAATGAATATAAATGAAACTGTACATTTTTAACCCTAAAATTAGAATGTATTGCCAGTAACGCTTACAAATTTACATCAGAAAATTAGTCTGTAACTATCAAATCGACATCTTAGTTAGAATAAAAAATAGTTGTTTACCTTTAGGGCCCCGAGTTTGCTTAGCAATTTTCAGGTTACATCAAGCTCCACAAGATCTTTATACATAAGGCAACCATCTTGGCGATATAATCCTGCTATTTTGCGATAAAACCCGAGGGCCGTGAAAATAAATAAGTACCGAATAAGACAATGAGTGAGGCCAAGTGCGTTGGCCTTCTCTCGTAGACACGATTTTAGACAAGGAATCACATTTTCCCTAGCGTCAAGCATCGAAGAGTCTCCTGGTGCCGGTGTCCAAGCCTAGGGGTACCGCGTCTTCTCCGGGATCTGGGACCTGTATGGTTGTTCTTAACCTTGTGTTCTATTTGTGAGATGTGTGAAAGAGCCCTCCTGTAAAAAGGGGTTGTGCAAGTGAGTGTGTGAGTGTCATCTTCATATGAGCTGGAAGTCAGACTTCTGCCCTCAGGTGCTCAGGGACCTTTACCCTCAGAAGCTACTGCACAAAATCGGCTTAAATCACTGACTTCGTCAGCGGGCTTGTCTATGGCAAATGCCATAAGTAACAACAACAACAGTCTCCTAGTGTTATAACAAAAATGAATAAAAGAAATTTTATTTGTTGCAGTGTAAAAATATTTTTTGTTACATGACAACAAGATCCTGATAGAAACAACACGCACTGAATATTAGTAACGTTTATTTTCAATACAGCATGCCTTTCCAACATTCGTAAAATCATTTGGTGATATAAATTACTATCTGTGTAATTAATAAATTCTAGATTCATGCCAAAAATGATTTCTACTTTAATTCCATGCGAAAAGATGATTTTGAAATGTGTATCATACCGCAGTTCCACCTTGGTATTACTAAAATGAGAGAAACATAAATGTATTAATCACATTTTGATATTATCTACCAGATATTTCTTTGTCTTAAGAGAAACAAAACACGATTGTTTTTTCAATATAAGTATCAATGACCAAAACTCAAATTTAATTTAGCAACATGAATGCATTTGACTAGAAAACAGTGTTAGCATAACTGACAGAAGTTTTTTGTGTGAGACACTCTTAAATATAATTAAAAGAAGTAAAATTAACACATCATCATGTGTATTCGATGGAGTTTTCAGGGAATTTAGACTCGAACGAGTGATCCACTGATTCCAAAGCCAAAATTTCTTTCATATAGTCACAATGATACAAGAAAATTTAGAAGAAACACAGTAATTTTCAAAAGTATTACAAGTATATTAAAATACTTTTCAATGTTACCTGCATTATTTAACTATGCTATAATACACTTTCATTTGATTTCACTTATTTCCGTTATGAAGATAAATTTTATGATAGGTTTTTCACACACTTCCTAATGCTCTAAAGCTTTCATTTTTTTTCACTTGTGTATTCTCGATGGTTATGCACTATTTAAATATTTTTAGAATTTCATTGTCAATTAATCTAATAATTTTATTGATTGTTCATTCTTTAAGAATAACATCAAAGTTTTTAAAAAATTGAATTTTTATTCTATAATATTTATAAAAATGCATTGCAGTTTAAATATTTAAAAAATATTGAGAATGATAAAAATAAAGAAATTTCCACCATTTAGTCTGCTAATAAAAGCGTACTTTTCAAAAATGCTTTTATTCGATTACTAATGACTTCTCAGACTCGATTTTACATATCAATCTAAAACACTATCTTTTATTCCGCTGAAATATTATTCATATATCTCTTAGATAAACAAAATGCTCGAGTCTCAAATTTTATTAAGAAGATGTAAACGAAGTTAGAAAATCAATTATAAATGGATAAAATAAACAAAGATATAATTAAGTGAAAACAACTAATATATATTTACTGTTTTAAATTAATTTAATGAATATGTGATAAACTTGAAATTAAAGCAAAGTATAAACAATTTCATTAATTATTTTATGTTTTCTAATAAACTTGAGGCGAAAGTCTTTTATATTCATTATTTTAAGACATTTTATATTATGCGATGGGAAATACCTGACGTAAATATTTCAGAAGATAACTGTTTTAGCATAATTTAATAAAAAAAAAATAGCACTGGTGTCGATGTTTTTTCAAAATTAACCATTGCATGATAAATAATTTATTGTGTAACAATTATGGAGGGTTCTGTTTTATTTATAAAACTGAATAAATTTAGATATTTTTGCAATAAATAAATAAAATGATAATTAATTGCATAATTCCATCTATTTTTGCAGTTGAGAAAAATAATTAGAAATTGGGTTAGAGCAATTGTTTTCGAACTTTCTAATCATAAATATGTGTTAGCTGTTTTCTTTTTTTCTTCTGATTTCTATAAACTATATAAATAAAACTGTTTTTGTTTACTTATTTTATGCTATTTAAAAGTACTCTCTGAACTTTCTAATATAACATATCTCGTAATTCCATAACAAGATTCGGAATCCAAATTATAGTGCGCATTTTGCTATACATCTAAATTTTAACCTAAATTTTACATAATAATATTACAAAACAGATGGCTTCTTTTTTTAACTTTTTCGTAAATTTAGCTCAGAGAAATTATTGTAATCGTCAAAAAATTCGAACTCGGGATTTTGACGAATCTGCACGTTTCAGTTCTCCCAGAGTTCGAATAACACATTTTTGAAAAATGTCTGTCTGTTTTTCTGTGACAAATATAACTCAGAAATGCTTATCTAGACAGATGAAATTTGGTATCCGACCTTTACACCGAATTTGTGGATTTTTGTCCGATTTCGAGTAAAATCCTTTCAGAGGAAGTCTGTCTGTCCGATTGTCCGAATATAAGTTATCGCGATAATTATAAAACGAAGAGAGCTAAGTGAATAAAATTCGGTATGAGGAATTAACATTTGCAATCTATACACCTATCAAATTTTGAGCCAAATCCCACAAGGAGTTTGTCTGTCGGTCTATAACGCGATAATTCAAAAACGAAATTCTTTAAATACATCAAATTTGGCATGGGATTTTGTGACAGTAAACGTATTTGTGGGCCAAATTTTTGTTTCTATCAGGTAGGAAAACGTATCTGACGCAGACATTTGATTTTTGGATGCTATTAAAAGCATGCCGGGAATTAATTACAAAATATCTCGCCAAGGATGACACGATAAATTCAGTAAAAATGCTAAATTCACACCAAAAGTTAATATTTCGTAACTGTTGTAAGCCAATGCCATGAAAGGCGTTCTCGAGATTACGCCCTTATTACGAGAAAGGGTTTGGAATACCACTACCGCTGGTATTTCATCTGGAGACTAGATTGTAAAGCACAGTACAAAATATAAATACCAAAAAGACTCTTTAAAAGTAGAAAAAAGTGAAAGTTGGAATTCAAATTAATAAATTTCAAACTTTTCAAAAAAATTTTCGAATATTAAATCATTAAAAATCAAACTTAAATCGATGAAGATCAAGATATATCAACCTACAATAATTTGTAAATTCTGATGTGCATCCTTCTGAAATAGCAAATCTTTTTCTCTTAAATTGGATCTTTGAAATATTATTTATAAATCAATACTTACTCGGAATTTTCTTGCTTATTTTCTTAGAATTCGCTGTCTATCGCGTTGTTAAAGTTTAATGAGTTAAAATTCTAAATTAACACGAGTGATACCAAATCTCTGCCAACAGAATTTCCCAATTATTTTGCACTTCCATTATAAAGATAAAAGATTTTGCTTATTAAACTTTTGTGTTTAAGACTTCGTGTTAAGAGCTCATCCTGTGTTATTTATAGAATCATTTGAAAAGTATTAAAAGGATCAAGTATAATTCTCTAGAAAGTAAAAATGAAATATGGAGGAAGCCTTTCAATTTTCAGTCATCTTCGGCCAATATTTTATTAATATATGCATGTTATTTGAGATTTTATTTGAGGTTTGATTATTTAATCAGAAGTTTCCAAAAGTAAGATCAAATTGGATATCAAATTCCAGAAACTTCTGAATTCATATGGAATTTCTTAGAAAAGGATAAGTTAATTTTAATGCAAAGGCATGGCTTCTTTCTCTCTCAAATTTTGAATATTAATTTTTGTGAAGGGGATTATCATCATTTTTAGAGCTTTTCGATGCACATGATATTTTATTAAAATTCATAAATAATTGAACAATAGAAATTGAAAATGCGGGAGGATGAGTGAATTCAGAGCCAATTTTAACTAAAATCTAGAAATATTAACAATGAAATAAAAATGAAAGAATAAATTCTGTATTCACATTTCTTGTTAAACAAACAGGAAAGTAACACTCATTTTCAACATTATTATTATTAAAATCTGTCCGGTGAGTGTATGCTGAAAATAGAAATCCAAGAACCTCGTTAACGGATGATGGCGCTTCATTGCACAACAAAGAAGAAAAACACTAAACAGTAAAAGACGGCTGAAACGTAACAAAGACGGCACTTGGAGAAGTCAACAGCATACACATAACAACAAATCATTAATTATATAAAAAAAATGATAACACGCTAATTAGAGAATTGAGTCCTCGTGTGATGGCTTTCTTGCCCTCCTCAAAAGTATATGGAATTTTCTAGAAGAATCTACAGATCATGTGTTCTAATAAAGATATTGTCATTATTCTTGTATTTTATAAATCCATCATTTGTGATGCCAAAGCCTCACCAGTGTACGGGGTCACTGACGTGTCATTCCGTTAATAATATCTGCAAACGATAATACTAATATTACAGCAAAGCAATATTAAAGATTCATAACAATACATTTTTGTTTGAAGTAAATGATTATACTTATCTATTTATTCACTCATATAATTTAATAAATAGTGTGAAAACTGATTTTCAATCACTGCAATGAGTGACTCTAAACAATTCCTTTTTTTCAGTTCAAAGACATCAAGAATTAAAACTTTATTAAATCGAGAATTAAATTGACTTTTGGCTTGCAGCAATTTATGCGCCTTCACGCTGCATGTTCTAAAATAATATTTCGCTAAAGAGCCCATTCTCATCATTAAAGAGAAAACAATCAATGCTTGGACTTTCCCCGAGATTGATTGTCTAAAACAATGAAATTGTTGATTATCCTGAAATAATAATGCTCAAAGCTTTATAACTCGGTCAGGTTTGATCGCAGAAGATTGAAACATTAAATTATCCAGATAATTTTACTGAATGAGATATATAGGATCGAAGGACTGTATAAAATTTAGGCTTCATTATTGTTTTCAGAAGTACATTCATTGATTGAAATAAAATAAAATATTATTTACTCCATTTAAACCTTTGAAGGTAAAACTGAATGTTATGATGAATAAGAGAAATTATTCTTTAAAATATTAGATAAATTATAAAAAGGCATTCAGTGATACACATATGATATATTTTAAAGGCTGCTTTTAAAATGTTTTAAAAATAAAATAATTTGGTTTCAGCAAAAAAGTTTTCGTATTTTTTTAATGTTTTTTCCTCTGCGATTTCAAAATTAAATTTAAATCTTACAGCAGCGGACAGCAAATTATATATATGAGATCGAGGTACTTAAGTATTTGATTGAAAATTTTAGATAGCATAAATGCCGAACCAGGGTTCGCCTAAGTCGATATGTATTTAAATAAAGTCAATTCAATTCATTTCACTTAGTTGATTTTCTGAAATAAATGGTAGAGCTTCGTATATGTGAAGCATAATCGATATGAAGCATGCATGTCTACGGCTAATTATAAAAATTGGAAATTAATGCAGGTACAGTGCAGACGTACAGTAAGCATACCGTGACAGACATCAAGACATTAATATTAACTGGCAATATTTATAATCCTTCAATAACTTTAAGTGCATATTATTTATAAAGAACTCTTAAAATGAATTTAAAATGAATTCGGTATAGAATTCTTAGAATGCCTGTAATAGACCCAGCTCCTTTGATGTTTCAAAGGGAACGGACTTCCATTTAAAAAGAGAGAAAATTAGATAGTAAAAGCCTGTAGTGAATAGCTTATAAGCCAGTTAACAGCTACGTTACACGAGCAGTTGCTTTTGGATTGTGGTCATGTTACTCGGCTGCGAACCACAAAGTTCTAGGTTCTATCCTCGCTCAATTCAAATCGCCAGATTGGTGACCTCGGAAGATGAACCTTCAACCTTCGTACAGCTTTTGTGGCGCCATCTACCCACAGCAAACCAAAGTTGTCAGATTTACTTGACGCAGCAACAAGCCATTCACTAAAAGCCGATTTACAGGAAGTTAGACGGAGTGCTTGAAGTCAAGTTTCTTAACCTCTGAATTGCATAGAGAAACGGTTTAGCAATAATATTACTTTGCTAGATAATGTACTCAATAAATTCAAATGTACTTAATTGATATTAAATCTGATTAGTAAAGAGGTAAAATAGCGAAAGCCATGGAGTGGGTTTTTTTTCAAGGTTATTTGAATGTCAAAAAATAATCAAAGAAACTTAATTCTGGGAATATGTATGCGAAATTGTCGACAGACAACCAATCCTTGGATATATTTGAAAAAAATCTACGCTTCAGATGCAAACACCATTAACTAAATTTTATTTATCTTTCTTTTTTTACGTTTTAAAGTTATCGTGCTTTGTATTTCAAACAACCAAAAATTCTGTGAATTGATTTCGTTTAAAACTTGACAGCTGTCTTCAAATCTGATGCAATTTCTTAGCAGATTTGATTGCTATGCTTATCACATTTCATCCGTCAATCTCAAAGCTGTTTTTATTTATCATATTTATAGACAAACGGCGTGACAGATAGACAGACGATATTCCAGAAACGTGTTTTTCGGACTCAAGAAGATCTGGAACGTGAAGAATCGTCAAAACCTCGAAGTAGAAAGTTTTGACAGTTGCAATACTTTCTCTTTCCCTTTATATACTTTTTATGCGAGAAAGTAAAAACAGAAGTTTTCATTCCCAGTTATTTTTCAATACCCATGTAACTTTAAATATACAGTTCACTCCCTAGTATCCGGTTCGCGACTATCCGGCATTACCAACATTGACAAGGCATTGGAAGCGGGCATCTGCTTCGATTCTCTTATGTGACGTGTGCAAAATATATGTTGTGACAAAAAAAAGAACAGCGTTCTTCCCGTTTTTCATCATTTCGTTAGTGTGTAACGTACCTCAATTGTTGCCACTGTTCCTCATTATAACTGCACAGTACGTACAGGATTTGTAAATTGTTTTAATGTTTTTTTTTAAGTATACTACAAAATGAAATAACTAAGACCCAAAGAACCTGCATTCTCCAATGGATTCCGGCATACGTCGATATCGAGGGAAATGAGAAGGCTGATATCCTAGCCAAGGAGGCTCGAGAAAACCCTCAACTTTCTTACAGCCTAACCCTGACTGATGCTGATGCAATAGCCAGCCGCAGACTACTGCCTGCTTCTTTTCAGAAGCACTCCATCTCTGCCCTAAATTATGATCGTACTACATCCACAACCATTGCTAGATTGAGGACTAAACACTTCAGGGAAATGAAAATATCTTCCGATGGCCATAGAAGCTACATAAGTTGTCCTCATTGCATTGATACTGAACTCTCCCTCGTTTGGTTGCCCAACCATTCTGGCGAAGCTCTTCAAGATCCATCTCGATTCACCGCATCAACTCCTCTACTCTACTGAGGTTATTGATGTGGCCAAAGCCGTTTTAGACACTTTTGGACAGATCTAATCCTATTGCACTACTGGACAAGACAACAACAACAAGTATACTACAATGAAGTGTGCAGAATTCATGTTGAAATGTGAACAGTTTATATACTTTAGCTTAATTTTTCCCTAATAAATTCTTGCAGTGCAGTATATAAACTACCAGTACAGGGCCTTCTATTTTAACTCAGCACTATTACCGGCAATTGCTTCCATGTTTTTCCTGGCCACGACCGCATTCACATTCTACGTGGCTTGAGATGAATGGATGGCTTAGTACTTCAATAAGAAGTTAGAAAATGCGTATTTTAACTGTGAGTTTTGATATAAAAACCTTTCTAGTATTGGTGGGCAAAGAAATGAGCTCATAAAATTCCGGCTTATCCGGCTATTTTGTTATCTAACCTGTCCTCCCTCCACATTAGACCGGATACTAGGGAATGTACTGTATAAAATATTAAATTTTTAAAATATTATAAATATATTAAATATTAATTTTCAAATTTTTCAGATTAATAGATGTGTAATAAAATTTAAATAATTCAAAATATTTAAAATAACTCAAATGTTATGTATCGCATTGTCAACAGTAATATCAGTTGTTATAGATATCTTTTTAAAATTTTATTTAAAAATCTTTCACTTCGACGAAAACGCAAAACAATTTCTTAAAATCCGTTAAGTCTGAATCCGTTACATGTCATAAATAAAAAGCACTTAGTTACAGTCAAAAAGAAATTCCACCTTTCAAATCAATTCTAGCAAAAAAAAAATTAAATAAAATGCCATAATACCATTTCAATCTTAAATTCCAAACTTATTAAAAAAAATAATACAAAAACAGGAAGGAAAAGGGGAAGATAAAGGGCGGAAGTAAAAAAAAATATATTAAAAAGGGAAGTTTAATCGGACGGAATACATTATTCAGAATCTTTTTCCTAATAAATTCAATTTACCAATGATGGTTTCCGAACTCATATTGAATTCATATTAGCTGAGATTTTTCCATGATAGCGAATAAAATCGTCAGTGACGTTGGAATTTTTTTAATATCCCTGCTTCCTTTTCTCAAGGACACCTATTGAAATCATATCCTTGTTCATTTAGAAGCAATTTTTTCGACGTGGTCCTTTTATTATTTGTGTTCCTCTTTTCAACTGCGGACAGTAGAGAGTACTCAATTCTGAATGGCGAAATATTAGTGGACGAACAACAGAATGAAAATTAAATTTTGAGTATGACAGCTTGAAGTTTGAATGTTTAAATCATATTGCCTCATTCTTTAACCCTTCTTATTTTGTTGAGTCTGTTAATTTTGAGTATGACAGCTTGAAGTTTGAATGTTTAAATCATATTGCCTCATTCTTTAACCCTTCTTATTTTGTTGGAGCTTTATATTCATAAATCCTGTCATTTAAGAGAATGTTTATATCACTGAATTTATTGCTTTTGACATCTTGATAAAAAATTTTAAAGTTTTTTACAAAATAGGACTTTGATGGACAGAGATGATAGATATAGATCATATTTTGCATCTTTTGTTGAAATTGTATTGATTTTTCTATTACTGTTGTTGATAAAATGTTTCAAAAATCGTTAGTCTTTGGAATTTATAAATATGCAATATTATGCATTCATTCAAAGCACTTTCAAGTCCATTTATTGAAAGAATTTTATATTTCTTAAATCCCGTTTTTAAACGAGTATTTACATTTATGTGTTTATTGCGTTTGGTGTTTTGATGAAAATTGTTTAAAGAATTATTTCAAAATGGGAAATAGTAATAATACTTTAGAAAAGAGTTAGATTGTAAAATAAATCTCAAGAAAAGAGTTAGATTGTAGATAGATCAAAAACTCTGGTCTTTAAAAATATATTTATGCCACTGCATTTATTACTATTAATATTTGACATATTTATTTTATTATGTTATGCAGACGATTTTGAAATAAATAAATTTATAGATATTCCATTGCGAGACAATGGTAATACGTAGAATTATGCCGGGTTTACACTCGGCCAATGATAAGACGGGAAGTAGGCAGCGCATGCGTAGGAAGCAATTAATTTTTCAGACGGGACAATTAGATGCCAATGTACTGAATTTTTTCTTACTGCGCATGCGTTTATAGAATTTGGCGGGTTTTTTTGGCGTGAAAAAATTGATCACTAATTGTATATTAATTCCGATATTTTTTTATCTTTATTCTTTCTGATGCGAGGTTGTGTTCTTTTTTTTCATTTTAAATGCCATTTCTTTCCTACAGTTTTCCAAATTTAGGTATGTTGACCTTTTTTTTTATTTTACCTTATTTCTTTGTGTAAATATCCGTCGTTTTAACACGATACACAGTAAAAAAAAAATGCCAAGGCTGCCAAAATGACAATTTATAGCCAAACATTGAATGCCTGAATCTATCTTATGAAATTGCGGAAAACATAAATCAGTCCCTTTCTGCGCATGCGCTGCCTACTGACCGTCTTATAACTGGCCGAGTGTAAACCCAGCATTACTTTGCCTTTATTTTTTGATATTCCTATTTTATTTTTTAAATATTTTTACAACATATTTTTTATTGATTTTCAAAGATAGAATTAAATTTCAGATAAAAAAAATTACAGCCGAGTGAAATATGTTGAAAATATTACCATAAAATAGGGTCCTTCAGAATAGAAAAGTGTAAAAAAAAAGTTGATTCACTAATATATCATAAAGTGTGTGAAATTCGATTTAAATATTTCATTCTATCAAATGAATCGATGAAGAGCAAAATAAATAATTTATTTTATTCCTTCCGCTATCTCTGAAATTGCATATCGTGTTTTGTCATTAATCTGTTTTCATTTTTGAATCTATAAAGAGATAAATCATAATTCTACATATATCATGTCCAATCTCTTTTCATGAAATTTTTCAGCATTCAAATTCTACTCTTAGATTAACAAGAAAACTTCGATTTTATCGTATTAATTTCTGAAACTGCCATTGTAAAATACGTCATTTCTACCAATTCATGTTTAGAAAGTATATAAAAAATTAAATTCCAGAGCTTAAGTTTCTTTACAAGCTGCTTTAATTTATAACGTACAACAACTATGTAAATACCCACATTAATCCTATATCTAATGGCTATTTTTAAGATTGACTTTAATTAAAAATAATCGTCGCTTCAAATAAAATTCCTTGACTAAATTTCATACGAGATTATATTTAAATGAAAGTTTCTAAAAATATTTTGTATGAGGTTTAAGGATATTTATTTAAAGAGCCGTGTTTTAGCAGTTGATAAATTAATTGAAATAAATTTTATTTTGAAGTTTAAATTATCATCGTCATAATCTAAAATAGACTCTATTAATTATCTAAGGAATTAATTTAATTCCTAGGATTAAAATAGGCAAAGTAATATGATGAATGCAAATAACTGAAATTGATGCGGAGAGCAAATATTCATCGTAATTTGAGAATTTTTGGATTTTTTTAGCGATATTAATTCTGCAAAATAATTGTGTGAATTTGCCGTTTCTTTAAAAGCCTGTTAAACAGTTTTTAGGTTCGGAATATATATACTTTGTAGAGGGAGATTTACAATTCGAGAGAAACGTTAGATTTTTTTTATAAAAAATTTTTTGTATTGATTAAAAATTAAGGAGAATGAATGTATTAAGAAAATATTATCAGATTTCGGGATCATACAAAAAATAATTTTAATATTCGAAAAAAAATCTTTTTGGTGATATTAATGAAGTTTTCGAAAATGGGTTCTTTAAACTTGTCTATATTTAGAAAAGAATTTTTAATGTAAATTATAACAGCAGTTTTTAATGGTACAAAGAATTCAAATCGCGCATATTATATTTTTATAATTGTTTTTAGATATATTTTATAGGAATATTTTTAAATGTAGAAATTTTTATTAAGTTTTTAATGTTTCATATTTAATCAAATGCTCTTATTTTCTTCCATTATTAAAATATAAAGTTTTGAAATAATATTTATTTTTATTCTTTTCTATATGGATCTATTTTTATTAAGAAGCAGAGGTTTTAAAATAGAAATAAAGGGTGTCCCAAAATTAACACAAGATTTGTTGTCACCACTCATGCAGTAAAATCTTGGCAATCCTATTAAAAAAATCATTTGACAGCTGATAATTTAGGGATGGCAAAAATGAAGCGTTACGCGATAGAACAACATGATTGAATTCTTGAACAATATTTCAAAAATAAAGAAAGTATGGCGGCCACAATTCGAAAATTTGAGAACTGACCACCGGGACAACATGATCCTCCAGAATCTACTGTATTGGGCCATCTATGAATTTCGCCTCAAATTCACATCAGGCCGTGACGTTTGGGAAATGTAGTGATTGTTCTTGCACAGCTTGAAGATTGGTAGAATCCTATATGCAGTAGTTTTATGCGTTCACAGCACCATATAAGTGGAAATGAATATAATCAATCCATAGCATATGCGAGTCTAGTGAGAACGCAAAGCATGCGGAGAAATTTTGAGGTTTCACTTGTTGCATGAAATGCATCGTGTAAGAGTATAATCCCTGAATTTTGCTTAAGATCATATTCGAGGTTGCCCACGGAATACTCTGTGCTCGTGCTATTGAGCAGACACTTGCAGTAGCATTTGAAGAACTTGTAATTGCTTCAGCTGTTACAATTTCAATTTCTTCTAAAATTGTCGACTCTCTTGCACGTCTTCCCCTTCTAGTTGCAACATCTTTGACTGTATTTTCCTTTTAACTGCATCATACCTTCAACTGCAATTTCCGACTTGAAATCTTTCCTTAAATTTTTCATCCTCTGGTAAATAAAGACTATTGCTGAAGCATAGCTCGCATTCTGATACAATAGTTCTACCATCAATGCGTATTCTTTCTTGGTCAGAATCATATTTACTGCGGGCAAACGATTTCTTTTAAACATATGTATCGCTTTTATAGCAAAATTAAAATAGTTACTCATTAGTATATGCTTTAAGTAGTACCGATCCATCAATTGGTAAAATTACAAGCATTTTTTTCCGATCGGAACCTTTTTTCCACGTCTGAGTAACTAATGTTTGAAATTTCATTCAGATCCTTTCTGTAGAAACAGAGCAACGAGTCTCTTGGTACACTCAATTTAATTTTAACTATCCTGTACTTTAAAGGTCAAGATCAAATTAAGGTGAAACCATAGACCATGATTAAGAAGTTGCGTAAGTTCACTAAACAGAAATGGTATAATAAAGTCTTTAAAATAACATGAATTGTTAAACAAGATTTAAAGTTATATACAAAGTTGTATATATTGTTAAACTCAAGCGGGTCTTCAACAAAACCGAATATTAATCATAATAATATACAGACAAAGTTTCGAAACAACTTTTCCATAAGAGTTAATGCATTCTCCGAAAATAATGCATTCTACAAAGTTTCCTGCAACTTTTTATTTCTTTTATAAAAATTCATCCCTTTAGAGTTGATTAAAAAGTTAGAGAAAGAGTAGACAATAAGTCTGGTTTATATAAAAAAACGTCTCTAAACAAATTTAGTGCTACTTCATAAAGTTTATGACACATGAAGAAAGAAAATAGGAACGCGGCACATAAAAGCCAACATTTTCCCCCTACCTTAGACAACAATTTTTATCATATTATTAAAGTTCACAGAGAACGGTTCCATACCAATCTCTATGGGGTTTTTTTATATACACATCAAGGGAATAAGGAAAGTATAGCGCATCTATATAAAAAAAAAAAATTCCTTCTTTAATCTTCTGTTAGGTGGTTCCATTATGTACATCATACTGAATTCAGTAGTCTCTTGGATTACATATTCTTTTTTCATTTGCCATGCCTTAATTTTTAATGTTTTAAATAACCATAGATTTATTTCTTTTTTATATCTTTTTTTATTCCTATTATACTGTAAAAGAACTGCCATATTTCTTTTAAATTTTCTGTTGTTGTTGTTTCTTATTGCACTTGCCACAGGCAAGCCCGCTGTTCGAAGGCAGCTGATTTAAGCCTGGGGGGAGCGCCTTTTGTTTCTATAGTAGCGCCATCTAGGGCCAAGAGAACGACTATAGCTACACACACGTTGCAACCCTTTTTACGGGGCAGACATCTTTCACGCATTTTATTCACTCACTCATCCACAATTCGTAATTTAGACCTGAATCAGAAAACGATCGCCCCTGATCCAGTACCCCCAGTGGTATTACTCTCGACATGGAGGACTTTGTGACCACGACAGATTTATACGCACGCGGGGAATCTTCGGCCGGCGGGGTTCGAACTCGCAATCGGAGGGACGCGAATCCGACGCTCTACCAACCAGACTATCCCGGCCGTAAATTTAAATTTTCTAACTACTAGGAATATACTTTTCAGAAGTCAACATAAAATTGTAAAAAAATATATATAGTAACATAAATCGCGCCACATTTAGATAATCAATCAATAATTTTTATAGAAAATTCAGTCACATCCTCGAATTTATTAAGTATTATATAATAACATTGAGAAGAAAATAAAAAGAATTGCGACTTGTAAGCAATCCAAGAGATCGGAATTGCTTTTTCCCACCTTCGGTAACGGTGAATTAAACGTTTTTGCAACTCCATTCCTCGAAAATCTATGAAAGTAGCTAAAAGAATATGAAGTCGTTTAATTACCAAGAAATGTTGAATGAATCCAAAAATATATATTATATAAAGTCATTTCATGAGTCGCATCAGCCGTACATCACACGAAAATAAATTATCTCTAATGTAACATTCTGATATTCAGTATTGACCATTCATAAGGTATTCTAAAATTCATCATAGAGATGAATTCTGCGTCATTTGTGCTATAAATGCAGTGTGACAACTGACAACCTGAATCGCCATCTGGGCCGATTCTGATCTGCAAATCAGAAAATTATGGGACTCATTGAAATGACTCATGTGATAATTAAGTTGTTTTTTAGGCTGTGTTTCCTGTGGCATCGATTGAAAATTCAGAACTGTAACGTTCAAAACTTCACCATTTTTAATATATTGCTCAGCAATTAAACCTTGTTGTTATTTCGTGTAGCGCTCTATTTTTAACAAACTTAAACTGTCAGCTGTCAAGATGTCATTCTTTTTTTCATTATTTTCTCGCACAAATGATGTAAAATTCAAATCTTGCATGAATTTTGGACACCCTATATTAAACTATAGCATGCCTTGTTTGCTCTTTATAATGCTTGCCTTTGAAGACATGTTTTTTGAGGACAACACACGTTGAACATATACCAAGATTTATAATATGGGAATCAATTTTCTTTGGTAGTATAACTACTCTACACACCATGAATATTTTTCTCTAATGTTGTGTAAAAACTTCGTTAAACTAACTTATACAGTGTATCACAAAAGGCCATTGACTATTAAGATTAACTATTAAGATTAGTTCTGAAATAAATCATTGTTAAGATAAACTATCGGAACCAAAGTGTGATCATTAGAATGGAATCTTTGCCTATTAATTAAGAAAAGAAAAGACCGCTCGTAATAAAATTTGCAACATTGATTTTAAGAAATACGAATTTTTAACAATACTGCTACTTGTATGTAGCGAAACAAATCCAATGATAAGTAACATACAGTATCAACGACAAGCCTTTGTTCTTGATACTGGGACGTACTTATAGTTACATTAATTTCCAGTTTGAGCGACACATGAGGCTATTATGAGTAGGAATTCCTCATTTTGAATCCCATCAAAAGACAAGAACGATATTTAATTTGACGTCCCATGAAACTTTCGTTAAAAACCATTAAGAGAGTATTTGGAATAGAACATCGGATTTAACTTGCATCAGGCCTACATACACGGCGAGTTTTCAGTATAAACAAATTCCCTAATAAGAGCACCTCAATTCCGAAGGCCATAATAGCTTACAACTAGGACATAGAACTCTTTCTGTGTTTTGATAGTAAAAGTTCATAGAAACTACTTCAGAAACGATACATGTTTTATTCATATAATTGATACTGTTGTGTTATTGTGAATTTATATTTCATTAAACGTGAGTTGTACGTTGTAGCTCATGTATTGTCATCTATTGTTTCTGTTAATGCCAAAGAATCTCATGTAGTGGCCACTCTTACCGCTTATAATCTCAAGTTTTAATGTAAAAAATATTATGTTTCTTTTTAATTTATAGATTTTTAACGTTTTCAAACAGGATTTTCGGAACAAGCTATAATTAACTTTTATTTCTCCCTTTAGTTGCTTCTCGTAAGATGAAAAGATATTTTGTAATTCAGGCTATATATTCAAGACTTAAAATAGCTTTCCTTACTAAACATACATCGTTAAAAGAGAAGATATGTTGTGTTATTTATTGGCATTTTCGTTTTATTTTTCATCCTTTAATTTTTTCATCCTCTATTTATGATTTTTTTTTATTATTATGTTTCATTTTATACTGGATTCTCCTTTCTTTACTAAACATACATCGTTAAAAGAGAAGATATATTGTATTATTTATTGGCATTTTCGTTTTATTTTTCATCCTTTAATTTTTTTATCCTCTATTTATGATTTTTTTTTATTATTATGTTTCATTTTATACTGGATTCTCCTTTCTTTACTAAACATACATCGTTAAAAGAAAAGATATATTGTGTTATTTATTGGCATTTTCGTTTTATTTTTCATCCTTTAATTTTTTTTTTATCCTCTATTTATGATTTTTTTTATTATTATTATGTTTCATTTTATACTGGATTCTCCTTCCTGACAGAAAGCGGACAAATATAACTATCAATCCAAAGAATACAATTTAACTTGTATTATAATAAAACCTAATTTTTATTATTATATTATTATTTAATGTTATTTATTTATAGATTTTAGTTTATTTTTTCTTAACAAATTTAATCTTTTTTGATAGACAAAAAATCTATACATAAATCTTTCTTTAAACAATTTCAAACTCTTTATATCGCATACATCATCAAATTCATTCTTTTCTATATTTTCTACAAACTTATTGCCGTCCTATATCATAACACAGCTAATATATCTGCAGTTCTTGAGATTGATGGCATTCAAATTCGACTGATGACACATCCGACAATGAACAGAGTTATTTTCTACGACATCCTTAACTGCTGCTGTTTTCAACAGCTGTCTTCGATGGCTGCTAATCAAAATCTCATTTGCATGAATTCGGAGTCTTTCACTGGAACTGATTAGTCAACTATCCTGGGAATTGATTCCCATGAAACTGGAAAAGGATTCGCCGATGTCAATGTAAACGGGCGCTGCAAAAATAAACCTAATTAATTTGACGAGAGGAAATAATGAGCCTGGTAATGTAAAGATAAGATTGTTTACACCTACCCAAGAGCTTCCTAATTAGTATGAAATATTTAGGAATTATTATCATCATTCGTCTAATTAATAGATATGTTTATCCTGTAGCAAGTCGATGTATTCACCTAGGAATTCGGAATCTCGAATTAAACGATGTGTATTTATTAAAATTGGATTGTTATGCGAAAATGAGAAATGGTCATTAGTTTAATGGAAATCTGAAAATTTTACAGTATATACTGTAGGGATTAGTTAATTTTTGGAATTAATATTTTTAATCCCGATGTTACATCAAGCTCTGAAAAAAATGCACTTATTTTTATATATTTACTGTAACATTCTTTCGAAATCCTTGTATAGGTCACGCAACAGTATAAATATTCAATAATTTTTACTGTGATTCTTTTAATAAAAAGAACATTTTAATTAATTTTTGTTTACTTGTATATATAAAGGGTGATCAAGAAATAACAGATGTTTGGAGCCCATTAGCGTGTTATGTACTGGAAGAAATATAACAAAAATTTGGCCACCATACAATTAAAGTATGCGGTTTTGATTTATGAAGAAAAAAATTAGTACCAAAAAACGCCGATAGGTCAAATCTTGGCCCTGCAAGCGCATAATATGTAAAAAAAGAATACATAACTGCCAATGGAAGCAGTAATTAGCAACACACCAAATATCAATGAAGAACGTTTATTATAGCAACTTACAAATTTGGCGATATACGAGGTTTTCGACGGTGGTTCGCAGCATATCGGCATTTATTCGTCTGACATGTAACGTTATTTAATATTTTAAAGTAGGAATGTCAGGAACATGTCCTTGACATACAACGCCTTTCAAGTGAACCAGAACCGTCTCACAACCGGAAATTACCAAGATTCAGACCAGTGTCATCAGTTAATGGGTGTTACCTTATACGGATAAAATTTCGGGATCTTACGCTATATCTTCTGCATCGTCAAGAATGGGATATCTGTCGTGATATTGAACGTGCAATGCTGATAACCTGCTTATTAGCTATTGCCTCATCCATAACGGCAATTGCAGCTTCTTCAACTTGTTCCTGCTTGATAACTTTACGTCCTCGGCCTGGTTGCACACCAAGAATTCCCGTTGTTTCAAATCTTTTAACCATTCTTCGTAAGTTAGTTATAGTCATCGGTCCTCTACGTAACTGTTTTAACTGCCGGTATTCACGAAGAGCAGCACTGGCATTTTCATCCCGCTGATAAAAATGCTTGATTAATAAGGCGCGTTCACGTAGTGACAACACAATCGACGGGCGAATTCTTTCAGAATGACATAAATTCTTCCTTCCTTTTAGGCAACCCTTCTTTTTATCTTCGATGTCATGTCATAAAGTATAAACAAATTACATAATAAAAATTTCGATCGCAGCGCCAGAAGTTCCCTATCGGCGTTTTTTGGTACTAATATTTTTTCTTGATAAATCGATACCGCATACTTTAATGTGTATGGTGGCCAAATTGTGTTATATTTCTTCCAGTGCATAACACGCTACAGGGCTCCGAACACCTCCTGTTACTTCTCGATCACCTTGTATATATGATATGTATTTACTAGAACTGAATTGATAAGCAAAAGTCAAAGAATTTTTATGGCAATCTGTAAATATTTCCTTAGATGTTGCACGGACTGGCTTATTTTTAGAATTAATGTTTTAAATCTTGGTGGTACACCATACTCAGAATAAAACTTTTTTATAGTGACATTATTTTGAAATCCTTGTATAGATCACGTAGCTGTACAAATGTTCAGTAATATTTATTGTGAATCGCCGAATAAAAAGAAGAATATTTTAATGAATTGATACTTATATGTAACGTCTATTTACTAGAACTGGATTCATATGCAAGAGTCAAAGAATTTTTATAGCAGTCTGAAAATATTTTCCTATATATTGCAGGGATTGCTTCATTCAATTCTTACTATTAGTCCACACTCTCCCTATATATATTTATGCGAGTATCTTGTTCAAATTTTCAATCGTTAATAAAATACTTGTATTTATCCACTCAAGTTCAAATACATTTTTTAAAACTTGTAGTGGATGACACTTGATGTTAATACAGATTTTTCAAATATTAATTCATTAGTTATTAAATTTAATAAATTTTTAATACTTTAAATAGAGTTTTAGCCGTTTGTTATGAAGTTTGAAATCAGCAGGCAGTAGCTCAATTGGTAAAATGCAAGGCTTTCGGCATTTTTCACGTGAAGGTGAAGAATGCGAGTTAAATTCTTGCGAAAGTAGGAATTGACTTTAATTTTTTTATATATATATATTACTTGTTTTTAAAATTTATATTTCGAATTTTTATATTACAACATACTATGGATAAAAATTAAATGTTATGTATTTTAATATTCTTTTGAAGTTCGTTCAAAATCCTAAGTCATGCAATATTACAAATAAAATATTTTTTTATTGTGAAAAACCCGGATGAAGAATTTACTGTTTAAAAAGAAGACATTTTAATGATTTTATGTAAGTGCTATAATATGAATTTACTAGAACTTATTAGATTTGCAAGAATCAGAGAAATTCATAATCATAATATCAATCTAAAAATGTGACAGTATATACAGCAAAGATTAGTTCATTTTTAGAATTAATTGAATTAATTAATTTTAAATTTTGAATTATTTAATGGTGAATCTTGCTTTTATAGTATACTCTAAACAAAAATACTGTTTATTGTGGCATTCTTTTCTAAACACGTTTAAAATCTTTTCAACAGTCACACGATGGTAGGTACAAATAGAGTTAAATTTTTTGTATTGTGAATCACTGATTAGAAAGGAAACATTTTAATGAGTTATGAATTTATGAATGAGCATGATATTTATTTACTAGAACTGGATTGCTATTCAAGAAACAAGAATTGTAGATATTTCACTGATATTGGGGAAATTAAACGATATATATTGTAGATATTTCACTGATATTGGGGAAATTAAACGATTTATATTGTAGATATTTCACTGATATTGGGGAAATTAAACGATATATATTGTAGATATTTCACTGATATTGGGGAAATTAAACGATATATATTGTAGATATTTCACTGATATTGGGAAAATTAAACGATATATATTATAGATATTGATTTATTTTGCAAATCCATATTTTGAATCTTGAAAATCTGTGCAACAACACACTCTGAACGACGATTAAAAATTATATGAAAGTGATAAGGTGAAAGTAAGATTTTTAAAGCAATTAATTAATCACGATATTAAGATGGAAATATTAATAAAGCTCGAAATATCAGTACAGTATTAGTAAATATTGTAATAATGAAGCATTTTAGATTGAATAGCACTTGCAATTATCCTGATTTCAAAAAATGGTAAAAACTAGCAAAATGAATTTCAGTATATAATCTTCATTTCAAAATTGTAGATCTAAAAGATTTATTAAAAAAATATCTGCTTTTTATCCATTGAAAATACTCGAATCAATTACAACTATCATACCATAATAGTCTTAAAATAATATCCTTAGGATGCCATATTTTTCTGCTAGAAGCATCACTGGAACACTTCTTTTGGGATTAATAATAAAATTTAGTTAATATCAAAAATACTTTTTGCTGGAAGAAAAGCGAAAAGTTACATGTCGAAATAGTAAAGAGCTTCACGAAGTCCAAGTATGTTCTTTCAAGCCAAGAAACTCTATAATACATTCTGGTAGGTTATTATTAATTTTGGCGCGAACGTGGCACAGATTTTTCTGAAAATCAAATCCAAAAAGATAAAAATGCAGATTTTCATCTCAGTTCAGTTCTCTGATTCTATTTAGGTCCTCACTTGGGCAATTATCTCTTCATGCCTGGAAGTTGATTGCCAACTAATTGAACTCCAGTCAGTTAAACATTCTAATATGCTGTCACTTTTAAAGGGGTTGCAACTATTTGTTGAAACCAGCAGATCATTTCCTACTTGAAAATTGTCTAGCTTTGCACAAAATTTAGAACAGTTGCGTGATCAACTTTTTCCAAGTTTGTTTATTTTTTCAAAACTGAAAATTAATTTGTACTTACTTAATTGATTAACAGCTGTAGAAGTACTGAAAAATTCCTTCATATTTATATCAAACATCTAGCTTAGTTTGTTTACGCACAAAGCATTATGGCCGGTACTTTATATCGGTTTATACTTTATACCGGTATCCAAAATATAAACTAAATAAATATTGCAGTTAAACGATAATTGCATTATCAAACTTCTAACAACAGGTTTCTTACACTACGCTGTGGCGTCACTACCTTTTCCGCTCTCTACAAGCGAGATTGATTTCAAAATTAAAACCTTCCGCTCGCTTTATGTGAATCGAGCAATCAAACCGTTTATTATCCGTCCTACCTAGATATCTAGATTCCTAGAATGGTAATCATTGAAGCAGCTCTGAGACGAAAACTAACGGTGAATCATAAGGACCATCACCGGCTACGATCTAATCCCTCCTGTAGGAGATGCACGCTGCCCTTGCTGTGGAGATAGCTCAACTTTGCAATATTACTGCGCCCAATGGGAAAAACTTGAACCTGCTAATTATCCGGCAACTTCTCATCCTCGTTGTGTCTGCCTGTGAGGGATTTCATTCGAGTAAGCAAGAATTTATTTTATTTCAAAAATGAATGGAATAGGCACTAACCTTATCAACCCCATAAAATTCTAAACTTTATCATGAAAGGAATATTACAAGCTTCATTGTTTCATTTTTTGTTGCTTATCCCCCCTTGGATTGAATTCCAATTGAAAGAGGGGTGCAATAGTTTCTGAGGGTAAAGAGCCCTGAACACCCGAGGGCAGAAGTCTGACTTTAGCTCACAAGAAGATGACGTTCACTCACTGGCACAGCCACTTCTCACAGGGTGCTCTTTCACATACTTCACAGACCGACCGAACACAGGGTAGTAAACAACCATGTCCGAACAAGGGCTCGAACCTGGGATGTCCATATCACGGGGATTACGCTTTATCCCTAGGCCAGGACGCCGGCCTTTGTTTGTAACATACATAAATAAAAATTTTGTATCAAAAATAGAATATGGCTTCCAGCATTGAATATTTAAACCACAGGGAAAAGATTAGAAGCTTTAGACTTGAAACGTTTTTAGAGTCGCCAGAATATCCTTGTGTTAAGAGAAGAAAAAAAAACTTCTTTTTTTAACAGGAGGGACAATGTTTAAAATACAATGTCTCTCAAATAAAAATTTTTTATTCAAGTAATTTAAATTTATTGTCATATATGTATTGATAGTGTCTCCCAATTCAAATAAAAAGGACTGTATATTAAAAATCGTAAATTTTTAACAAAGAATGGTTTATATATCAAAATTATCATGTTTGAAAAAACTTATTTAGTATAATTTTGAATTCATATTGAAAAAACAACTTAAATTTTGTACGTATACCGTTGTTCCTTCTCAAATATCAAAGAAAGAGTTTATAAGTTCATACTCGATTATTAGTTCTAATCATCTTTTATTTTTATTCTTCTTTGTCTGAATACAAAAGCAAATTATCGTCTGTTTATTTAGACACGTTGCCATGAAAAAGATGAATAAAGACGTATAAAAATCTAATTATTTAGGTTCCATGGAAATCATGTGCTTAATTTTATTATTTTGTTCATAGATAAATAAAAAATTTCAATTATATTAAACACTAATTATGATTTTGATTCTTTTTCTGAAGAAAGTTGTTATAAATAAAAAAATCTCAGCACTTATGTTTGCATAGTTTTGTTTCATCAGATACCATTTGCTTCGTTTTATTGTTAAAATTGTGAATGAATACAAATTTCGATTTAAAAAAAATACTTGTTATAATTCTGAAAACGATAATTGCGTTTTCTATTGATATCTTTTGCGAAACAATGTATAGTGTGAAAACATTCAGAAATAATTTTTTTGAATTTTGATTTTATTCATAAAATGAAAAAGTTTCTTAGTTAAAAAGATTTTTTTTAACTTGTTAGGTACGTTTGTATTGAATTTTATTGTTGCGATACTTCTATTTTTGACATCTATATTCAGTAATTTTATTTCACAGTATGAGTATATTGAATGCGCTGGTCTATCATTCTGAAAGTCAAGCAAATTTCTTTCAAAATTCATTTTCTGATGATACAGAGATTCCCAAAAAGCATTAATGGATTTGAAAATCGATAAAAAAAATAAAAATAAGGACAGAATGCTACAGAAATGTGTTGTTTGAGTTCTTAACGCTTAAGGAATCAGAAAATTCTATCCCACTAAATAGCAAATTTCATTAACATTGCTACCAACAGGTGGCGCTGCAGGCGATTCAGTTAAAACGAAGTATTTGAGATAAGGAAATGTTTCCACGTTGTTTCTGCAAACTGCTATTATATTGAAAACATTCCATTTTTTGCAAAAATCCTTGCGACATTTTCAAACCGGTTTTTATTTTTTCTATTTTGCAATGCCCCCTGTCGGTGGCAATGTTCACTAACTTTATAATTTGGTCAGATAAAATTCCTTCATTTTCCAAGCGTACGATACAATTCTTTTGCGTTCTTTTTTTTATTATTATTAATTTTCAAATCCATCAGCTATTTTTGAAACACCTTGTAATTAAAGTTAGAGGTAAAACCTGAAGAATTAATGTAAAACTGATAAAGAATTCCATTGGAAAGCTAGACATTTTTTAAATTGTTTAGAGATAAGTCTTCAAAAATTGTTAAATTCCTCATTTTATTAAATGCTTTCTGTATGTTGGTTCTAAACTTCTATTTATTTATTAATTGATACTGTTAAATTTAGTAATAGATTCCACTGCAAACTGATCATGAGTTTATCTTAGTCAATGTTTCTTCAAAACTTCATGTCTTATTTTTATGGGCGCAACATAAATTTAGGATAAATATGTCCAGAAAGAGAGATCCAAGGACTAATGGAAATAAAATGCAGTGGACAGGATATTTTTTGCCAATTGAAGAGTATTTTAAACATAATAAAATAACTGCCATCCATATAGAGATAAAGCAATAGACATCAATTTTAAAGCAATAGACCTCTATCGAAAAATGATGCACAATATTATCTTCTTAAAAACTCTTTCCAAAGAAAAAAGATATGAAAATCAAATAGGATGATGTTTCAGCTGTAACAAGGATAAGCGAATATTTAATATCAAAATTTTTGAAAATCATTGATTGATTGTCATTGTACAAGGAGGTCGCGGTAATGTCCCTTTTCTTAAGCATTGTCACAATCCAGTACAAAACATCTACACTACTGTCTACCTTGGTGTAATATCTTTGCCTAGCAAATGGTTTGAACTGACCAGCGTCCATAAGCATTCTTACTATTTAAAAGCAACTGAAAGACGAATTACCAACAGAACTTCTTTCTACATAATATTTGTATTGCATTACTTATAATTACTTTAAATTTTTTTAAATTCCTTTCTGCAAACCAAAAGTACAAAACATCTACACTATTGTCTGCCTTGGTTTAATATCTTTGCCTAGCAAATGGTTTGAACTGACCAGCGTCCATAAGCATTCTTACTATTTAAAAGCAACTGAAAGACGAATTATCAACAGAACTTCTTTCTACATAATATTTGTATTGCATTACTTATAATTACTTTAAAATTTTTTAAATTCCTTTCTGGAAACCAAAAGTACAAAACATCTACACTACTGTCTACCTTGGTGTAATATTTTTGCCTAGCAGATGGTTTGAACTGACCAGTGACCATGCGCATTCTTTCTATTTAAGAGCAACTGAAAGACGAATTATCAACAGAACTTCTTTCTACATAATATTTGTATTGCATTACTTATAATTGCTTTAAAAAATTTTTTAATTCCTTTCTGCAAACCAAAAGGCAAGGAAGTTTCCTTTTTGTCTAATTAAGTGAAGTATATTATTCTTACACATAAAATATCGTTCATGGAATTAAACTGTGAATCCGTGTCTCTAGCGTCAAGTTTAGACACGATTTTCTACCTCGAAGTCACCGTAAAGTAGGCTAACTCAGAACAACAATACATAAACTTACATAAATTGTGTTTTTATTCTAATAATAAGAATGCCGCCTTTAAATTTAAGAAAAAGCAGATATTTAAAAAAATTTAGTATGAAAATAGTTTTATTGTGATAAAGTAAATATTTAACAAACTTGAATAATTTTTCTATCTTTATCAACTAAGCAGTTTTAAGGAAATGGAAATTTCACGAAAAGACTATTTCATAATTGACTCCTCTTTTGAACAGGATAACCAATTATAAACTTGTCCATGATTTTAACCCTCTAAAAAACCATATGATCTTTTTGATACGTGATCGAATTCTTAAAAAAAATTATGTATCAATACAAACGAGATGTTGGTAAAAATGAAATGAGGACTTTCTCTTACATTATTATCATTTTATATTGAAAAAACTAATATCTTATATTTAACTTATCAGTGCTAAAAGGCCCTAAACGCCCATTCAACAAAATAATGATGGATGTCCTAGACATTCGGCCATCGATACGAGATTTTCTTTCCCTTTCTTTACGTATGCTTGACTACATACACGATACTCCTATTTTGCACGTTAGAGATGGATTTGAAGGACAGAAAAAGATTCTGGGAACTCTGATAGGATGACCGAGAATATATTTGCTTAATAGCTATCTGCTAAGTAGAGAGCTTTTTATATTAACCTCTTAAGAAGCCATTATGGTTTGTAAGGTGGATAAAGATTTTTTTTTTCTTCTCTGTGCAAGAAACACTCGGACTACCAGTATTCTAAAACACCTGAATTCGAATAATTTTAAGAATGAGAGACTTAATGCTCAGTAAAATTATCAAATATCTCAATTCTAGTTAACAACAAATGAAGAATTTTCTTAGGCACTAAAGGACAAAGTATTTATTATTTTCGATAATAAATACTAATTTGTCATCCAATTGTCCTAATTATTTTTGAAATAAAAATTGTTCCATATTCAGTAAGCATTTTTCAACTATAGAACTCATCATAGCACACACACTCAATGGAGAAAAGAAAATTTTCTATCGCTATCTGATCTTACATGCAACCGGCGGAATCATGGTTTGATTCACAAATGAGATAATCTGTCCATTTTCCAATTGAAGATTATCTCTTGACTAAGATTTCACGGTTTTTCAAACCCGATTTTAAAAAAAAGATTTTTAAAATAAGTTTGTCACGTTTGAAAACCGGTTTTTAAATTAAGGAAACCGGTTTTCCGGAACGCCTGGATATTCCTCTTCTTTAATAAAAATAAACAAATATTTTGAATTTTATCGGTTGGGACTGATTCGTCTAGCAGCTGAAGGCTTAGGGCGAGGAGATGCCAATTTATTAACAAGTAAAGCTATATTTCAATTTCTGTTAAATGCACTAAAAAATTTAAACACTGAAATAAGTTTGAAATTATCATATGCTTCAGAAGAACGAATTCAAGAAAGAAGACAAGTAGAATTAGCAACTATTTAGCTGTATTTTCAAAATACACAAAACATTTCTAGTTCAACGAAGAAATCTAGTGTACTTTCTTTAGCTCCAAAAACCGAAATTATCAAGCTATCTGGAGAGATATTGTCTAGAATATTTCCGAATTCTTATGTGGAAACCGATTTTGATGAAGAGCAAATCGAAGAAACTACTCATCAGAGTAATGCTTTTGTAAAAGAAGCCATATAAAAATCAATTCATAAGTTTCTTCAAGACCATGAAAGAAAACTTACAAATCCAAAGGCACTGAAAGCTGAATTTTCATTATTTGAAGCATAGAATAAAAGAACAAAACACTTAGATTTGTTATTTGATGCCCTGAAAGCTATAAAACCAAGCCCAGTAGCTAGTAAACGAATATTTTCAATTTCAGGCAATATTGTGCCAAAATAAGAACAAGACTTAGCCACCATTCAGTGGATATTTTATGTTTTTTGAAATCCTGTTTTCTTGAGAGAAAATAAAATTAGTGAAATAATATAAATATTATTTGAAATTTTTGTTTGAGTTTTCGTTATTTTGTGCAAGTAATATATAAATATGAATCCTTAACTTTTTTTTTATATTTTGACTTTAACTTTGATATTGATTTCGTTTTTAATTATTTTATATAAATTAAATTAAATATTTTTCCCTAATCTAGTTTTTTTTTTTTTTGACAAAAATTTGAAAACCAGCTAATACCAGGTTCTTTGAAATATTGAATTCGAAAACTCGGTTTTTGTATAAACCCTACTCTTGACGTATGTATGTACGAAGATGCCTGTTAAAATCGAACAGTAAATGAATTCAATTTTACAAATATTTCGAAAGTAATATTTTTTTAAAAATTGCATGTGTGCACAAAAAGATATAAAATAACCTCATTCTCTCGTTTTTCTGTAAAAACATGTGAAAAATCAGTAGCATTACTAGGATTTACAAGTGACGGTCGAATAGGAATAAAATATCTCTGCAGTATACGTACAGTATACCGTATACTGTACTGTAATTTTTGATGGATTTCCACATGTTATGGCTGTAAGATAAAAAATTCAATAAATATTTTTTGGGGTTTAGTGCCATCTGTTGTCGAATTTTGAAAATGATTTTGAATTTTGTAAGATTTACTATAGGGAAATTTGTTAGAGGTGTGGAAAAGAATATTTGTCCTTCGATGCATTTTAAACATTATATTTGGACTAAGCAGATATTAATAAGATCTTGAAATTCGGGGAGAAATATTTTAGCAAAAAATAGGCGATTATTTAATTTTTTTAAAAAATCTGTGTAGAATTTAACAAAAATTAGATTAGCTATATTTGTGACTTTTTCGAAGTAACGCGAGAACTACTTCTGTATGAACCTTGAGATTGTAAACTCTGTATGAACCTTGAGATCGTATGACACTGAGGCCAGCACCAGTTTCCCTCCACCATATTTTCTCACCACACCAACGGAGTATGTTGGTCTCTCGATATTAGGTTCAGTATGAGCCTGACTTGCATGCATGACTTAGATGAAATCAGGTTTCAAATTTAGGAACCTCCAGTCTAATAGCCCATGCCAATAATAATCATTAATTGATCTGTATAATATTTTTCATCTAATGCTAACTTGACATTCGAGAGGTTGTGTCAATTTATTTTACTATGTTACTATGAAGCTTTGCTCAATTAATAATTCTATTACTTATATCCACATGTTTTTATTTATATATAAGAAAACTTTTGTCAAGTTTATGTGTAAAACGAAATAAAGTAATATGAAAGAAATAAGAAATGAATTTTACGCTAAAGATAAACTGCAAACGATTCTATTTATTTTCGATTTAGTTTTATTCGAGGTTTAAATTCTAAATAAAATTTTCAGAAATCATTTGAAATTTATTCTCCTATTCTGTACTACAAGATTCCATTCCATTTTTCAAAAAAGTGGATTCTAAAAAATCAGCAGGCGTTAGAAACACATAAATAAATATAAGTTTTAAAAGCCTAAAATGGCTTAAGAGAAAAGATTTTATAAATTTTGTTGAGTTTGAACTTTGGAAAAACTTTTACTTCTATCAGAGATACAAAATATTGAATTTTAAAAGAGTCTCTTAACATCGGGCTGTCGATTTTAATCATATCGTACGGGCTATGTACAAGTTTCTAGCCTATTGCTTATGACGCCGTTGTTAATATTTAAACTTTCTTTAACAGCTAAAAGTGTTTAAAGAATATTTTCCTGGGGGAAGGAAGAAAATTTGCTGTTTCACTTATGCATATTTGGAAATTGTCGAAAATAGACCTAGGTTAAATAAAGTCAGCATTAATATTTAATGTCTGAATTTTTACTTTATTGTCTAGATGAAAGATTACGTCCTCGTGGCTATGGTGATAATGAATATACTATCGTTTGCTTTTTACAGCTGAACTTTCAAAAATGTTCGTTATTCTGTGTATAACGATTGTAATGCAATAGATTTTGATTTTAAAAGCTCTTTTCTAAATGCTGTGAACAGGAGCGTTTGCAAATAATTATTAGCTAGGATATCTAAAAATTATTTCACTTAGATATTAATTGTTCGTATAGGATGTTGATAATAAGAATCATTAAAAATTTCGTTCAGTTTTAAATTTTTTTTCTTGCTGAACTTCCATGTAAAAAAAAGTTATATTTATTTGTCATTTTAAGCACAGACAAATAAAAATCCGTATTCCTTAAATATAAATTCTTGGGAATCTATGGAATCATAAGCAAAATTCCTTAAAAGGAACCATAAATGACTGCCACCTCCCTATTTGCCTGCTCATGCGTATTTTGAACTACAGGATCATAGCGCCGATAACACGGATATTGCTCTTCTATGAAGCCATCTTTTATAAGAAGTACATACCGTCATCGGAATAGCTACCATTATAATTACGTCCCATTGTTACACCCGTAACGGAAGCAAGAATTTTCTCAGTTTCCTAGCATTCTCACATTTAAAGCACCCCCAGTAATGATTCCATTAAAGATAAGTTTGTTTATTTGTACAACTGTGTATTAATACGATAACTCGAATCATAAGCTCAGTACATGAAATGTGGTATATAATTTTTCTACTAAAATCTTAGATTTGTATTTTGGACTGAATCCCCTTATGGATTCACTGATTATCGATTTGTTTTTTTCATGTATATGTTACCACTGAAGTGCAGAAATCAGTTAATCCACTTATTATCAGCTAATCTGCACATTAATAAGGTGATCCGTTAAAGTGCGGAAAATTGTTTCATTTCTCAAATTACCTAGGTAATCTGCGAATTAATTGTTAACCTGCATATTATCTACTAGACACTCTTTAATCTGCACATTATCTACAATACACTCGTTAAAGTGAAAGTAAGATCTTTGCTGGAACAACAACTTTTCTGTAATAGGACAACTTTTCTTTAAGCTTAAATTCAATGGTTATTTATTTTCGATATCTATAGAATCAAGTTAATACAATCGAGCAATCAACACATTTGTTGATAAAATCAATCATCAATCAATTGTAAAAACTTCAATGAAAAATAACAACGGAAATTCACTCGCTAACAGGCAGAAAACGAATTTGAAAACAGAATTAGCTATGCTACGCACTGGCAGCCGACACAAATTATGAGAAATAAAAGCAATCGTCGGTGACCAGCCGCTTGGCGAAACCAAATTAAAAGGGGTGGAAGAAGAGGAAGGGGTAGAAAAAAGAAATGAGAGAAACTTTTGAACTTTAACTATACGGAAGCCGCTAATTTACACATTACCTAGTTCAAATGTGGGAAAACTCGTAGCAAACGGAGCAAATCAATTAATCTGCAAATTATCTAAGTTTGCGAAATTCAACGGTAACATATATATTGTTACAAATCTGTAATTTTGCTACCCGGCATGAATAGTGTCATCGTAAGAAAGACCGTTGTACGATCTGTCCTGGGCATGCTGAGCGGGTGCCGCGATAATGACTTCTGAGCTTGGCGACAAACTCGGCGAGCATTTGGCGGCTTGGCGATGAATTTGGCGGCTTGGCGATGAATTTGGCGACTTTGGCGGCAAAATGAATCATACTGGAAAGTTCGAGAAGTTTCACGATCCATCCAGTAGGGACCAAGATACACTCAGATACGCATTGATTGGTCTGGACGATTCTAGCCCCGCCTCCCGGAACTATAAAAGACAGGCAATCTGAAGCTGCGGTGAGGAAGTCATGTGAATCGTCAGAAGTTGTGTGTGAGAGGAGTCGCTGACAAGTAAAGAAACTGGAGGATTAGACAGCAAGCAAGCTGCTGAACTATAGCGATTAAATGCGTTACTTTATTATGATTGATCAACGGTATTTTGTTGTAGGAAATTTTTTGTAACAATATAAACTTAATAGTTCCAAAGCTCATTTATGTCGATGGATGAATTCTGGCTTACGGTTATATTACCAGCAATGCAGAGTTGCATCAGATTATAAACCAAATCGGCCTTTGTTAAATTGTTTGTATATGTTAGATTGTTGTATTGGTTGTATGTCCATGCATATTTGAAAATACCTACTCGAAAACACATCGAATTAGACAAATGAGACTTCGTATGATGTTTATAACAAAATTAAAGACGAGTATTAAATTTGGAATAGAATAATCAACAAAAATACTCGCCTGGTTTTCTTTGCAATAGAACAAATCAAAACACAAATTGTACCACATTGTGTTCATAAACAATGAACACAATGTGGCACAGAAAAGGAAAACGAAAACACTTTACTTGTTTTGATTTCATTATTTGTTTTCTGTTTAACTACATTATTTACTTTCTAACTTTTCTTTACTAAAGTACTAATGCAAAGTCAAATTACAGCACATTGTGCTTATATACAAGAAAATGAAAACGAAAGACACTCTGTCTCTAATGATTTAAATATTTGTTTTCGATTTAATTTTTTATTTATTTTCTGAGTAATTCGCTTTACTATAGAGCGAAATCGAACACAAATTGTACTACATTGTGCAATTATATGAGAAAATATAAACGAAAAACACTCTCGCAGTTGTGATTTTATTAGTTGTTTACTATTTAATTGCATTTTATAATTGTTTTATTGTAAGTTGTTTACTTCTTATTTAGTTAAAAATAATTTAATTTCTTTTTTATTGCTTTTATAATTATTTTTTGTATATTATTTTCAATAAATTCTGCCGTAGTCTCCGTTTTTTTTGTGGTTGACACATAAAGTTCCTCAACTGAATTCAGGATGCTAAGTCAAACGAATGATTTAATTTTACCATCTAGTTTCCGCACTTCTGGAATTTAATTTATTTAACTTTTTTATTCTTATAATTATTTATAAAATATTATTTTCAACAAATGCTTCACTAATCTGTGTCTGATCGCTGTTCAAGCATAAAGTTTTCATTAAACGATTTCGAGATATTAATATGTGGTATAATTTAATTTTGCCATCTAATATCCGCAGTTTTGGAATTTTGTTAGTTAATTTTTTTTATCATGTGAGAACATGATGTTGTTTTGGTTAGCGGGTTTTGGAGCTCGAATTCGCGTAGGCAATGAATATTGAAGCTCAAAATCTCGTAGGCAGTGAATAAAGCAAAAGTGGCAATTTTCGTCATCATCTTTTTATCGCATATATTTTCTACCTGCTTTTACCAGCATTGCATTATTATTATTATTATGTTTGCTTCTTTGAAAGCAGATGCGTTTTTAAAAGGGTGACCTGCTTTTACCAGTACTGCTTTATTATTATGTGTGCTTCTTTGACAGCAGATAAGTTCTTAAAAGGTTGATATAGAACTTTGAAATCATAGCTGTTATTTCATCTCAAAATCGGTTCTCCAAAACTTTGTTTGCCAGCTAGAAAAATTGAAAATGAAGGTTTAATAAAATTTTCATTATATATATATATATATATATATATATAGAGAGAGAGAGAGAAAGAGAGAGAGAGGGATAGAGACCGAAAGAGAAGTCTCGTGATTGTTTCAAACCGGTTTAAAATGACTAATGACATAAATTAGTTAAGACAAATAATGACTTAAAAATAATAATGTTCTCACATGGTAACTTCAAATTTGCAATCGTAGATTTAATTCTAATTTTTCTCCAGTTTTTATTACTTTTTACTTTTTTTAAATTTTTCTCTCCCTGACCTTCGGTAAGGGATCTTAATTTTCTTCAAAGTGTTGACCGAGATAACCATATCTAAGGAAGAAATAGGCTCTCTAAGCTTCTATTTACCTCCTATTTGGAGTTTGAAATTTTATGGGTATACTAGATGTAAACAGCGCGCACATATGAAAAAATCTTGAGTAGACATTTTCTTACTAAATCATGGTAGTTCTAAAAGAAGAATATATTTTCACCCTCACTTCTAAGACGAAACCAGTTAAATAAATGAAATCTCGTAAACGATCTTGTTATTAGATAGTAACTTTGAATATAGTTGTTTAAAAGAATGAATCCAAAATCTTTTCTCAATTTTCTTGATATCAAGATAGACACATTTTGAACCCAATGGTTTAAAAGAATGAGACCCATTTCTTTACTCAGTTTTCTTTATTATATCATTAAGCTTAACAAAAGACAGTCGATAGAAATTCGTTCATAGAACACGTCGGCAAAATATGAATTCATTTCAAAATAATATAAGTGTTTACCTTTAAGGACATCATTTGAATAACGATTAACCTCTTTGAAAGTCATAGTAGGTGTCTTTCCTTGACGGAGTAAAAATTACAGATTTATCGTATCTTTCACTTCTTATTATATCGCTTCTCAAAATTAACTAGAAAAATACCAAACTTAACCAAAACCTTTCAAGTTTAGTTTAGTTATATTAACATCCCGTTCGAAAGCAACACTAGGGGTATATTGGTACGGACCTCGAAATTTTGAATCGTGGTCAGATGACGAGGACGAAGCCTGAGCTGGCTCACCAAGCTTCCACACTACACCAGCGGGAGGATATTTGGTCGCAACGAATTTAACGTGCACCAAGCCCGCTACAGGGTGGTTCTTTCATGGTTTTCGAGCCTGAAATATTCCGGCTCCGGAGCTGAGACTGTATTACCAAGCCACCGTGGCCCCCAAAATCGACCAAAGCTGGAATTAAATAATTAAAAGACGCTGTAATTTATGTAAGACGCACAAGAATTTATTCATAATAATAGAACATTTTAAATTTTCTACGAATTCAATCGAATCAGTAAGACAGGACATGTTTTAAGAAAAAGTTATCATCTAATTCGATAGTAAAAAGGACAAAATAGTTAGTGAAATTTTTTAAGAATAATAGATGGATAAATTTTAAAAAATTAAAAGATATAATATGATATTTATCATCATATCATACCAAATAACCAGGAGGAGTAGTCTCCATAAACCTTTCTTGCATATTCTCTAATAAGCTTGTCATGCTAGAGAACGCCTTACATGGCATTGCCGTACAATAGTTAACTATGAGCATGAATTTAGCATTTCACTGAATCTATAGTGTCAACTTTGTCTAATTATTTGGCGATTAATCCCTGGTTTGAGTTAATAGTATCCAAAAATTGAATTTGTGTTTTAAGCACAATTTTTCAAAAATGATTTAATAGTGAAAGCTTATAAGCCAGTTAACAGCTACACTACCCGAGCAATTGCTTTTGTATTGTGATTATATTCCTGAACTGCGAACCACAAGGTCCCAGATTCTATCCTCACTCATCCCAGTCAGCTGCATTGGTGACCTCGGACGATGAACCTTCAACCTTCGTACAGCTGTTGTGGCGCCATCTACCCACAGCAACCCAAAGTCGTCAGATTCACTTGACGCAGAAACACAAAAAGACCGCAGCAACCCAAAGTCGTCAGACTCACTTGACGCAGCAACAGCATCAGCAACCACTCACACACGCTCACCATAACGCTTGGCGCTACTCAAATGGGTACAGGCGCATTAGAATCAACAGCTAATACATCACCACTCAACAGCCATATCGTTCGTCTCACCTCCAGCTCACTGGAGGGAGAGTCTGTGGTGAAAGCTTATAAGCCAGTTAACAGCTGCGCTAGCCGGGCAATTGCTTTTGTATTGTGGTCATGTTATTCGGCTGCGACCCACAAGGTCCCAAGTTCTATCTTCGATCATTCCACTTCCAAACAAAAAATTAGACACAAATTGCATTTGTAGTCACAAAATTCCATATCAAGTTCGATATTTTTAAGTCATGGCGTTTTTGAGTAATTGTGTTTATATATATCAGAGAATACAGACCGACAAACAGTCAATCATTTTGGGGGGTGAGGAAGCGGGAATTTATCTTAGAATTTAGTAGGTGTTTATATTAAAGATGTTAAATCCGTGTGCTGAATTTTATCCATCTAGCGCTCTTCGTTCTGTCGTTATCGTGCTAATTTTTATTCGAACAGTCGAACAGCCAGAATTCCACAGAATAGATTTTGCTCGCAAATTGTCAGAAATCCGCAAATTTGATTTTGACCCACTATACCGAATTTCATCCATTTAGCTCAAAGTTTATTTGAGTTATGTTTGTCACAGACAGACAGGCAGGAGGACAGTTTCCAAAAATGTGTTTTTCGAATTCAGAGAAGTTTAAAACATGGAGATTCGTCAAAGTCCCGTTTTCGAATTCTTTGACGATTATTAAACTTCGTATACGAGAAAGTAAAAAGGCAAAATGGTTGGTTAAACTTTCCAAAAATAATAGATAGATTAATTTGAAAAATCAATTGATATAATATGATATTTAATTATAAGAAATAAAAATGTAAGGGTCAAATAATATTTCAAAATGAACCCAACAGTTTTAACAGGTAAACAAAACTTATGCATCGGCTATTGAACATTAATAAATAAGTCTGTTTTCTATAGCAGACCAAATCATAACTTTCTTACTTGTATTATTATCAAAACTAGATATTTTTGGTGTCCTTACTAGTTCTATATCTCATTTATGTCTTGTTATTACACACCTAACCTACAAGCATCATTCCGTATGTGATCACTCATCGTGTGGTTATAAATGGGAGCGTGTCAAAACCAAATCAAACTAGTTTGTGGACGTCCGCAATAACTTGTTTCGGGCGGTTTGATATCTATCCTTGGATGGACTTTACTCATTTATAAGTACTCGCTATTTCTAACACAGTATAAAAAGACGATAAATAAAGGCATTTTCTTTTTATTACGAGATCAATTATTTAATTACTCGGAATATGACTTCAGAAAATGGAATTCATTCATATTCCCATGATGAATATAGAACACGTTGCACGAACTTATATTTGGGACACATAACTCATTGCAATTTGCTGCTAATAATAATAAAAAACATTTATTTATTCATTTGAAATAATCGTTTTGTTCTTGTTTTATTTTATTCGTAATATAAATTTAATTCTTGCTTGAAAACAGTTTGGTTTTTATATTAGTTCTTACACTGGTGAGATTGTTTTAGCGTTTTCTTCTATTTAAATAAAATCTTTATATGTGTGTAAGAATTATTAATGTAAATCTGATTTAAAACATATTAAATTTTTTTATTTACAATATTATTAATATTTTGTTTGAACGAAATTTATTCAGAGGAAATCTATCTATCTGGCTGTTCAAGTACGAGAAAATTCGATAGCTAAAAAAATGTAAAGATAAAATTAAACAAATTTGGCAAAGAAATTTAGCATTTAAAATGCAGGTTTTTATAAAATTTTGAAACAAATCTGCCTTAAGTTTGACCATCTGTCTATCTGTACTTCCGCATGCAAGTAAACAGAATAAATCATAAATGCAACAGCTTAAATCAATGAAATTCAGCATGTGATCTTGTGATTACAACTGTAATTCCTTGTCAAATTTTGGTTTCAACCGATCGGAAAAAGGCTTCAATAATGCATATTTGCATTATAGATTCATTGAAAATGTTAAATTCAAAGTGAATTTTGATTTCAATTTACGAAATAGTGTCAAAGATCACTATTTCGTAGCTACTTTTCACCAATGTCATGCAAAACATTCACCGCCTCTCACAAAAATCCAAAATTTTATGCGAGAAAGAGGATATAAGACCTTTATTGGACAGTATACGAGACAGTTTCCAGGAAACCAATCAAGTTGGTTAAGGGGTGAGGGATTCTTCTTCTCTAACCTTCAATAACAGAAGAAAATTAAGCTTCTAAATGTTTGATGAAACAATGAAAAAAAAATTAAATTCATTGCAACAAAAAATGTAATTTAAAATTATGAAAAAATTTGTATTTAAATTTAATTTAAATTCAAAATTGTTCAATTTAAATTTAATGTTTTAATTTGATTTCTTAAAATCCTTTAAAAATCAATCACTGATGTTTTAGTACTATAAAAAATGTCTTTATTTTAATTTTAAGTGAAATAAAATTCATTTTTGCGATGTAATATTTTCGAAGCTTATTGAGAGAAATTGTGAGGACTAATTAATTAAAATTTCAAAAAAAAAAAATCTTTTTAAGATAACTTTTTTTGTAAATAAAAGAAATATACATTATAAATGGCAAATTACATAATTATAAATTTGTTTATTTCTATACAAATGGAGGCGCGCTGTTCTTTCATTTATACTGATTCCTATAAAAAAAATTTTCTCTTGTTTTGCATTACGAATAAGATATTCGAGACCAAATTATGCCCGTTAAATGAGATTCAATTGTGTTGCGTTTTACTCCTTATTGGCGGTTCAAGAATTTTATTTCTAATAATATTCATTCCTATTTTATTTCTCTACCTTTTACTTGATTTCTCCAATTTTCTACTTGATTTCTCTTTATGGTTTTTATTTATTTATTTATTTGGTTTTAGCACATCTTAAATTTGGGTTTTATTTCATTTTATTTATAATTAATTTTCTATTATTCTGCTCAGTCTCTAACATATTTCTTTAATTATTGCCTGATTATCGCCGGCGTCCTTGCATAGGGGTAGCGCATCTTCCACATGATCTGGGTGTCCCGGGTTCGAATCCCGGTTCGAGCATCGTTGTTCTTCATCTTTGTTCCATCTGTGAGGTGTGTGAATGTGTCCCCCTGTAAAAAAGGGTTGTGCAAGCAAATGTGTGAGTTTCATCTGCATATGAGCTAGAAGTCAGACTTCTGCCCTCGGGTGCCTGGGGTCTTTACCCTCAGAAGCTACTGCACCCCCTTTCCGTGATAACGCGGACACGACGTTATTATCTGATTATCAATATTTCTTTCAATAAAAATATGAAATACTGAACAGATGGCATTCTTTCATATGTATTCTAAATATAACTAAAAACAATTAAAGATTATATTCAAATATTGGGTTCTCTAACAGAATACACACTTGCAGTACAAAGCTTTAAAAATCCAATCCATCTGAAAGTGAATCCATTTTTATATTTTTTTAATCCTGAAAACTTTATTTATGCATAAAAAAGTTTCAAAATCTGTTTAGGCTGATTCATGAAAAGATTCGAGGAAGTCACGGAAAGCGAATATAGGACAATTTATTTCCTAATATGAAAAATCAAAATTATTCCCCCCCCCAAAAAAATTATTTTATTTTTATTTCCTCTAAAATAAAATCCAAAAAACGTGCTACCAAAGGAAAATTTCAACTCCACGAATGCTTTACATGAAATGGGAGGTGTTAACTTCATTAACCATTTAAAACATTTCTACTGATGATGACCAACTGTAGGAGTAAATTCTGCAATTCTGTCTCTGTTTCATTTTCTAGTTCTCGATATCACAGTTTTTATGAAAATCGATGCGAGAAACATATCAGAAGCTAACCTGTCTCAAAATATAATGGTCTGATTTCGACGTTAATCTTCTGACTGTCTGCGGCTTTAATGATCTTCTGCTACAAGCGAATGCGATCGTGATTTTTAGTCAAGGTACTAGTTTCCGAGATCTCGTGATCCATTTTCATTTTTTAATGGTTAAGGACGAAGAAGAATTTATCAAACCGTTGTAAGACTTAGAGCAACTACTCTGGTTTGAGGAAGTCACGGAAAGCGAAAAGTTTTCGAAATGGTTCTTGTTTTTAACATTTAGAAAAAGGGATTATGGATTAAGCGATACGGAATAATATGGTAGTGAAATTCACTGTCCATTCAAACTCCCACGTAGGAGAATATGGAAATAAATACAGTACACTCTCGAGTATCCGGTTCACGACTATCCAGCTTCAGTACTATCCGGCCTGTGTTTTTTCAAAAGCCAAAATCTGTAAGTTTTGACTCTTATCTTAGAGTTGCCTTTTCATATCTTTGTATCATTTATCGGCGAAAAATAAAATCAATTGGGGACAGTTTTCATGAGAATGAGGCCTACGATATACGTCAATGTTTTGTTTATGTTTCCAGCATTTAAGTTAGGCATTACAGAATTTACGTTAAAATGTGAACAGTTTATATCCTTTAACTTATTTTTTCTCTAATAAAATCTTCAAATGTGCAGTGCAGTATATAAACATATATAAACTACCAATACAGAGCCGGCGTCCTGGCATAGGGGTAGCGCGTCTTCCCCGTGATCTGGGCGTTCCGGGTTCGAATCCCGGTTTGGGCATGGTTGTTCTTCTGTTGTTCTATCTGTGAGATGTGTGAATGTGCCCTCCTGTAAAAAGGGGTTGTGCAAGCGAATGAATGATGCGTGAGTGGCAAAGTCGTACTCTTGGCCCTAGTTGGCGCTGCTATAAAAAATAAGAGACGTTCCCCTCAGGTTTAAATCGCTGTCTTCGTAACAGCGGGCTTGTCAGTGGCAAGTGCCATAAGAAACAAACAAACCAATACAGAGCTTTCTATTTTAACTGGCTCTGGCAACGACTTCTACGATTCACTGAGCCTCGGCAGCGTTCCCTTTCTTGAGATAAATGGAGGGCTTAGTACTCAATAAGAAGTGAGAAAATTCGTATTATAACAGCGATTTTTGGTATAAAAACTCTGTCTTCGGATATTGGGGAGCAAAGAAATAAGTTCAGAGAACACCGGCTAATCTGGCTTTTTTGTTATCCGTCCCACCGTACTGCCTCATTAGGCCGGATATTCGGAAGTGTACTGTACGCTGATACCCCGTAGGCATGTAATAGGTGGATCTATTGAAAGAACTGTGCATATAATCACTAAGTAAATTCAATAAAGTGTAGCAAAAGTCATTAAAAACGGGTGTTTGGAAGAACAGCTAATATGTATGCAATAAAACCAGTGGGAGTGGTCTTCTCAAACTTTCTCGCATACTTTCTAATAAAGATGTTATCCGCGAGAATTGCCGACGTCCTGGCATCTTCCCCGTGATCTGGACGTCCCGGTTCGGGCATGGTTGTTCTTCATCTGTGTTCTATCTCTGAGGTGTGTGAATGTGCCCTCCTGTAGAAAGGGGTTGTGCAAGCGAATGTGTGTGTGTCATTTTCGTATGAGCTAGAAGTCAGACTTCTGCCCTCGGCTGCTCAGGGGTCTTTACCCTCAGAAGCTACTGCACCCCCTTTCCATGGTAAAGCGGACAACACGTCATCATCATCCGTGAGAACTCTTAAATAGCATTGGTGTACAGAAGTTAATAATACAATAATAATTGGTGTACAATCTATTTCTTGTTATTATTTTTCAAGCAAGCCAAAAAAACCTTTCATGCCTGTAACTTCCATTTACTGTTCCGTGAATCTAGGTTTGAAATATTATCCCCTGTTGTAGTGATTTGTAAATGTATTTCTGCATCATATTCGTAATATCACTTAAATGAACTTACAAGTTGTAGTTGCAGGAGAATGTAGTAGTGTTTTATTGTGCTAAAATGCCATTTAGGAAATTACAAGGTCCTGCTTAAAAGTAAAGTTGCTTTTATGTTTTCTTGTATACAAAGTATTGTAGCGGATTGTGATGCGCGAGGATTGAACCTGGGACCTTGTGGTTCGCATTGCAGTAACATGACCACGATACAAAAGCAATTGCTCGTGCAGCGTAGTTGTTAACTGGCTTATATGCTATTCACTACAGACTCTCCCTCCAATGAGTTGGAGGTGAGACGAACGATATGGCTGTTGAGTGATGATGTATTTAGCTGTTGTCTAATGGGCCTGTACCCATTTGAGTAACGCCAAGCGTTATGGTAAGCATGTGTGGGTGAGTGTTTGCTGATGTGCTGCATCAAGTGAGTCTGAAGACTTTGGGTTGCTGTGGATAGCTGGCGCCACAACAGCTGTACGAAGGTTGACAATTCATTGTCCGAGGTCACCAATGTGGCGGATTGACAATGAGCGAGGATAGAACTTGGGACCTTGCGGTTCGCAGTTCAGTAACATTATCATGATACAAAAACAATTGCTTGGGTAGCATAGTTGTTTACTGGCTTATATGCTATTCACTACAGTATAGAGAAAATATTATAATTGTCAATACTTATCAATGAATCTCGAGATTTCGAATCTCCAAGTTTCAGATCTCTCTGAGTCCGAAGAAAACCCTTTTAGGAATTATGTCCGTCTATCTGCCTGTAAACGCGACAACTTAAAAACCTTTTGAGCTAAGTGGGTGAAATTGTTATATGGACTTAACTACAAATTTGAGTATTTCTAGCAAGTTTCGATCAATATCCTTCAAAGAAATTTTGTCCATCTGTCTGTTGAAGAACAAGTGAATTTGACCATTACAATACAAAAAGCGCTACATAAATAAAATTAAGTGCACAGCTTTAGCTTCAAAAATGTAAATAATCAAATTTTGATCTAAATCTGTAAAAGGGTTGGTTTGAACTTTTGAATGCATGCAAACTCAACAATTCATAAACGCAGTGTCTTAAATCAATGAAATACGGTTTGTGGTCTTATAACTACAACAACAGTTTTGTGACACGTTTTGGCTTCAATCAGATGGAAAATAGATGTCCAAGATATGTATTCGCTGATCGATGTTACAAATAAAATGTAAAATGTAATAAATGTAAAATGCAAGATCTAAGCCAAAGATCTATATTTTATAACTATTGTTCGTCAAAACTAAGCAAGACATTTGCGACCTTGCCCAAGGTCATAATTTAATACGGAATAAGAGGGGGGGGGCAAAACTTTATTGAAATCTATCGAGAAAGCTTTAGGAAAGTTTTTTTTAAAAAAATATTTCAGTTATTTCTGGTTGCTTTTTAACAGCATTGCTTGTTTTTAAGCTCCCAGCCCGCCATTTTATACTATACATAATATCTCCCCCACAGTTCTCGTGAAGTTTTTAACTTGCACTTTAATTTAACTCATCAGAATATTAGATAGTGTGTATATTTGTTCGCAAGCATCCCACTTATCATAAGGTTAAGAAAATCATTTATTGTTTAATTGATTTTTAAAATATCATTCATTCGATTAGACGAAATATTATTATGGTGATAACATTGCCAAAAAAATGCTTTAAATCGGATGGACAATCAGAAATGTAATGTTTCGCTTACTTTTAGTATAGGTTAACATAAAGCGGCTAGAATTTCGTATTTTAATAAAAACGCTTAAAATAGAATCAAAAATAGGGTTGCACTTCTGTGGGTTTATTCTGAAAATAACATGTTTTGATCCAATTTAGTTTTAGGTGTAGCATAAAATAAATTTTACATTGAAAGGCTTGAGAATAGCTTGAAGCAGTGTGTTGATATTATATTCACTTGGGTCAGGACTTTGCAACGTTAAAGATGAAATTTCATGATAAAGAATATATTTTGGGATTGCTATGAAGAGAATACATAAAACTGGTATATTGTGATCTTTGAAGTTTCTGAATTATAATAAAATAGCCGAAATGTTCAGCTTTGTTCAATATAAAATTCTGATATTTTTTTGAACTAATGAAACTTTTACAGATTAATTAATTCATTAAAAAAGCTTCATTACAAATATCATGCTTTTACTTGAATATTTGTGATCAACATTTTTAATTAAGCGTCATAGGAGAAAATATTAAGATTATTATAAATGAAAATTAAATAATATTATAATAAATATTGATTAAGAATTAATACTAATGAAGTCCCAATACGATTTTACGTAAGCGATTTTTAAAGAATAATTTTCTTCTACTGAAACTCTTTTTTTTTCTTTGCATTTTCTCTAATAAAAGTATTACATCCCTACCCCCACCCTTCTTACAACATGAAATTGTGGACCTTGGGCAAAGTTATAGATGCAACGAGTATTCAGAAAAGTTACAGATGAAAGGATAAAATTTCAGTTAAATTCTAATTTGAATTTTTAATCACATTTTGCTATTTCAAATATTGTTTGTATTTTTGCCTTATCCTAAATAATGTTTACAAAATTTAGTGGAAACGGCGTTTAGGAGAACATACGTGCCACAATGACAATTATTTATATTAAGATTATCCTATTTGAAATAATAAATTACTCTAAGATAATGATATTTTCATTAACAAAAGCCATAAATATTATCAGATCACATTACTTCCTATATTAAAGCACTATTTTTTCCCGCTCACTTTATGATAAGAAAAGGTCAGCCTATAAACCAAAACAAAAAAACAAAGGCGAATAAATTCCATAAACAAGATTCTTTAATAATTTAACGAGTTTCGACCGTTATGAATAACGTTCATTTTATATGTATATATATATATATATATATATATATAGATAGATAGATAGATAGATAGACAGATAGATAGATAGATATAGATAGATAGATAGATTTACCAAATGTACAAACAGAAATAACTGACCATTAAAAAATTAAAGTTCGAGATTTTGTTTAGTCTCCACGCTTCAGAATTATTTTATTTTAAAAGCACATTTTTGAGAATTATGTCTGTCTTTCTGCGAAAACGGTGAATTAAAAAACCCTTCTAGCTAGAAAGATGAAATTTGGCATCTTATATTTATACCGAATTTGTAGATTTCTGTCAAATTTTTAATGAAATCGATTCAGAGAAAGGTTGTGTGTCTGTCCGAATGTAAGGAAACAAAATAACAAAACGTAAAAAGCTAGATAGATAAAATTTCATATACAGTCAGACTAAAATACGGATCCATTTCAAATTCGAAAATCAAATTCTTCCAGGAATTATTCATTTATCGATCTGTTAATTTGTTTGTAACAAAAGAAACAATGACTCAGAATAATGAAATTTGGTATACGCTAGTATTACCAAAATTGTAGCTCTATGCCAAATTTAGGTTTTATTCTTTCGAAAACAAAACGAACCAAAATTCATACTTGTTTTTATTCACTATGTTATGATCACAAAGCGCTCATGTGTAGCACTCTGAAAATAAAAATCTGAGCACTAATGACCTTCCCGGCCATTCTTAAGATTTACAATTTTTATTTAGGTGAAGGGTAATGACACCATTATTAGGTAGTCTGTGAGAAAGTTTCTGAGAAACCACTCCTATTATTATTTCAAGCTGAATTTCTAATTAAACTTTTAACATAAAATTGATAATATAAATTTTTTTCAAAGCTTATATAATACAGCATGTCTATAACTGTAATCTCGAGACATTATAAAATTCTGTATGCTAGAAATATTGGTGAAATAATTATTTTAGATGTCAATTTAAATTCGAACGATGGTCTTTCACCTATTAATTCAAACTGATCTTAGATAGAAACTTTCGAGTTAGTTTAGGGTTTGTGGTCTTACGGGAGCCTTTCTGTAAATGTTCGAATACCAACTAACTTTCCCCACAGTTTTCAGTTCCACTGTCTTCTAATTTAGTTTCCAATTTCTGTTTAAACTAGTCAAATTGAATTTTGTGTGGTTGTTTTGAGAGCGGTAAATCAAACATTGCTCTGAAAGCAAAAGTTTCTGAATAATCAAGATAGTTTAATATGTTCTTCTACCAATTGTAGCATTTACGATTTATTGGCTATTAACTTGAATGATAAATGACTTATAATTTGTAAATCCTTTCGGTTTGTAGGAATAGTTTGTAAATCTTAAGCCGTATTAATGGAAATTTAGAGTTCTCAATTAAGTTCGTTTCGCCAGATAAATTTATAATGCAGTGACAAAAAAAATTGGGGACTATTTTTACTTTCTTGTATACAAAGTATAGAAAAGGTATAAGAATCGTCAAAAAAATTCGAACTCGAAATTTTGGCGAATCTCCGATGTTTGACCTACAAGACATCCATGAACACATTTTTGGAAAATGTCTATCTGTCTGTGACAAAGTCAGTCATATCATTCACTCTCCGACCCGCCCGAAGGCACACGGATAAAGAATACTGAATGACCGGACCGCCGCAGCAGCAAAATTGGCGGGAACTGTGTTTAAGACCTAAGGGCCATCACCGGCCACGGTACAACCCTTCCCGAAGGAAGTATGTCCCGTCATCGATGGGGGGAGTCAGATCCCCCACCTATTTATGTACCCTCCAGGGTGGCAAGATCTAACCACCATACCGGAAGTATCTCGTCCTCATTCGAGGTGCCCCCCGGGAGTCTGTCTGTGACAAAGGTAACTCAAAAACATTTTGAGCTAGACTGATGAAAGGTGGTATACAGGCGTAAAAATAAATTTGTAAATTTCTATCCCATTTTGAGCAACATCCATTTAGAGTAAATCTTCTGTCTGACAGTTCGAATATAAGTTAGCAAGGTAATCAGTAAACAAAGAGATCTAGGCAGCTAAAATTCGGTACACAAATTTAACATCTTTAGTATAGACACCTACCAAATTTTGAGATATTTTATAGCAAATTACTTGATTCTGAAATGACGAACTCTCGTTTTATACGATATATTAAGCTTATTCAATCTTATATATCAAATGATTGACTGTCTTTCGGTATATACTCTCAGAAATATGTTAATGCTATAACTCGAAAACGTAATGACTTAAACATATCAAATTTGGTATTATTATTATTTCTTTTAACCTTAAGTGTAATTTTATGTCAAATTTTCTTTCAATCGGTTGGGAAAAACGCGTTTAAAGCCCAAATTCTTTTTTTCAGATACTATTAACCGCATGCCAGGGATTCATAGCCAAGAATTACACCATAGATGCCGTAAAAATGTTAAACTCACGCCGAAGGTTAATATCGTAATTGTCATACGCCAGCGCCGTGCAAGGCGTTCGCTAAGACGACATCTGTATCAGTGAGTATGCGAGACATTTTTAGGGTGACCACTCCAGCTGGTTTTATTTACAAAATACCTTGAAATTTTACCTTTCATTCAAATTAAATCGCTCAGGATTGTGCATTTCGTTGTGATTAATAATTCGAAAAGGTTCTAATTTATAACTAGTTCCATTTTCTCGAACACTTCAATCAGAGGTCGCGGTGACCTGGTGGTAAGGGTCTCGGCTTTTGGGCCATAGGGTTTCAGGTTCTAGACCCAGTTCCACCGAAGAACTATCGTGTAAGGGGGTCTGTTGCACGTTAAATCTATCATGCCAAACATCCTACCGCTGGTGTAGTGTGAAGAGGGGGGTGCCAGCTCAGATCTAGTCCTCGTCATCTGACCGAGATTCAAAATTCCGAGGTCCGTCCCGGAATAACCCTAGTGTTGCTTTATAACGGAACGTTAATAAAACGAAAACTAAACTAAACTAACTCTTTAAACAAATCATTAAATACAAGAACATATTGTTGGGATTCGAGGTTAGGACTCGATAAAGGTCAATTAAAGCCATTATGGTAATACCTGCCATTTCCTTACTACATAACATCAGGAACTTAATGTCAATACATAATGGAATATACATTAAAAGAAGAGGGGAGGTCCGATATTAGAATGTTTCCAATTTTGTATCTTCGATTTTAACTAAATCTAAAGAAAACGATCGCTGCAAAAAATTACAACTATACAGTAAAGAAACTATGCAATGCTCATATCGAAACCCATAAAAGTAACACATCGATCTCATCTTTCTAGCAAAATTATTTCTCTTTTTCTCTCTCTATCTTTTCTATCCTCTCATGCTAAATATTTTGCACCATCTACATTTCCTACCATTCAAATCCAATTCAAATAAATGATCATTACAGTACGTATTAAATTTCAATCTAAATTAGATTAATTATTATACATTTCAATTCTAAAAACTCCATTTATTGAAATTGAAATGTCATAATGCGCCATAAATGCAATACCTAAAGAATGTCACATAAAGAAGGGCCACATTTTTAATATTAAATGATACAACAACAGAAATCAACATTGGAATGAAACTAACATTGTATCTGTTTGATATGTTTTTACTGAAATTTCAAGTTTAATTACAAATGCTACCGATAGATGGTACTGTGGAACTATAAATGCAGATAGTTCCGTTAAAAAGTGTTCTAAAATATTTTTGCAAGAGAGTCTCATTCTTTTAATGAGATCTAATTAAAAGAATGTTGCGAATTCGAGAAAATTTATCGCCACCACATAGACATTAGATAAGTGGTCAATCATTTCTTGGTTTAAACAATATGGAGACAAACTACATCGCAGGCAAGCGGTTATTATATTTTTTGAAAAGTATTTCAAGAATAACTTTGAACTATCCAATGTTTACTGAACAGATAAGAAATAACTTCCATGCTCATTCAATTTTACCTCCTGTGATTACTTTTTGCGGAGAATATATTGGATCAATCTTGCATTACTGAACGAACTGACTAAACATCTCATTTTTCATATGTGCCATTTGTAGCTTCTATTTTTCATTTTTTTTCTGATGTTTAAGTGTTTTCGAAATTTTCGTATTTGGTTACTATCAATGCAAAAATTATACTTTAAAATTTTTAAAGCTTAATAGTAATTTAATCGATTTATTTCAATTTAATTTTGTAATCATATCAGATGCGCCATCTAATAACGTGTTTGAGAAATCCATTAAAATGTCCTATAATATTTAGGCACATTACGAAATAGGTTGAACATTAAAAGAATGGAAATATTTTTTTAAAGTTTAAAAACGCTTTTAACATGTGTGTTAAAAGTTACAAACAATATTTTACTGAAACTATGGAGGTTAAAATAAAATCGTAATAGCATTAGCCTCTAAAAATAGTAAAATATTAGGAAACAAGCAAAATTAATAACTTAAGCAAGAAATCTCATACATATTTGTTAAAATATTGAAATGTACTATAAATTGTTTAAAATGCCAATTTATTTGTAGTTGTGACTTTGGTTTCCAAATATTATGTTTGATAAAAAAAAAAAAATTGTATCAAAAGCACATATTGTTTCGTTTTATAGCACTTTCACTGTCTGTCATTTCCTATTAAAACAGAATAATAAGCGAAAGCTTTGAACGTGGCGATGGGAACTCATTGTGCTTTTAAATCTAACGGACATTTTTAATATTTAACATGATATTATTTTTAGAATTTATATTTTTCATATTATTTCATTTAGTTTTTCAAAGTTTCATTTTCTTCTCTACAATATGTTTAAAGACGTAAATATTTTGTAGCTTTTTTTTCTTTGATTCTCACTTTGGCCATGCACAAATATTTAACTCAAAATAGCATTAAGATGATTTATTTCAAAAACAGACGCAACGTATTTCATTCCCGTCCCTTTCATACTGCATCTCCCCGATCGGCAGGAAAGATCGAAATACTGAATAAAAGCATAATTCCCTGCAAGGCCTATCCACTTGTATTCCTTTTATACTTTATAATCTATTATCGGAAATTTTAATTTCCATTGTTGTGATTAGCTTCCCTTCCTAACCCCAGATGGCAGCGTATTCCTGTTGTCTTGATACTTATGCAGAAAAGATTTCTTGTTTGCTTAGTAATCAAGAAAAGTAGACGTTCACGTGGAGTGTGAGCGATCAGTAGCTCGCAAGGAAAAGCAAAGCAAATTTATTTTAACGATCACGCAGAAACCCGGCGATTGTCTTATGAGATTAACAGTTTACGAAGAAAATAATTTTTATTGTCTTTAAGAAATATTTGTAACTGTGATATGAAATTGCTTATCAGAAATTGTATAAAAATAAGGAGTGGCTCGATATGAATAAAAGGGTTGACCAGTCAAAAAAACTGTTTCCTGATTTTTTCTAGCGTAGAATCTTCTATTTTTGGCAAACAGGAGCATAAGGTATGTGCTCACGAACAGTACAGAAATATTTCATTGGAGAAATGTCCCTGCATTCGATATCCATTGAATTCATATTTTTTTAGGTGACAACAAAGGTAAAATTTTAAGTAATTGCTCACTTTCTGATGATATCTTAAGAACCTGGAATGAAACTTTCAACAGTTAAATGTACTTACCAAATATAGAAAAACAAACTTCTGTGGTTAAATGTAAATTAAATTTTATAATTTATAAGTTAAAGCGAAAGATCGATAAATTTAAAGCTTTAAAATAAAATTATCTTTCAAGTTTAATTCAGACATTAAAATTGTTGCACAATGTATGCTAACTGCATCTTCTGCATAGTTAAACTGAAAGGAAAATTCAAGAGAAAAGTTAAACATTAAAATTAAATTACGCTGTTCATTTCAAGGACATATTTGGGAAACCTTCTCTTTATTTGCGAGTTAAGTTATTTGGAATCTAGCAGTTTGCTTGAGAAGAGTACCTGGAGTAATGTGTAATCCTGTTAACTGCGTATTCAGCTAAGTGAATTTCTTTCGAGTCATTAGAGTCACAAAAGCTTTTTAGTACATAGTCGGAAATCATTCTAATTTTTTTTAATAATCCGACGGAGAGCACTGAATATAACGAAAAACCCCATTTCAAAAGTAAGAAGATGAAAAACTTTAAAAAACATAAGGATATTTAAATTTTATTTTCTGTATGGTGACACTTTTTTATTTTTAGATGATCAATTTTTCAGCGCTATAGGATGAATAAAAACACATGGCAGATATGTTGTTGTTGTTTCTAATGGCACTTAGATAGACAAGCCCACTGATTTTAGAAGTCAGTGATTTTAAGAAAAGGATGCGTCTCTTGTTTTTTCAGTAGCGCCATCTAGAGCCAAGAGTACGACTTAGCTACACACAAGTCAAACCCTTCTTACGGGGCGGACTTCATTCATGCATTTCATTCACTCATCCACAGATCGTAATTTAGACTTGAATCATGGAACTATCATTCCTAACCCAGTGCCCCCAGTAGTATTGCTCTCGACATGGAGGACTTTGTGGCCATGACAGATATATACGTGCGCCAGCTAACACACACACGGAGAATCTACGGCCGGCGGGGGTTCGACTCGCAACCATAGGGACAAGAATCCCACGCCCTACCAACCAGGCTACCCCCGGCCTACATGACATATATTGATTAATTTGATTCATTTTGTTGAAATTATATTGTTTAAAACGGACAAAGTAACATTGAAGCAAAACTGTATAACGCCCATGTAATATTCACAAGAAAATATTAATGCATCGAATATTTTTCCTACAACATGCCCTGGCCACATTTATTTTCGTTTTTTTTTCCTACAATTATCGTCAATTATCTATAAAGTCATTTAATTTAAATGATCTTAGTGATAATTGATTCAAATTATGTGTCATCTTTATTAGTCATTTAATTTAAAGGACTTTGGTCATTAGTCAAGGTAACGATAGATATATTTATAATTTTTATTATTAAAATTGCTTCTTAAGTATCTTACAAATAAAGAAGCTTTTATATATCTCATTACGTATTACCAGTGAGATAAATAAAACAGGAGAAAGTACGCCACTGATTGGTACCTCTGCATATTGAATCAAAATTTCAGTAATTAGTATATTACAAGAACCAATAGGTACTAAGGCTCTTCACACATTTGATTCAAGAAGCCAATATTATGTGTGAACAAGATGGTCGTCAAAGGCGGCTTACGTACTATAAATATATTCAGAACTAACAAATCCGTTATTTAATTATTTCAATTTAAACGTAATTAAATGCATTTAGGCTTGTACTGCATTTTCTTTTCTTAGAAAAGATATGTTAGTGGTTTAGTAGTAGAAAAGATATGTTAGTAGATACGTTGCTAGTAGATAAATTAGTAGTTCTAACTTATCTACTAGTACATAAATCAGTAGTATCAGTAGTAGATATGTTTTAGTAGTTTAGCAGTTAGTAGTAGTAGAAAAAATATGTTAGTAGTTAGTAGTAGTAGAAAAGATATGTTAGTAGATACGTTGCTAGTAGATAAATTAGTAGTTCTAACTTATCTACTAGTACATAAATCAGTAGTATCAGTAGTAGATATGTTTTAGTAGTTTAGCAGTTAGTAGTAGTAGAAAAAATATGTTAGTAGTTAGTAATAGTAGAAAAGATATGTTAGTAGTTAGTAGAGGTCTAGGAAAGAATTAAGAAAAAATTCATTTTACTCATTTATTTTTCCTTTATCCGACACTGATAAATTTTAGATAAATTTAAACTTTGAAGCTTTATTTGTTATATTTTAATTACTGCACTACTAACACATTTAATTAGAAATCTTTTTTAATGTTCATACAGTTTGAATCTAATTGCATGCTATCTCTGTTAATAGTAGATATGTCTTTAGTAGTTTAGCAGTTAGTAGTAGTAGAAAAAATATGTTAGTAGTTAGTAATAGTAGAAAAGATATGTTAGTAGTTAGTAGAGGTCTAGGAAAGAATTAAGAAAAAATTCATTTTACTCATTTATTTTTCCTTTATCCGACACTGATAAATTTTAGATAAATTTAAACTTTGAAGCTTTATTTGTTATATTTTAATTACTGCACTACTAACACATTTAATTAGAAATCTTTTTTAATGTTCATACCGTTTGAATCTAATTGCATGCTATCTCTGTTAATAGTAGATATGTCTTTAGTAGTTTAGCAGTTAGTAGTAGTAGAAAAAATATGTTAGTAGTTAGTAATAGTAGAAAAGATATGTTAGTAGTTAGTAGAGGTCTAGGAAAGAATTAAGAAAAAATTCATTTTACTCATTTATTTTTCCTTTATCCGACACTGATAAATTTTAGATAAATTTAAACTTTGAAGCTTTATTTGTTATATTTTAATTACTGCACTACTAACACATTTAATTAGAAAGCTTTTTTAATGTTCATACAGTTTGAATCTAATTGCATGCTATCTCTGTTAATAGTAGATATGTCTTTAGTAGTTTAGCAGTTAGTAGTAGTAGAAAAAATATGTTAGTAGTTAGTAATAGTAGAAAAGATATGTTAGTAGTTAGTAGAGGTCTAGGAAAGAATTAAGAAAAAATTCATTTTACTCATTTATTTTTCCTTTATCCGACACTGATAAATTTTAGATAAATTTAAACTTTGAAGCTTTATTTGTTATATTTTAATTACTGCACTACTAACACATTTAATTAGAAAGCTTTTTTAATGTTCATACAGTTTGAATCTAATTGCATGCTATCTCTGTTAATAGTAGATATGTCTTTAGTAGTTTAGCAGTTAGTAGTAGTAGAAAAAATATGTTAGTAGTTAGTAATAGTAGAAAAGATATGTTAGTAGTTAGTAGAGGTCTAGGAAAGAATTAAGAAAAAATTCATTTTACTCATTTATTTTTCCTTTATCCGACACTGATAAATTTTAGATAAATTTAAACTTTGAAGCTTTATTTGTTATATTTTAATTACTGCACTACTAACACATTTAATTAGAAAGCTTTTTTAATGTTCATACAGTTTGAATCTAATTGCATGCTATCTCTGTTAATAGTAGATATGTCTTTAGTAGTTTAGCAGTTAGTAGTAGTAGAAAAAATATGTTAGTAGTTAGTAATAGTAGAAAAGATATGTTAGTAGTTAGTAGAGGTCTAGGAAAGAATTAAGAAAAAATTCATTTTACTCATTTATTTTTCCTTTATCCGACACTGATAAATTTTAGATAAATTTAAACTTTGAAGCTTTATTTGTTATATTTTAATTACTGCACTACTAACACATTTAATTAGAAAGCTTTTTTAATGTTCATACCGTTTGAATCTAATTGCATGCTATCTCTGTTAATAGTAGATATGTCTTTAGTAGTTTAGCAGTTAGTAGTAGTAGAAAAAATATGTTAATAGTTAGTAATAGTAGAAAAGATATGTTAGTAGTTAGTAGAGGTCTAGGAAAGAATTAAGAAAAAATTCATTTTACTCATTTATTTTTCCTTTATCCGACACTGATAAATTTTAGATAAATTTAAACTTTGAAGCTTTATTTGTTATATTTTAATTACTGCACTACTAACACATTTAATTAGAAAGCTTTTTTAATGTTCATACAGTTTGAATCTAATTGCATGCTATCTCTGTTAATAGTAGATATGTCTTTAGTAGTTTAGCAGTTAGTAGTAGTAGAAAAAATATGTTAGTAGTTAGTAATAGTAGAAAAGATATGTTAGTAGTTAGTAGAGGTCTAGGAAAGAATTAAGAAAAAATTCATTTTACTCATTTATTTTTCCTTTATCCGACACTGATAAATTTTAGATAAATTTAAACTTTGAAGCTTTATTTGTTATATTTTAATTACTGCACTACTAACACATTTAATTAGAAAGCTTTTTTAATGTTCATACAGTTTGAATCTAATTGCATGCTATCTCTGTTAATAGTAGATATGTCTTTAGTAGTTTAGCAGTTAGTAGTAGTAGAAAAAATATGTTAGTAGTTAGTAATAGTAGAAAAGATATGTTAGTAGTTAGTAGAGGTCTAGGAAAGAATTAAGAAAAAATTCATTTTACTCATTTATTTTTCCTTTATCCGACACTGATAAATTTTAGATAAATTTAAACTTTGAAGCTTTATTTGTTATATTTTAATTACTGCACTACTAACACATTTAATTAGAAAGCTTTTTTAATGTTCATACCGTTTGAATCTAATTGCATGCTATCTCTGTTAATAGTAGATATGTCTTTAGTAGTTTAGCAGTTAGTAGTAGTAGAAAAAATATGTTAGTAGTTAGTAATAGTAGAAAAGATATGTTAGTAGTTAGTAGAGGTCTAGGAAAGAATTAAGAAAAAATTCATTTTACTCATTTATTTTTCCTTTATCCGACACTGATAAATTTTAGATAAATTTAAACTTTGAAGCTTTATTTGTTATATTTTAATTACTGCACTACTAACACATTTAATTAGAAATCTTTTTTAATGTTCATACCGTTTGAATCTAATTGCATGCTATCTCTGTTAATAGTAGATATGTCTTTAGTAGTTTAGCAGTTAGTAGTAGTAGAAAAAATATGTTAGTAGTTAGTAATAGTAGAAAAGATATGTTAGTAGTTAGTAGAGGTCTAGGAAAGAATTAAGAAAAAATTCATTTTACTCATTTATTTTTCCTTTATCCGACACTGATAAATTTTAGATAAATTTAAACTTTGAAGCTTTATTTGTTATATTTTAATTACTGCACTACTAACACATTTAATTAGAAAGCTTTTTTAATGTTCATACAGTTTGAATCTAATTGCATGCTATCTCTGTTGGCTCCTTAATTAATCGAAGAAAACCGAAAGCGGTAAACTATTGGGATTCACATAACTATACTAAAGAAGCTTAACTAATTAAATTTTTCAAATTGTTTTGAGCAGAATAAACTTCTTTTGTATAGCAACTTTCCCTAAAATAATTATCATATATAATAATTTAATTTAGAATTCCAGTACAGTACAACTTTCATTCACAATGATGTATTTTAACTAATGTAATACAGTTTAATGATGTCCGATGTATCGTCTGTAGCATACTCAAACAATGATACTGTTTGTAATAATGAAATTTATAGTATAAATGATATTGTAAGAATAATTATTTCTGCTCTGCATGGAAATAATAATTTCAAAACAATGTTGTATCAGGTAATAGACATGGGGAATCTTAATTAATGTTGGGAAACGTATAATAGTAAAATTCTGAAAATAAAGTTGTAACCTTCTATTAATGAATCGTTTTCACAAGAATATTTGAATATTTTTCAACAAGTTTCAGCTTCTTTCTACACATTAAAAATGCGCTACAAAAGGAAATGCGGAATGTTGCTGAATTCTATGCATAAAAGAAAAATTCTGATGTGACGAATTGATTTAATATCTGAGGCTAGAGTCGCAATCAAGTTATTCTGCCGGAAAGGGGCATTTTAATACAGAATTGATTGAACGAAGCGCTTTTGATTTAATTTTTCAGAAATGATTCGGGGGTTTTCTTTTTTTTTTTTTTTTTTTACAAAATTTATATGACAGTTTATATTAATTTTGCTCTCTCTGCTACCTCATGGATTAATAACTTCTCTTTTGGAAATATTTTATCACATTTACTAGAAAATTACAATGTCCAAACATTCCATGCAATATTTTATCAATTACAGTATCTATGAATGAATTCATTTTAGCTTATCTGTATATTTGAAATAATTGCAAAATCGAAGTACCAGGCCATAGTCCTGTCCATTTGACCCATTCAGCCAAAGTGTCAAAGGATTCATTTTTTATGAAAGTTTGTGATCTCCAGATGCGCCAATAACAGATATTTGAAATCTGTCGATCTCCATATCGGAGATATATCTTAAAAACAATATTTCACTGTACATTCTCTATGATGAAGGAACCTACACAGGGACCTCCAGCCCCCAACTATTGTACTGATTTTCCTGAATGTAATTTTAAACAGTCCGCTTTTGGCGACTAGATGGTTCATCGTGATATTGTTATATTCAAATTCAATTGAATCGTTTAGATTTAACTTCATGCCCATGGTACTTCGAATTACCAGACATTAAAACTGCGTTACTTTAACTGACTGATTTAAGCTCCGTTTATCGTTTACATGAATATTTCTAATGGGGACCAATACCATGATATAATAGTGCTGTTAAAAATGGTATGATGTTATGTGCTTCATCTATCTCCTAAATTTCACGTAGCTGCAACTTCACTTATTTTCTTCTTCTTGCAAACTGTACAAATATTAAACAGAATCTTTCTTCCTTAATTCTAAACAATGAAAGAAAATCACGCGATTAAATATTTCAAGGTGCAGTGAAAATTGTATGCATTTTAGGGTAATACTACAAATAGTTAGACAAAAAATTTTAGTATTGCCGAAATTCATTAAAAAATGTGCATGACTTTTAAATTGATTTCATTAAAATTACAATCTTTAAATTTTGAAATGGTATAAAATTCATTTTTGGGCGATAATATTTTCAGAAGTTATCATGAGAAAAAAATCGCAAAATTGAATCGCACATTTCAGCTTTTTAATTAATTAAAAAAATTTAAAAATCACTCCAATGTTTATATTCGCACCCTCCAAAGTATATATATGTCAAATTTTATAACTATAAATCAAACGGTCTGGCCTTTAAAACGTTAAACACAAACACACAGACAGGTACACACACATTTATCTTTATTATTAGTAGATGTGAAGATGCATTATCTCTCAATATATCATCAATGGTAGCCTGCGCCCATCTTCCAATGTTATGATGATAAAAATGAGCATTTTTTAGAAGTCCCAGCTTAAGCAGCTGTACAGATTTCACAATTCCTTTCGCCATTTTGAAACTATTCAAAGATTGACTCGTCCGAATAGGTTAGTCTAATGATTTGAGGCTGTGAGTTTGATTCTTTGTTTTTATCACTATATCTCAAATATATAGATTGGCTTGTAACTATATCAGTTTTATGATAATAATTATTTCTAAATTTTAATGAACCTTTAAAATTTGACTTTATAACATAATTTTTAACATAATCTTCACCCGCGGTAATTCTATTTTGTATGATGGTCAAACAATCCGGTCATTCAGAAATAGTTAGTAAATTAAAAAAGTAAGATAATTGAATATATTTATGCCAACGAGTATTTAAATTCATTCGATTATTTTAGTAAGGATGCATAATCTGTTGTATATGCCGAAGAGCACGGGCGATTAAAGGGTCATTGAATGACGATTTCTTTACAAGCATGAGTTTAGTTTAGTTTAGTTTAGTTTAGTTATATTAACGTCCCGTTGTAAAACAATACTAATGCTATTTTGGGACGGACTTCGTAATTTGGAACCGTGGTCAGATGACGAGGACGACACCTGAGCGGCACCCCCCTCTCCACCCACCCCCCTCTTTACAAGCATGAAACAACCAAACAAAGCCTATTATATAACTGCCAAACCAGTCATAAATTAATTTAGTTATTTAACTATCAAAATCAAATGAGGATTTGTCGCATCAATCATATAGATATACTTAGCATATCTCGTCTATAGCAATAACCGTTATTGTTGTTAGAGGTTTCAGACATTCAAAAATTCTGTCGCATTATAATATTTTGAGGAGATTTTAAAATAAATAATAGTTTTAAACAAGGAAAGGGTGGAGATTAAATTTTAGATCTATCACTCCCAATCTACTAACAGTGATATGTGTCGTTTCAAATTTTCCCTTTCTTCACAATCCATCTTTCGTTCGATTTAACTACGCCGCAACATATTTTCTCGCCACTATTTAATCAGATATATTTTTCTTCTATTCTGACTGTGTTAAAATTGTTTAACATGACATATGTTATCATGGGTACTTGGGATGTTCTATATAGGAATATTTTAGTTATTAAAGAAAAGGGCGTGTGACTTAAACTTTATAAAAAATTACTAGTATTATCTGGTAAAACGTCTATGAAATAAGTGACAGGCCATTAAACAAGATTGTAATACATGAAATATAACGTGGCGCTAATTTTCAAACAGCTTTTTTAACTTTCATAATATGTAGATTAAAAGTGTAAAACAGTAAATTGAAAAAAAGAAAAAATATCTGATATTATATTTCTAAAACATATATGAAATGTGGTTTCAGTCTTTACGTCTAAATTTTTCTTATTAAGAGTGTATGTTTTTCTTGTGTCGATCTATCGAAAAAAATTTCCTTTAAAACTCTGGATAAATATTTACATTACTTAAAGCATTTTATAAAAGCAAACAAAATTTATTTTTTAAAAAACATGAAAATTTTTAAAATATTTGCATTTTGACCGTTGCTAAATAGGAAAAAAAAATTCTAAAACGATTTCCTCATTTCATCATCATTTATTTTATACTTGAAAGATGATCGATCGTACGTCAGAATAAATCTTCTAAGTTTTCAAATTACATTTTCTTTGCAAAAATAAGACATGGTGAAAGAAGATGGGCATGCCATAAAATGAGAATATTTCTTAGAATAAATGACAAAATTGCTGATTACAGTACAAAAATTGAGTTTCTCAGATTTTTTTTTCTTTTTGCAAAAATGTGAAATTCTTTGTACATTTTCCAAACAAAAAATTATTTATATATATAACGATAATAATTTTGGAATTAAAAACCTTCATATTCTTCTTGTATATGCATGAAGCTCTGATTTTTATCATTGCTAATGATGGTGATGTCGTGTCCGCGTTACAACGGAAAGAGGGGTGCAGTAGTTTCTGAGGGTAAAGACCCCTGAGCACTCGAGGGCAGAAGTCTGACTTCTAGCTCATATGAAGATGACACTCACACACTCGCTTGCACAACCTCTTTTTACATGGGGGGTTCTTTCACGCACTTCACAGATAGTACACAGGGTGGAGAACAACCATGCCCAAAGCAGGACTCGAACTCGGGACGCCCTGGTCAAGGAGAAGACACGCTACTCCTACACCAGGAGGTCGGCTTGCCCGTGTTACCACGGAAAGGGGATGCAATAGCTTCTAAGGATAAAGACCCCTGTGCAGAAGTCTGACTTCTAGATCATATCATTGCTAATTATAAAAGAATATCTTTTTGTGTATTATGTGTGCCTGTCCATGAGTTCTTTAACATATAATTCTACTAAACTTTAAAGCTTTTATACAGTAAATGAAATCTTATTATAATATTTCTTTTTGCAAATATTAAAAAAAAATGAGTTAAATAGAAGAGCGCAATAAAACAGTGTGTTTACTGACAAAGGATGATTCTCTCCACAAAGAAAATATAATAATTCTGAAACGAAACACTTCTACATTCTTCTTGGAGATACATTAAACTATGGTTTTCTTCATTTCTAAAGAAAAACAATCATCCTAAAAGAATTTATCTTGGCAAGCTGGAAGGCAAAGGTAGATTCCTCTACATTTATCTGGCAACATAAATTGATGTTATAAACAATAAAAATTAGAGCTTGAAAATCCATTTTCAGCCTCTAATTTCTAAGATATTGTCGAAACACCTTAAATAAACAGTTGATCACCTAAACGAGGTGCTAATTTGGCTAATTGGATTTATTTTCCTATATATATATATATATATATATATATATATATATATATATATATATATATATCATGAGCAAAGTGTTTATATTATATATATATATATATATATATAGGAATCTACCTAACATAATGTCCTTTGTGTGTGGGTGTGTATATGCTTGTTCTTTAACATACTATTGTATTCAGAGCTTTCGCACATTAATTGATGTTTTATTATAAAACTTCTTTTTTTTTTTACAAATATGAGAAAAATGACCTTAAATAGATTAAGGCAAAAATTATTTGGTTATTGGCATTCGTAATTTTCATAAATAACAATTCTGTTTTTAATTTTAAAGAACGATGAAAAACGTTTCATGTCATTTCATATTCTTTTGCATCCGGTTTTTTCCTTCAAAAGCAATCTATAATTAAGATCAATAAATCATATTTTTTTTTTTAAATCCTCCTAAGTAATTTCAAGCATCTTATGTTCCAGCAACAAAAAATAATTTTTGTATTTATCTAACAACAGGCACAAAGCTTTTTTATTTTTTTATTTTGACCTTATTTAGTTTCTAATTAACCGGTAAAGGATAAAAAGGGGATTCAGACTCAATAAAAGAACATAAAAGAATCCGAGTTCTTACTAATTAGTGATCCTTTCAAAGAAATTATTGAACTGAAATGATCATGCATGACTTCAACGAGTTCATAAATAGTTAAATAAAATAAATAAATGATATCCATGGCGTTTTCTTTCTTTTAAATTTATTTATAAGAATAATCCCGTTTTTATAACTTGGTACACATATATATAATCATGTGTACTATGTGATTTTATGTTGAATTTGTTAGCATAAAAAACTTCAAGCAAGCCTCTCTTCTGTCATCAAGTGCATTTAATTAAGTAATCACCCTTTTTCACCAAAATATTTCACAAACATAATTAATGATATGATTAAGAGAGTATATTTTACTTAACTGATTAATGTAAATATGAATACTAATTGATGGTTTTTCATTTTTGTTATTATTTCCTGAAAAGTAAAATTCTTTCATTCAAGAAATAAATAATTTTATTTTTATTATGAATATTGTTGCCTTTCAAAAAAAAATTGAGGAAGACTTAAAGAATGAAATAACAAATATATATATATATATATATATATATATATATATATATATATATATATATATATATATATATATATATATATATATATATATATATATATATATATATATATATATATTTGAGCGTCTCCAGTTTTTGTGGCTTGTACTTGAATTTAATATCTTCAAAACATTCGATTAGAGATTTTCATTCATTTCCTCGTTCCATCTTTGAGCAAGAAAACATACCTTGAATTATGGACCCCCCGGGGGGGGCACCTTGAAATGAGGATGAGATGCTTCCGGCATGGTGGTTGGATCTCGCCACCCTGGAGGGTACACTAATAGGTGGGGGATCTGACTCCTCCCATCGATGACGGGACGTACTTCCTTCGGGGAGGGTTGTACCGTGGCCGGTAACGGCCCTTAGGACTCAACCACAGTTCCCGCCACTGTTGCTGTCGTGGCGGTCCGGTCATTCAGTTTTATGGTTTAAATCCGTGTGCCTTCGTGGCGGGTCGGAGAGTTAGATGGTTGGCTTGATACCTTGAATTATGATTGTCTGCCTTTCAATAGAGAGGTTGATGTTTCAATAAAAACAGAAATAAACGAATAAAACTTTTTAGTCAGATTTTGATGAAATCTTTCAGTATCTTCTTGGCCTGTCGTTCTTTGTTATTCTGATGTGTATGTGATGTGAGAGCTTAGAAAAACATGAAACTTGGCGGTTAAATTTTAGCCCATTATATAACTCTAATTTTTGGATCAAATCTATCAAAAGTGGATTTCAGTGTTTCTAGTCCATGAGATGTGAAGATACGATAACTCAAAAGGTAGGCGATCACAATCAAATCAACAACGTGCTATGGTTTTTAGGCAATAAAGACATGCGAAAAGGTCTTAGCCTCGCAACTTTACAAGACTTCCACAAGAAACTGTCCAAGCCCTTCATTGAAAAAAATTGAAAAAGTGATAACATCACATTTCAAGAAATTGAAATATACTACCATCACTTACAAAGAATGCTAAGCGACCTCGCTATCTCTTATATCACCATGGCTTTACTACCGACTTGATTCTATACCGAATTTGCCGAAATTAATTCATGTAATTTTTTCTACTTTTTGTATATTATTTCTCTTTTGATTTATGAATTAATTTGTTATCTAATAAATAAATCCTCAATTTATCTTGCACAACCACTTACTAATTAATCTCACTGGCATAGAATTACTCTCTTCACTTGTCATGACCGGAGGTGAAGAGATTTGAATTCAAGAACTCCGAGAGAACTCCTCAAATCAAATCGGCAAACTCAAAAAGATCGCAATTAAAGGTCTTATTATGTGGTATCTGCACTTAAATTGTAATCCTGTATAACAGAATCAGACGAAAAGAAGAGATACTTCTACTGATATTATTACCTCCACTTTCTAACGAAACAAGGAGCCAAGAATCCGGCATAAACCCAAGCAAAGTATTGTGTACAAAGTATGTGTTCTATTCCATACAACACATCCCTCTTCCCCTCCCTTCTCAATGTAATGTACTCTCCTCCTCCACTTGAACCATAATATATGCTTATTCTTGACGGAATATATGCTTGTCATATGACGAAATAAGGGGAGCAGAAAACCGAGTTGGCAATGTACTAACACACTGACCCCACATACCTAAAATAGAGTTTACATTCAGACTGCTACAATCTATCCAGTAAGATCACGCATATAATGAAACTGTACATTAGCCAGTAATTGTTGCGTCGAGATTGCACTTGCTTTGTCAGCTATTAAGGCGAGTGTACATTCAGAGTATTTGTTACTGTACAGTTTCTGCTCCCGCCTTTCCCATGTAGCGGCACAGAAAGAGGGTGTTGATATGGTTTCCCCAAATCAAATGGTGTCTTAAAATGGGAATTAAGAGAAGAAATAAAGCTGCAATGGTTTGACAGATGGTATATGTCCAAAAACGGAAGAGCAAATTTCGATTTTATTCCTAATCCAGAAATAAAAATAAGAAGATAGCATCCACTGATAATTGAAATTATATCAGGACGTGGGAGATTTCCTGCATATTTCCAAAGATTTGGAAGAATGCAGGACAATAAATGCATTTGTGGAGGAATCGGTACAGTGTACCACTATTTAAAGGAATATATTGAAGTCTCGGAGTTAAGAAAAAATCTGAAAATTATAAATAATGACTTTAGCACAGTACTGATGGTACCAGGTAATCTTAAAACTCTGAAGGACATGATGTCAAAAATAGTCAGTTTTTTACCAACTATTTGAGAGTTTGTAGATAAGGAAGAAGGACAGTAATTGACCACTTTGTGGCAAATTACCTCGAAGAGAATGTCGGTTTGACAATCCGGTCGATGCAAGGATTGACAATGCTAAAGATAGCAGTCAGCCACAACAAATCCTGTCGATACTGCTACGTTCAGTGGTGGCGGGGTAGTCGGCTGTACGCAAAAAGAAGAAGCCTTTCCCATGTACTGTACCGTTTCCTTTACAGATATGGTCGTAAATCTGCCAACTGACCCATTGTAAGAGCACTCATGCCTGTGGACGTCGATCGGAAATTTCCCGCAAACTGTCGGTAAAATGAACAGATATCAAAATGAAAAATCACAAGTGAGGGGAAAGAAGACAAAATGCGCCGGATTCAAGGCGCGCACGGGCCATCGGAACAGGGCTTAAGGGGATTTAGCACTCCCTTCTGTCTAAGGACCTAAGTGAAGCTAAATATATAACCTACCATACTGCGAAAAAAAATTTGAAAAATTGTAGGGAAATAGCCGCTGATTCAAAATTTCCTCCACTTAATAAACGTTAAATCCTTGGATAAATCAACAAAAAATTAGGGAAAAAATTTCACGTTCCCAATTTTTGCTCAGTCAGATATCTCGAATGACTTTTTCGAGTTATAAATCTTGTTAAACATAAATGATTCTTTCGAAATCTAACTAAAGCAACAGTACAATTTATTTAGTTAAACTTTATTTTATGCCAGGAGAGGTAAAGGTCATTTAGTAATATGATAGTTCTCCTAATAAAAACGGTACTAGGGGGAGGGGGGGGATGATCAGCTTTTTTCTCTATTTATTCCTCAGAGGTCAGAGGTTTCCCCGTAATGAATCAAGTTGGGAACAAATTCTTTCCTGTTTTATCTCATTTCCCTCCTACTTTTTCCCTCTCTCTTCGCTTCGATTACTTTTTTACTGCAGAATAAACTATGGCGAGCTTTTTCTCTCCTTCTCGTATAGAAGATCGTTTTTTCTTTCTTACTATTAATTCCAGACGATATTGCAGACTGGCAGAGTAAGTATTTGGCGTTCCTCTGCCTTTTTCTTGTCAAAAATCTTATGGGAGAGGGAACATTGTTATATAAAAAACATACCATTAGTCTATATAAATATTTCTCCTTTGTGGCTCCGCAAAAAAGCATTATTTAACGACTCGATTTGGCAACATCTGCAGTAATTGATTGATCACGTGATTGTATGATATAAACGTAAAATATCAGGAAGGATATAGTTTGAATTAAATAAGAATTTAGCCGTTCTGTTAAATATTATCAAAAGAATGGAAGAAAACGAGCTCAGCGTGCGGAGATGAATCAATGGAAAGAAGTCTCGAAATGCTTTCAGGAAGAAGAAACAATTTATTTCAAATCGTTCAGTTTGTTTATATAATCATTAGCCGCCTTTGGCGACCAGTTCGTTCGACAAATTATTGAATTTTTAGGCTGTTAATTGTTAATATTGTGGTGAATAGCATATAAGCCAGTAACAACGCTTCTAAACGAACAGCTGTTTTGGTAAAATGGTTTAGTTACTGGACTGCTAACCAGAAAGTCCCAGGTTCTATCCGCGCATCTCCCTCACCGCTAAATTGGTGACCTCGGACGATGAATCGTCAACCTTCGTACAGCTGTTGTGGCGCCATCTACCCGCAACTAAAGACTCACTTGACTCAGCAACCCAAAGCCGTCAAACTCACTTGGCGCATCAGCACCCACAAAACGCTCGCCATAACGCTTGGCGCTATTCAAAATAAGGTACAGGCCCATTAAGACAACAGCTACTCAATATATCACCACTCACCGCCATATCGTTCGTCTCACCTCCGACTCACTGGAGGGAGAGTACTGTGGAGAATTGCTTATAAGCCAGTAACAGCGCGTCTACCCGAACAGCTGTTTTGGTAAAATGGTTTAGTTACTGGACTGCTAACAACAAGGTCCCAGGTTCTATCCTGCGCGCTTTCACTTACCGCCTCAATATGGGATGCATTTCTTTAAAAAACATTTCATCTTATAATTTGAGACGACTTAAACACATGAATTCAATTGAATTAGCTTACTGCAAATTAAAAAGTGTCAATATTACAAAAAAAAGGGAAAGTGAAAATCCTACTGTGGAATGAATGAATGGCAGAAACATGTGATTGAATGTTTTGATAGATGAATTCTAGCATGGCATTTACAATCATTGCTGCACTTAATGTATCAAACTCAATGAAAAATATTTTTGAAATTAAATGAAAAATTGTACGGAAATGAAATTTATATAATTAAAAAAATAATTTTATAATCTTAATACAAAAAGTATTTTTATAATACAGTTGTTTTAAAAGATTTGAGTATTAATTTCCACAGGCAAGTCATAACGATTACGGTTAAGATTAATATACGAGGGCCAAAATTGAAACATTTTGTAGCCATTTCTCGCCAAATATAAACGTGAATATTTTTTATTACAACTATATAAACCTTTTGTTAGCATTTTCGGCATACACCCAGGATTGCACACTTTTAAAGAGTTTTTGACGAATGACACGATTTTGAGTGTTTGGTGAAAAACGTACATTAATCTTAAATCTTTCCGCGATTACTTATCTGGCAATGGTTAAACCTATTTTTCACTTGATTGTACTTTTTGTTTGAAGCCTATTTCTTGATTTCTTTTATATCTTCTTTCCTCTGACTGAATGCCCTGTTTGATGACATGGGGAACTAGCCCTATAACGTTTCTAATTATATTTTGCAGCTCCATTTATAGTTAAGCGAAGCATTTGATTCAATACAGGTGCAAACATTTCAGTGGAAATAGTCTGGAATACGTATGATGTTTTGTTTACATTTGACTATTGCCATTCGACAATTAGTAATAATCTCAATTTCTGTGCTACGTACGTTAGCGTTTTATATAGAGAGATATTTAGAGAGATTTATTGCAAATCGGATTTACGTACTGGGCTAACTCATAAAAGTTATATTGTCCAATGTAACTTTATGAGAAAGCTCAGTACGTAATTTACTTCTCAATTTGTGACTATATTAATTTTTAACGTATACTAGTGGATATATCAAAATTGCTCAGAATAAAGATCTTTCCATGAGCAATGTTTTTAATACAGAAACTCTTTTTTATATAAAATATTTTAATATTCAATTCCGATTCAAAACATAATACTGAAATGAAAAAAAAAAAAATTTAAATAATGTTAGAAACAATGGTAATGATATAGTTCAAAGCCTTAACGTATCCAGTAAAAGAGTATTTAAACACAAATTTCCAACTCTCGAAATCGTCTGCCTTACATTTTCCAAAGAATTATTGATAATTTCTACAAACATTACCCAAAATTGGAATTGGTATTGTTGAAAAGGTAAAATTTTTAATTTTCTAACGGTGCAGTTTATTTTGGTTAATTTCTTTCAAAATTTCTGAGGAAGAAAGGAAAATATTGGTAAATTTATTACAGTCTGAAGCGACTGTAATCGACATGCGTCTACTTCATTTGCTTAAAAAGTATTTCTAGGCTTCTCTTCAGCGAAAGCCTTATGCCTACATTTAGGAATTATAAAACCAATACGTTTAAACAAATGAAAAATTGTCAAAAAGGTATGTATTACAGTAAAACAGAAATTAAAATACAATGGTAAAGTATTTTTAAATTATTATAAATTTTAAGACATTTTTTTTAATTAATAGCAATGGAAAAAAATAGCTTAATAAGATGAAATGAATATTGTTAAAATTGTTACATTCTGAATTTTAAGATGTTATTAAAATATTTCTTTTAAAATCATTTTTTCGAACTTATTGCAAAAAAAATTTCCGATTCAATTTCTAATTAACTGCGTATTTCAATTTGCTTTAGCACTTAAAATTTGGCAGTAATTTTTATCTTGTATTAACTAATAAATGTTCGAAGTTGGGTTAAAACTGGCTCAGTCGTTTAGGAACCGCCAGTCTTAAACATTCTGAAAAGTTAGTGGAGCTGATTTTGAGACTATTTATCAGAAAAGCATCATTCTCAAATTCATAATACTCACATTCTCTCATAAATCAGGCTTTCATGCATCAACTTAAGAAAAGAAAAATTAAAATGCGATCCAAATCAGCGAAAGTAGTTTCCTCGAAACTTTCTTACATACTCTCAAATTATAGTCTTAATCTCCAACCACCCACATTCGCCTTAAATTATGGATCTTGAATAAGGTCTGAATGCTTTGCATGGCATAACTGAACAATAGTCACGAAATGTAGATCTTTAACTTCAATTAATGAATAATAGTCGCGAAATATAGATCTTTAACTTCAATTAGTGAACATTAGTCACGAAATATAGATCAATTAGTGAACAGTAGTTACGAAATATAGATCTTTAACTTCAATTAGTGAACAATTGTTACGAAATATAGATCTTTAACTTCAATTAGTGAACAGTAGTCACGCAATATAGATTTTTAACTTCAATTAGTGAACAGTAGTCACGAAATATAGATATTTAACTTCAATTAGTGAACAATAGTCACGAAATATAGATCAATTAGTGAACAGTAGTTACGAAATATAGATCTTTAACTTCAATTAGTGAACAATTGTTACGAAATATAGATCTTTAACTTCAATTAGTGAACAGTAGTCACGAAATATAGATCTTTAACTTCAATTAGTGAACAGTAGTCATGAAATATAGATCTTTAACTTCAATTAGTGAACAATAGTCACGAAATATAGATCAATTAGTGAACAGTAGTTACGAAATATAGATCTTTAACTTCAATTAGTGAACAATTGTTACGAAATATAGATCTTTAACGTCTATAGAACATTTTTATTGAATCTATACTGTGAATATGTATTTTGAAGGCATTTTTACCGACGGAATGAAACCAAAATTTGTCACAGAATTACAGTTGTAAAGAAAAGAAGCGATTAATTTAAATCATTCCATTTCTGCATTTCATTGTATGATAAGTACAGAACCTATAGGCAGCCAACTCTTTGGCAGATGTGGTTAAAAATTTGATAAGAATCTACATTTTTGTTGTTTTACCTATGTACTAAATTTTATCTATCTAGGCTCTTTGTGTTTTGGATTTATAGAATAAACATGTAATCGGACAATCAGACAAATAGATTTCCTATCAATGGATTTCTTTTAAAGTTTGTTAAAAGCTTGGTCATACATCTATACATCAAACTTCATCCATCAAAGTGTTTTTGAGTCACCGTGTTCTCAGACCGATAAATTGACAGACATAATGCCAAAAAATTGTTTTCCGATCTCTGATAGCTTAGAAACATGGAGATTCGTCAAATTTTCAATTCTGAATTCTTTGACGATTACAATATTCCGGCTAATATAGGAAGTAAAAATGCGACAGATTTAAAGAAACCTTATAAGATGAAATATACGTTCAAATATTAATTTTTGCTACTTTATGCAGTTATCCTATTTGTTTTTAATTACAAAGAATACTTAATTTGAATTATAATAATAAGAACTTTAGTTGTTTCGAAATTATGAAATTTGAAAAGAATTTCGCATACGCATGACAAACAGTCTTTCTAAAGCAAAAATTCGAGTCCTTTTATCAAGGCTTCTCGAATTCTGTTAGCTTTCAACCCTTCAATGTCTGTTCCTTAAACGTCTTGGAAAAGTAAAATTTTAGAAACTGTCAATCTCAGAAAAAATGCTTTATAAAAAGTATCGAATTATAATATTTGCTTGTTGAATCAAGATTTTGCCCTATGGTGCATCGGTATTGCTTTTTTCAGGAAGCATATTTCTGCTTTTTGAGCGAAACCTTAAAAAATATGAAAAATAAAATAAAAAATATAAAGAAAATCACGCTTGCACATCAAAATTCTAATAATATGCACAGTAAATACTGAATCTAGATTTTCAATAAAGCTTTAGAACTCAGAACTAGATGTCTAAGTAGACTACCTTCTGCTTCCGTGCGGGAAAAGTATATATATATATAAATGTAGTAGTCACAACTGTGACATAAGAGTAACATACGAATGTGCTATATTAAAAAAAGAAATGAAGCATGTTCTAAATATATCTCGAAAAATTTGATAATCTTTCTCGTTTTTATAGGAACTGCGTTCATTTGAAATAATTGTGAAAATGACATGCCTTATTTTTAAGAAGACGCTAATATATGCGATTATAAAAACACCATAATGGAATTGGTCAACATGTTATTAATCTTTTATTTATTTAAATGCATTCATTTTATTTGTACATGCGTAACCAGCAAGAGTCTTTTTTTCTTCTGTTATCGTAAATGTACATTTTTGTATTTAGGTTCTTTATTTAGTGAGAAAAATCGAATATACATCTTGAAATAGTATCATTTTTTGGCATACTGAGACTAAAATTACGTACAGATGTGTAAATAGAGTGTGAAAATCAAATACTAAAATTCAACTGTCTAATCTGTTGCTTGTATTAGTTGTTGCGTTTACAAATATATAATAAGCACACAGACATTAAACCTAATAATCGATTTGGCCCAAAATTCGATGTATATCTGGAACATGCCGACAATAACAAGCGTCAAATTTACATAAAAAATCACCGATGCACGTTTAACTGTGTTTTATCAAAGAGAAACCTGAAAACAGAACAGTCTTGTAAAAAAGAGCACTAACACTTGAAATTTAGAATGGCATTTTAAAAAACTTACTGACAATTCTTTCATCAACATATAATAATTCCAGAGCTAACTTATGAACCTCATTATAGAATATTTTTTCTAATAATTATCCTAACAAAATGCTGATAAAAAGTATTCATATAATTAGAATACATGTGTTTAGCAAATGTGATGGTTACCAGCAATTACTAATTTTTTTTTAATCTGAAGTTTAGCTTCTGCTTCCGATAAAACAGTTAGAAACAACAAATCATTTCTAAATGTCCTCCAAAAAGCAGAAGCCAAAATAATTATAAATTTTGTTAATATAAATAATATATGTGTATAAGTATAAAAAAAATTGATATACCATCTCATACAAGAATTTTTTTACTTATTTTTAAATTATCTGTATAGATGTAAATTATCTGCAATAACTTATCAATTATTCATAGATGTAATAAATAATCTAAAATGTTAAACTGATATTTAAAATTTATTCTTCTGACAACTTATTTCTAATTACAAACTTTGCTTTACATTTTACAGCCAAAAATGAATTTAAAATGGTTATAAACATTAAACAAGGAAGCAGAGGCTTTCATAACATAATTAGACTTATTTACGTCATTAAATATTTATTTATTGTGTATTATAATAGTTTATTATTTATGTCATTAAGTACAAACTTTACAATAATAAAGTGTTGAGGGTGTTAAAGCAATCTATAAAGCTTCTCAAACAATTCTACCGTTTTCAGAAAATATCGCGAGGTTATAATATATCTCCGATGGTTTTGATAGCTTTTTCAGACTTTTGACTGTCGACTTTTGGCGAGTTTGAAAATTTTGAAACTAGTTTGGCATCACAATGATTGCAGACTTGCTTCCTTTATGATGTCTGATCTTACATTTCCAAAATTTAATTCTTGGATGAATAGTATAACATGAAGTCATATTTTGGCATTGTTGTTAAGTACCTACTAATCAAAAATTGGCTGGAGTCCTGGCCTAGGGGTAGCACGTCTTCCCCGTGATCTAAGCGTTCCGGGTTCGAGTCCTGGTTCGGACAGGGTTGTTCTCTCTGTGAGGTGCGTGAATGAGCCCCCATGTAAAAAGGGGTTGTGCAAACGAGTGTGTGTGTGGTATCTTCATTTGAGCTAGAAGTCAGACATCTGCCCTCGGGTGCTCAGGGGTCTTTACCCTCAGAAGCTACTGGGCAAAATTGCTTTAAAATAGTCACACGAGAAGAAAAAAAATCAAAAATTGTGTTTCTTAAGAGAGTTTGTAAAAACTTAAAATCAAATGTGACTAATTCAAATTTACAATTTACAGCATCATCCAATAGGCTTTAAAGTCTCAAAATTTGTTTATATATGAAGGTATAACATGTCAATAAACTTAGAATATTGGTAACCCATTATAAACCATCAAAAAATTTCTGCAAGATTGCATTATTTAAAACAAAAATTAGTTCTTAAAATTGTAATCATTTTTCCAAAAAAATCCTTTAATTTTAGAATGTAAACATGGAATCAACTTGATTCGTATTCTGATTCATCCAATTTGGTATTTTTGAAGCATTTTATGACTTTTTCTGACATTTAGTGCGAATGATTTTTATAGATTAATGGATTAAAATACTTCTGTAGGATTTCATCCATGTTTTTAACTTTATTAATATAATATTTCCTTTTCCGGAATTGCACCAGCTTGAATAAGTGTACTGATTTTATAATCATTTGTGTTTTGTATATGCATTAAAACGCAAGCATTACATTGAATAATTACTATATATTCTGTAGCTTCAAAAGTGAGTATCGACTAGTCTGAAATTCTGTTATTCCGGTTATTCTTTCACAATTTATAAAAGTTTAGTTTTATATGTTTTCTGCTACATAATCTTATTGTCAAAAAAAATTATTCAGCATAGGTGAAAAATATATACAAATATATTAAGTAAAAAGGATCAAAGGATGAATCATTTGAAGCCTTTATGAAGAGAGCAAAAGCTCTCTAAGAGTATTAATTCCTTCTATCTTCTTAAGTTAAGAAGATAAGAGAACAGCTTCACTTTCTTTGAACTTGTGTTTTCGAAAAGTCTGAGAAGTCTTACCATAGAATGAAGCACCATTTCTGGTTTTAATATTGTATCTTTGCGATTAATCCTAGTATCCGTTACGAGGACGATTTGGCGAATTGGCGAGATTTAGGAGAGCGATAAAGTTTGCAATTTGTAGTTGTTTACTATTACTTATTTACAACCTGGCAACAGGCGTTGGCGACATTTTTCAAAATCGCGCCAATCGTGTAACGGATACTAGGATTTGACCCGGACGACTTCAAAATGTACGAAACCACTTATAAACCTTGTTGCTGGGTGTTTTTTTTTTTTTTGCTTTTTATTTAAATGCAATTCAATTACCTTGTTGGTTGCTAACAACCATCTGAACTATAACAAGTAATTTTTTTAAAAATTTTAAGTCAATTCCTACTTTCGCAATAACTGAACTCGCATTCTTCACCTTCATGTGAAATATACTGTAATCCTTGCATTTTACCAATTGAGCTTCTGCCTGTTGATATCAATTTTCAATATAAACTGCTAAAACTCTATTTAAAGAATTAAAAATTAATTAAATTTAATAATTAATGAATTTATATTTGAAAAAACTGTATTAACATCAAATGTCATCCACTACAAGTTTAAAAAATGTATTTGAACTTGAGTGGATGAATAAAAAGTATTTTATTAACAACTGAAAATTTGAACAAGATATATAAATATATTAGCCGCCTTTGGCGACCAGCCGGTTCGCCAATCTTAATGTTCGTTAAAATTTTAATAATTAAATATTTTATGCAATTCCTACTTTAATAGCTTCTTCATCAAAATATTTTAAAACTTCAAATTTTGATAGTCATATAATTCTCTCAAAATATTATAAACGCCTTCAGTCATAACGTAATATGTATCTCTATAATTTTCTGTTAGTTCCCGTAGAATTTATACTATAAATTAAAGTGGAAAGGATTAATCTGCAATTAATATAATAATATTTTTTTACTGAAACAAAGCATTTTTTTTAATATGATTACTGAAAACAGTCACAGAGCGTTTAAACTTGATGGGCACTAAAGAATATCTTTCTTAATTTATGTAATATTTCAAGAATTTGTCAACAAATTTTTCTCAGATTTATCATGACCAGATCGATTAATTAACAATGTTTCATTTTAAATGCATCAAACACTACGAAAATAAAACGAATCGTTTAAAATAATCGGTTGAAAACAGGTTTAAAAAAAACTACTTAAAAAACGATGCAGTTAAAATTATAAGCATATGCAAAAAATATGTAACTAACATAAATGCAATTTAATTACAAAAACATGCAACTAACCTAAAAATAATTTAAATCATCCGTTGATAATGGTTGTCATGTCAACAATCAGAACACAATGCGCATGCGTTTTCAACGCCAGTTACGGTAACGCAAATGCGTGAGTTTTTCTACGCCAGTTGGGGTAACGCTATGCAGATTAGAAATTTTTAATTTCCTTTATTCTGTTTTATTTTAATTCAAAAGTACTTAAGAATGAATCTGAAAGATCGATTCATTAACAATGCTTAATTTTAAATGCATCAAACATTAAGAAAATAAATAGAATCGTTTCAAATAATCAGTCGAAAAATCTTAAGCCTAGCCTCATGACTGTTGGGGAAAAAAACTGAAGCCGTACTCATTTGGCGGTGGGGAAAATGAAAAGATTTTTTTGGCGGGAAAGTTAGCTTTTAATTAATAATTAAAATTCTAATTAAAAATTCAAAAAAAGGGCTATCCTATCTTTTAAGTTAGATCAAACTGCACACGGTGTGCAAATTTGATTAAAATCGGTTAAGTAGTTTAGGAGTCCATCGCGGACAAACAACGTGACATGTAATTTATATATATTAAGATGTAGGGAGAGTGTGAACTAATAGTAGGAATTGAAAAATGGATCGAAATTGTGAACAGCCAAATCTTGAAAGTATTTTGGAGATTTTATGGCAACTGAAACATTGAGAAAACATTATTGATCCTTTCTGAGTGTATTTTTCCTGTTGAGTGGCTTTTGCTGAGAGTAATTTACAAAATATTAAGAGACATAAAGAATTTCTACAGTTAGATAAACAAGATGTCTCCCTCAAAAATGTTCTGGGTAAAATAACTGCAAACAAGACCAATCTGCAAGTTTCTCTTCGAGCTATGTAGCATTTCAATATCTACTAACTTTATTGACCAAACTGTTGAAACTTTTTTGAGACTCTTTTATCACCATTCCGTGTTGCGGAAACTGTCCGCCTTATTGTACCTTTTCTTTTTATTGGAACTTTAGAATCTCGACTATGGACTAAATCACATCGTCGGAACTGCTTTGTTACTGTTAACTGATTGAAACTTCATCTGGAAACATTGGATAACATTGTTGCTATAAATCAAAATCTCCTACTTCTTCCAAGTTTCATAAAGATTTAATAACTGAAGTATTTTCTTACAAGTCCTTTAATATTTGTTACTTTTTATATCCGTGTCATTCGTTAGCAGATAATATTACCTTTGAAACTTAGTTTTACTGTATTTCAATTAATAAAAATGTAAATATTGTTATTCGTTTGACCTATGTGGTTCTGTTTGCAATACAGATAAATTGATCTATCATTAATCGTTGTCAAAATGATGCGTCACGATTACTAGGATCTAAAAATACATTTTCTCATGATTACTTTTTTGTCTTCCTTGATACTTCTCGTCACACAATGTACAACCGGGAGATATTGATCGATTCTGATATCAGAATTTTTATTTTCTCGAAATTGATCACTTAACAACTAAAATTATGGTAAATATTAAGAAATTTGAAAATTCACAAAATTTATCGAAATAATCCATTTTCATCTCTTTTTATAACATGTAAGGCTCCTGTGTAAGATATCTGTCTATCAGTTTCTTTGTCATTTTATTTCTCAGCAGTATGTAACTTTTCCATGGCGTAATGACTTAAAAGGAAATTTCTTGGTCCCATTAGAATACAACCAATGTGATACAAAATGCTAAAAATAAAGTAAAACAATAAATAGTATAGTTTACAAAAATGCGAGAGTGGAGGTGTCAGTTGAGAAATTGCATCCCATGATAAACATAAAATAAATCGCCTCTTTTCAAACTGCGTTTCAAACAGCCTCAATCTTTGTGGGTAACATAGTTAGAAAGCATTGTTTTCCCTCTTTCTGTGTAGGTAAAGTCTCAATTGAAGTTAAATAGTTTGGAGTCATCATGACTTCATGTTTTCTGATTCACATTTGGCTTAATGTCTTTGTCCATGAGAGCTCGGAAGGACGAATTTCATTCTTTCTCTATTGGTGAGCTCGTAATTGGACATTTGTATTAGTGAATTCACATTGTATGTAGAGGCATCATCACATTTTCTGATTCACATTTGGCTTAATGTCTTTGTCCATGAGAGCTCGGAAGGACGAATTTCATTCTCTCTCTATTGGTGAGTTCGTAATTGGACATTTGTATTAGTGAATTCACATTGGATGTAGAGGCATCATCACATTTTCTGATTCACATTTGGCTTAAAGTCTTTGTCCATGAGAACTCGGAAGGACGAATTTCATTCTTTCTCTATTGGTGAGTTCGCAATCGGACATTTGTATTAGTGAATTCACATTGTATGTAGAGGCATCATCACATTTTCTGATTCACATTTGGCTTAAAGTCTTTGTTCATGAGAGCTCGGAAGGACGAATTTTATTCTTTCTCCATTGCTGAGTTCCAATTGAACATCTGTATTGGTGAAATCACATTGGAAGTAGAACCATTATGACTCTACGTTTTCTAATTCATATTTGATTGAAGGTCTTTGTCTATGAGAGCTCTGAAGGATGGATTTCATTTTTTCTCCATTGGCGAGTTCACAATTGGACATCTGTATTGATGAATTCACATTGGAAATAGAGGCATCATGACTCCATTCTTCCAATTTGTTTAATCATAAATATGATATCTGTTACAGTCGATAGGTCATTCTTAAAAATAAACGACTAATTATATTGACAATTACACATCCTTAGAAAAGATATACCATGTGTTTTGTTTTGAAATGTCATTAAATGCTAATCATACAGATTTTTCAAATTCATCTGATCGGAAAAGCAGTTTTTATAATCCATGAAATTATTGAAAAATATTGGCACCAAGAATAAAAGCATTTATAAATAAGCTTAGAATAATAATTGAAAGAAATTCTTCAATTGATATTTATAGTCGATTTCTACCTCTTTTTATGATCAAAATGTTTTGACATGTTAGCTGAGAATAAAGCTTGCCAATACAATCATTACATGTAAAAATTTAATTACATAAAACATCATTTCCAATCATTTTAATTCTGAAAGTAGTGCGATCAAAAAATAAAGAATATTCGAGGATTCTGATGTCGGTTAGATTAACTAAATTTGTTTTCCTGTTGTATTTACAAATGAAGATTACGTGAGCCTCTTTTAACGAATCAAATAGAAATTGAAAAATCAAATCATTACCTCAGATTCAAGTAAACGCTCTATCACATGAATGCATCTGTTTGAGAAAGACATTGCCTTGTAAGCCGATGTTAAGCACTAAAGCTTTGTCACGCAATAAGAACTATTGAAGCATTCCACCACAGTCATCAAAGATAAAGCAAGCATAACTTTTGTCCGTTATTTTTTTTATTTTACTGATATTTCATGAAGGCAAGATCATGAAAGAAAGTATTTAACTAGCGCATTTAGCTTCAGTACATTCAAACGTTTGTCTGACAGCGCATCGAATAGTAAATTGTTTTATTAAGCATTCAATTAAGTCAAGGTAAGAATTAAAATACAACCAGCGAGAAGGGTCTTCCCTAAACTCCCCCCCCCCCCCTTTTCTCTGAAAAAAAAGATTATTCCTTTTATTCATCATAAAATTGAGGACCTTTTTCGCAAGACGTGAAGGCTGCAAGTGCTCAGATTTTTATTTTCAAAGAATTTTATGCTTTGTAGTACAATAAAAAAAAGTCGAAATGCAATTAAGATTACTTGCTTTCTAGCAATAGAAGCCGGATTTGACGCATAACTAACCTTTTAATAACAGCATCACATTAAAAAATTATTTATTTAAGTCATTACGTTTTTGAGTTATCGCGTTTATACGCAAGCTTTGGCGTAAAATTAGCATTTTCGCCAAATCGTCTCATCCTTGGCGAGGGTTGTTTTTTTTTTTTTTTTGATTAATTCCTAGCATGCGGTGGTTAATAATATCCGAAAATAGAATTTGTGTTATAGGCTCGGTTTTCCCAACTGATTAACACAAAAATTTGACATAAGACTACAATTGTAGCCACAAAATACCATTCCAAATTTGATGTAATTAAATTATAGCATTCTTGAGCTATCGCGATTACATGTTTTTGAAAGTACAAACCGATAAATGTTCACCCCTTGGCGTAATTGACCAAACTTTTGACAAGTATCTACACTATAGAAGTTAGATCTGTTTAACGTATTTTAACTATCTAGCTCTTTTTGTTTTGTAGTCATCGCATTAAATTATATTTGAATAGCCGTAAAGACAGATTTCTTCTGGATGGATTTTGCTCAAACTTTGATAGAAAGACAAAGAGTTTTTTATTATTATTATTATTTATCTTTGTCACAGGCAGGCAGGCACTTTCCAAAATTGGGTTTTGCGAATTCAAGGAGATCTGAAACATGGAACATTTCTGTACTAAGTATACGAGAAACTAATAAATGTAACACCGTTAAAGATTTCATTAAAATATGCTCACTGTTGTAGAAATTAGAAACAAATCATCGTGTTTCAATCAAATTGAGACACCATGTGTTTATGACATGTACCATATACACACAATTTGGAATCACACTGTATTTATATTTACATGACGTGTACCATGACATGTACCATATACCATGAATTTGGAATCACACTGTATTTATATTTACATGACATGTACCATGACATGTATGACATATACCATATACCATGAATTTGGAATCACACTGTATTTATATTTACATGACATGTACCATGACATGTATGACATATACCATATACCATGAATTTGGAATCACACTGTATTTATATTTACATGACATGTACCATGACATGTATGACATATACCATATACCATGAATTTGGAATCACACTGTATTTATATTTACATGACATGTATGACATGCACCATATACCATGAATTTGGAATCACACTGTATTTATATTTACATGACATGTATGACATGTACCATATACCATGAATTTGGAATCACACTGTATTTATATTTACATGACATGTACCATGACATGTATGACATATACCATATACCATGAATTTGGAATCACACTGTATTTATATTTACATGGCATGTATGACATGCACCATATACCATGAATTTGGAATCACACTGTATTTATATTTACATGACATGTATGACATGTACCATATACCATGAATTTGGAATCACACTGTATTTATATTTACATGACATGTACCATGACATGTATGACATATACCATATACCATGAATTTGGAATCACACTGTATTTATATTTACATGACATGTATGACATGCACCATATACCATGAATTTGGAATCACACTGTATTTATATTTACATGACATGTATGACATGTACCATATACCATGAATTTGGAATCACACTGTATTTATATTTACATGACATGTACCATGACATGTATGACATATACCATATACCATGAATTTGGAATCACACTGTATTTATATTTACATGACATGTACCATGACATGTATGACATGTTCCATATACCATGAATTTGGAATCACACTGTATTTATATTTACATGACATGTACCATGACATGTATGACATGTTCCATATTACATGAATTTGGAATCACACTGTATTTATATTTTCATAACATGTACTATGACATGTATGACATATACCATATACCATGAATTTGGAATCACACTGTATTTATATTTACATGACATGTATGACATGCACCATATACCATGAATTTGGAATCACACTGTATTTATATTTACATGACATGTATGACATGTACCATATACCATGAATTTGGAATCACACTGTATTTATATTTGTCAATTTATAATTATTAATTTCCCAAAAGTTAGTTTTTAAGCTAATTTTGAGATGTTTCCCATTTTTTTTATATGCAAAGAACACAAAGATAAAATACAGTAATCCACAAAAAAAGTATTCGACTTTGGGATTTCAATAAATCTTCCTGAATTAGAATAAATTATTTTTTGGGATGATGCCTGTTTTATGCCATCTGGACAATAACATAAAAACAGAAAGGGCAGGATGGTTGAAGTTTTATACACCGGATGTCTTTACATCCAAATTGCTGATACATATTAAAATTTGGACGAAATCCATGAACAAAAGTTCTTTTGTTCTTTAATGGTTACTTATATGTGAATATCATTCCTCGAAAATACAATATGCTATAAAAGTGAAATTAGCATATGCTTTTACTAGTCGATTTGTCAACGAGCTTCTTTGTCTATTTATTGCTTTGCAATATGTTAGCTTTTAATGCAAAATGCATGACTATTTAAAATTGCGTTTCTGTTTCTTAGTAAGTCTGAAAACTTTGAATTTAAAGAAAATTACAATTAACGGAGAAATGAGTTACAACTTTTTTGTTTCCTCTTTAGAAATAAATCTTATTGCATCAAAAAAAGTGATCGATCTTAATAGTGGTTAAATCTAATGACAAATTTGTTATTGGTTGCTTTAAAAATTTATCGGGAATAATTTCGCTGCCATGCTCTGCTGTTTAATTTGACAAAAATGTTACTTAAAAAAAGTTAATTGTCAGAATTTTCAAAATTATAAATAAGGAAAAAAAAACTCTTCTTTTCATATTTTTCTTAATCAAAATATTAAATAGAAAAGGAAACCTGAATAATAATAATTGCTAAACTGAAAGAAAACTAAAATTTTATTAATTAGGAAGCAATGCAAAAATTAAATGTCCGTCATCGCATTATTAAAAGTATCCTTTTGTAAATTGCAGACTTATCAAATGAAATAAAAATAAATTCTTTGAATGAATTTCAATTGATAGTTAAATTTTTAACGGGTAAATAAAATTTTCTTTGTGGCTTATTTACAATTGGCAGAAGAAATTCGAAGACGTATACTTAAATCTCTTCACATTATGATAAATAAAACTTTGTTGCCATTTTTTAACACTTTTGCAAAAATGAATTAATTTTGAGCATTAAATTTTCTTCGTGACAATAATATCATCTGGTGAACAAATAACTCAAACTAAGTGCTTTAAAATTAAGAGCGAAATAGAAAGAGAGTTTGCTCAAAATGGTCCCATTTGAATTTAAATTAATTTGGCTGCTTGCCAAGTAAGCGAAAAAGTACTTCCTTCAGCTGATCGCGTGTTCTGCTACAAATCAGTGAAAGAAATCTTTGATCTCAGAAGGATTAACTAAACAATTATCTAAAAGTCAACAGAAATAAAATATTTTTTTGATCATTTATGTTTTATGTTAGGGGCTAAAATTCGAAAAAATGACTCCAAAATTTTGAAAATGATAATAGATTTGTAATGCAGAATGCAGAAATTTTAATATTTAATTTTCCAAGAAAAGTAATTATTTTTTTCAAAAAATTCTCAATATTCATTAAGTTTAGCAGAATTAAAAATGAATTTCTTTAGAATGACAATTATTTGTTCTGTTTAATAATAAACGGTTTTTTTTTTTTTTTTTTTTTTTTTTTTTACTTAAAGATTATTAGAAACTATACAAGGCGCAAATATCTGCAAAAAATTAAAAACATCCGAAACAACATTAAATATTAAATAAAAAAATTCTGCTTTAAAGTAAATTGAATTACTAATATTATTACCTGAGTGCCGAATTTCATGGGTATAATCGCTACAGATTTGTCTAGAAGTAATAGACATGTATATATAAGCACAAGCTTTTCTATTCGAGGTTAGTAATTTTTCACATGACATAAAGAAGCTGTTTCTCGTTTTTATCTAAAAAAACGTTTCGGAGCGTTTTCTTAATTCTATAACCTTTATTTTTTAGTATCTTGTTACTAAAACTAAATAAACCAGCATCCAACTTAAATTTCAGAAATAAATTCCATAGAGATGTGAGATTCATATTTCAAGGATAACATTTTTCTCGTATTGCGAGGCATTTCATCTTTCAAGGTTTCATATATACGAAACATTTTTCTAATTATATCCAGTAGGTTATTTTAAGCTTTTCCATAAACCTAGTTTCTTGCAGATAGTATATTTTCTCAGTTATTAAATGCAGAGGATATTGTAACATTTGCCTAAATTGTAATGGCAATTAATATTCTCGGGAAATTGTTGCTTCAAATAGATTGCTAGATTGGTATGACAGTATACAGTCTTGAAACATATTTGGAGCAACAATACATCAGTTTGTTGGAAAAAGAATTTGTTAGATGTTTTTGCTATATACGCTGATTTAAGATACCACTAAAGGATAAAAGAAAATTGACTATTAAACAATCGTTGTCTATATATTTTTTCATTTATTTACTTTTTATTTAGGCATGTATTTATTAATTAATTATTTTATCGTTTAATAAGAAAATTAATAAAGTGGCTTTTGGATGGGCAGTTTTCTTTTAGATAATGATTTATGTTATTAATTAACACTTAGAAATACAATCCCATTTTTTGAGATAAAACATGGAAATGTTAAGATATTTCACGTTTTCTTAAATTTCGATTAATAAATCAATTTATAAATTTAAAGTAATTAATTTATAAATTCAAATAATATTTAAAATTATTTCAAGTGTTGCTTACAAGTACTATGATGCATAATAAGCAAACAGCATGGTAACACCCATGATTTGATAGAAAATTATATTTAAAAACATATATATATATATATATATATATATATATATATATTTGTCTGCCTTTTTGGGGGGATAATGAGTTTCGTACATAACATTTACATAAACAAAGAAATGTATCGCACGTGCATACCACAGCTCTTGCTATTTGCGCATGCGCAGCTTGAGGTTTTCGCACATGCGTGGATAAGTGCAAAAAAGATATTGCTGTTTTATGCATGCGCAAATCGTAGTAGGAAAATAATTAAAATAACAATTATAAAACTCTTTTTATTTTTATTTTGATAGGACTTCAATATACTAAAACTTTTCTTAATAAATGCTCTACTAAATGGTATAAATATATCTAATATCAGTTAAGTATTTCTCGAGTTTTTCTCTTTCAAACATAAAGACGCTTTCAGGGGACTTCATTTTATACTATGTATAGATATCAACAACAGTGCTATGATCACATGATACTGCACATAATATGACTGTATGGTATAATGTTGTAAGCTACGACTGATATTTATACTTGTCATTTTTTTTTATTTTTTGTAAAAGGATATTTGATTTTTGTATGAAAAATAATGTACTGTTATTATCACTGATTAAGAAAGAATTACTTAGTTGAAGTCACGTGTCAGTAAATTGGGTAATAAGTTCGCTTAACATTTCATAAACAAAGATAGTTACAAAGCCAACACGAAAATCTTTGCTCCCTATTCTTATATTTAATTCAAAATTTGAAGAAATATATCTATCTATCTAAGATTGGTAAAACTGTTGGGTTCATGCAATGAGCAACATCCAACAGTTCTTGGGCACTCCGCCAAACTCTGTCATTTGATGCACATTTTGGCCAACACGTTAAGAGGTATACCCTTAGCATTGCTCTTTTTTTCCTCCTTTAGTGCTATATAATCTTCTTTTAATTTCTTCACATAGTACCACCAATTTTATCTTATTTTGATTCCTTCTAAAATTGGTTTGTTACAGCACTTGAACTGAAAAGATTTTTTTTTTCATTCTATTGTCCGATACTGTTTGTATGATTCCTATTTAAGTTGTCTACATTATTCCTTTTAAGCGGTCAGCGTTGATTTCATCCTCTAATAACGCCACTCATGATCCGATTGCATTGTACATCTGTTATTGTGTGTGTGTGTGTGTGTGTGTGTGTGTGTGTGTGTGTGTGTGTGTGTGTGTGTGTGTGTGTGTGTGTGTGTGTGTGTGTGTGTGTGTGTGTGTGTGTGTGTGTGTGTGTGTGCGTGTGTGTGTCATTTCTAAATCTCATTGCATTGAAACTAACAATGTGTGCATTTACTACCTAAATTTCATTTATCACGTATGTGTACAAATTTTTATGTACATGTATTTACATAGTCATTTTTCTTTATATTAGTCTTATGCAAATATATTTAAGTTCTTTTTACATTTTTTTTCTTTTTTTTTCCTGTTCCTTAGATAGGTGCAGTTTATAGCTAAAGAATTCCTTATTCTCAATGATTAGTGTTGATCTTCGCACCCTTTGTGTAAGGCGGATCAGTGTTGTAAGAAATATGAAAATCAAAAAATCACAGATAAATACACAATACAAAATTAAATTTTAACAACGTTTTCCATACGTCACATAAACCTCATTACTTGTAGATTCTTCTTTAACTACAGTTCAATAAGATTAAAAAGAATTCGTTTTTCCTACATTTAAAAATTAATATGACCATACAATACATAAGGTATCTTGCTGAGTATAAAATAAGGATCAATAAAAAGCAAACTTCAAAAAGATGCTCAGCTAAACAGAATTACTTTAGATCAGACATCAATGAAAATTTTCATTTTGATTCGAAGGAAGCATAATTAAATCCTTGCAAAATTAAATTTATTTGATGTAGTTTTCTCTTCACATTGATCATCTTCTGTTTTCAAATAGCTTATCAAACATTCAGAAATAAACTCAATTCTTTCCATTCCTCTGATATTAGTAAAATGTGATTTACTTAAAAAAAGCTTTTGAAAAATTAATTAAGTTACGAATTCAAATATATTTTCATTGATGTTAGACGTGAAGAAGTTGTGTTTTCTTATCGGATATCTGAGAAATCTCATTTGAATGCTTAGATTTTTCTATTCCCTCGGGTATAATTCAATTCTTTCTGTTTGATATGTTCTAAGAAATATAATTTTAAAAAGTGCTTTCTTTATTCGAAAAAATTTTCTTAAACACTGAAGTTAATTTTCCTACAAATATGTAAAACATTCTTTCGCTGTTCCTTTATATATATATATACATACATATTAGACATTTTACATTTTTAAATTCTTTTTAATATCCGTCGGGAAAGCATAATTATTTACAAGCAGAGCGCGGCACAAAAGCAGAAGTTGAAAAAGACCAACACCCTCGTTTTATATAACCTGAGATTTTGATAGGGAAAATATTTCTTCATAGTGCTAATATATTAATAAGATTCTAATGGGGATTTCTGACGCATGTCAATCACAAGTAAGGGAAACAAGGGGATCTTTTAAAAAGAATGTACTTACTGGACATATTTCTACCACTTCACGCAGAGTGTGGGAAAGTTAGGCTTTTAGCCAATTCAGCAATTTTATAAAGCTACTGTTGAAATAATTAAGTAGAGACAGTGGAATTAGATCAAGAAATAAGAGAATATTTTAGAATAAAGTTGCTATGGGCTAAATTAAGATAAAATCTTGGAAATTAATTAAATTGAAATTAAGAGTTTAAAATTTCATTATATATATATAATTCTGAAAGCAAGCCTGTAAACGTGCATGCATTGTGTCATACAGGCGCCGAATGTCACTTTATGGTATGGAGTTCCCTGCTTTTTCATTTGTTCTGTCAATACTGGAACGGTCAATGCTTTCTGTGGATGATGCTGGAGTTGTCGTCCAACGATATCCCATACGTGCTCAATTGGAGACAGATCTGATGATCTCGAAGTCAAATTAACATGTTGCCACTCTGTAGAGGACGTTGCGTTACAACGGCAGTATGAGGGCGAGCATTATACTGTTGGAAAATCTGCTTTGAATGTTGTTGATGAATGGCAGAACTACAGATTGAATTACCAGAGTGACGTACAAATTTTCAGTCAATGTGTTTGGGATAACCACGAGAGTGCAACTGCTGTATAGGAAATTTCACCCCAATCATGACTCCACGTGTAGGTCCAGGGTGTCTAGGCCGCAGACAGTTTGGTTGCAGGCTTTCCCCTAGCCTCCTTCTAACCAACACACTGTCATCACTAGCACCAAGGCAGTGCTTTCATCAGAGAACACAACAGACTTCCACTGCGTCCTCCAGTGAGCTCTGGCTTGAAACCACTGGCGTCACAAACGGCAATGGCTTGGAGTCAATGGAATGCACGCTATAGGGTGCCTGGCTCGGAGCTGTCCTTGAAGTAATCGATTTCTAACAGTTCGTTGTGCTACTGTGGTACCAACTACAGCTCGAATTTCTGCCGCAGACGCAGTACGATGCGCCACAGCCGTACATCGAATACGGCGGAGGCGCATCGTACTTCCCTATCACTAGTGTCACGCGACAGCCCGTAACCCGGTCTTCTTGAGGCATTACCATCCCTTGACCACTGCTCCTAACAATCATGCACGGTGGATACATTTCGGCCAAGTCTTTCTGTAATATCGCGGCAACAAAATTCACCCTCTCGTAGGCCTATTACACGACCTCGTTCAAACTTGGAGAGCTGTTGATAATGGCTTCTTCGTCTTCTTAAAGGTATTCTTGGCTAACATCAACTCAATACATCAAATTTCAAAAATAAATAATGCTCATGAACTTTACAGCACGCATTTAAAGCAAACTTTATTTGCAAGTTCTTAGTTGTGCTGTATAGCCTTAGCGCTGTTCTTAGTTGCGCTGTAGCTTGCCACACGTATGCGCGAAGCTCGAAATTTGAATCGATGTCATCTTTCAGATATATAAACACGTCCACCAATATATATATATATATATATATATATGTATATACATTCAAGCAATTTGATAAATTAATTTACGAAGTTTTAGCTCCTTCTTTCAAAATATGCTGCATTTAGTATAACACCAAATAAACCCCATGCATTTTTCACTGAAGTAAAGATGAAGTCATATCATGACCAAAAGTATAAAATAGAATTTTATTTAAATTAATCGATTTACTGAAATCGAAGCTCTAAGAATATTACAGTAATGCCATCATAATTTTATACTTGTCATCGATAATGTACAAGTATAGAAAATTTCAAAACATTAGCCTATTAAAAAGTGCGTGATGAAAAAGAGTACAAAGTCCCATCTTTACAAGTGTGATGGAAGTTAAATGAAAGTGTTTAATAAAAATAGCGATATTGATTGACAACAAATCGACGAGACGTTAAATCTTGATTTAAAACATTGGATTTCTTTATTTTATGATAAACAAAATAGCTCATACCTCAGTCCGAATAATCAACAGTATTCTACTAACTACGAAAGGAAAATACAACAAAAATGTCTTCATAATAATGCAATCAATGCGTCGTGGCGTCATAATTAAATGGTAAGCATAACTCAAGTGTCAATTAAATGCGAATTATCTAACAGATTTGCAGTATGTCACGTCTTTCATTTCCTACTTAGATAAACTGGATTATATTAATTAAATCACTTCTTCCTAAATTCATAGAAATAGAGATTTAGAATTTAATTATTATTGATGGTTCCGAAAGTCTGGTTATTTTATTAATATAAAATGTGTCTGAATAGACTAAAGAAATGTAATCGCCTATATAACCATTCTTTTATAAGCTTTTACCATTTCATGCAATATATGCAGTCGAAATGAATAATTGAATTTTCTTAGTTAAGTTCTTTTGCCATTTCTGCAATTGCTTTTATTTCCTGACCTTTAACTATCTTATGCAATTACGACTACTTTTTCTTGTAGAAGCAATTAGAAGAAACTATTGTTAATGATGAAAAAGAAAACAAGCGTTCCACTCGTTAATTACTCAAATTCTTTGTAAATAGTCTGGCTGACTTTGAAGGTAAATAGAATTCTATTGGTGCATTTGCTTTCTTGCAACTAAAGGAGGACAGTAGAGTCTTATCAGTTTTAACAATAAATGCTATTAGTCTTGTATTTGATTTTATGATTTTAATTCGACTTCTTTTTCGTTTAGTTTAGTTTGATCTTTTTCTTAGTCTCTCCTTCAAAAAATAGAAAAAAGAAAGCAGCATTAACATTTTTATAATTGTTAAAAAGATTCACTTTGAAACTTTAATGAGACAATCAATATTTTTCAAATTTCTAGTGTTTAAAAATATCATATGGAAGATGTCAGTTTGTGCGCATAAAAAAAAGAAGCTAGACATGTGACATTTTAAACGTGGTCTTGAAGCTAAAATGATAGGTTTGCACCATATTTTAGACGAAATCCATTAATAGAAAGTCTGTATATCTACATGTGAACGCAGTAATTCAAAAATTCAATTAATTTATTGAATTAAATTTAAAGTGTAGTTTTATCTTTAAAATTTCAGATCTGTGTCAAAATTTATAACAATTCCCTCTGTGAGTTGACTGTGTGTTAGAACTTGTTCTTATGTTCATCTGACGGCAAATTCAAAAATGCAACAAGCTAAAGGCATGAATTTCCGTATCTGTATATTACATCAAAATTTTAGATCAGCATTTCATTTCGAACTGAATACGCCTAAACGTGAGTTGTCTGTCTATTTTTGTTTAACTTCTTGTATTCGAAGTATGGAAAACGTTTCACGTTTTAGACCTCCCTGAGTTCACATTTTTGGAAAATGTTCGCCCATCTGTGTGTGACAAAGATAACAAAACTGATTTGAGCTATACAGTTGAAATTTGGTATACGGTATTTATACCAAATTTGCTTATTTCTATCAAATTTTGAGTAAAATCATTTTATGGGAATTTCACCTGCTCTTCTGTTCGAATATAAGTTAACACGATAACTGCAAAACGGAGAGAGCTAGATAGATAAGATTCGGTATTCAGATTCATCATCTATAGTGAAGACACCTGCCAAATTTTAAGCCAAACCCTACAAAGAGATAGCTATCTATAGGTGACTACTTTCAGAAACTTGTAAACGCCATAATTCAAAAACGCAGTGACTTAAATACAGGGTGTTTATAAAGTCCCGGACCCATCTTGATGTTTAATAACTCATAAAATAATAAAGATATAAACACACTTATGGCATTTATTGATGGAATAACTCATATATTTTCCTTTTCAGGTTTGAATATTTTTACTTTTGTAAATATCGTCTGCACGTGTGGTTAATTTCAGATAATTTCATTTTCCAGTCTAAATATCTGTACTTTTCTAAATATTGTCTGCTTATTAATTGCATTTTTCTCTCTTTTGTTTTTGTCAACTATTGCAATGTTATGTTTACTTTTGATGTGTTTGTTCTATGTAGCACTTTTGTATGTGATGTTTTAATAATTCGAGCGGATATTAAGGAGAATGCATACACCACAAGAGAAAGCACAGATTTTATGGTGGTTCATAGAAATGAAATCGATAGTGCAAGCGCAGAGAAATTTCAGAAGAATTTACCAAAAGGATCCTCCATCCAAAAACAGCGCCTTGCGGTGGAAAAAGAATTTTCTAGAAATTGGAAGTATCGAAGATAAGAAAAGTTCCAGACGTCCTTGCACAAGTGATTTTGATGTTGAGCGTGTCAGAGAGACATTTTTACACAATCCTAGAATATCTGTGAGATCAGCGGCAACAGAATTGGATATGCCAATTTCGACGGTGTACAAGGTTATTAAGAAAAAATTAAGACTGCATGCATACAAAGTTCAAATTGTTCAAGTTTTGGAACCGAACGATAGACCTAGGAGGATGGCCTTTGCAACAGATATGCTAAGGAGGATAGAAGATGCTGCTGATTTTCTGAAGAGCATAATGTTCTCCGATGAAGCATCCTTTCATGTTTCTGGCATTGTTAATCACCATAAAGTGCGCAAATTTCTCTGTGGATGCCGACATGCTTGTTGTTACCTGGCGTGAAATTGACTATCGACTTGATATTCTCCGCGCGACGAAGGGGGCACACGTGGAAGTTCATTGACAAGGGTCATGAAACTTTTTGAGTCTATTTAACCATTTATGTTATTAATTTAAATCTATCTTTTATTTTATGAGTTATTAAACATCAAAATGGGTCCGGGACTTTATAAACACCCTGTATATCAAATGAGACGAGATATTTTGTGGTTAAAAGTGCAGCTTTGTGTCAAATCTTTGTTTCAATCGATTGTGAAAAACCTGTCTAAAACAGAAATTCGATTTTTGGATACTATTAATCCATGCCAGGGATAAATCGCCAAATATCTCGCCAAGGATTCACGATAGTTTCTGGTATGGCAAGTTTATTAGAAAATATGCGAGAAAGTTTGGGGAGACCACTTCTGCTGATTCTATTTGTATATGTGAACAAAGTAACAGAAAAACATTATAAGTAGAATAACTGAAATTCGTCATTCGAATTACATATAAAAATAATTTATCTGCATCAAATTTGGAGCTCAATGAATCGAATAAAATGCATACTTCATTCTCATCGCCTTTCGACAAACCTAAGCACAAAACTTTTTAATTACTTTTTAATTTCTTTTTATTACATAAAATTAAATATGCTAATTAGCCATTACAAAATAATAAGCGTAATGTCTACATAAATTTATATTATGACATTTAAAATGAACTATTTAAATTTAACTTGATACTCAATTTGAGACAATGTTCACATGATGAAATTCAAACTAATATTTATTAACCAGTCAGTGTCCTACTGTTTCCAGTGTAAAGATCAAAATAAGAATTTCTTTCTTTCATGTTAATTCCGAAGTAGGATTTTTACTTCTTTCTTTTAATTAAAGTATGTGCTTTTTTTTTTCGTGAACTTAATTTGTTGTAAAAATTTCTTTAAATTCATATTTTTTAGTCCTGTGAATTAAGAAAGTCCCATAAATTTCAAATAAATTTGAAATACCTGCATGCTATGTTCATGGTTAAACAGCAAGGAAGGCGATGCGAATGAATATTCCCGGCAATCAAATTGATTATATATATATATGAAAATGCTGCAAGAACCTCATTTGTTGGAATAAACAATTATCTTGTTATCAGAACGTGAGGAAAATAAGTCTTCCTAATCCTATTATCTTATTTCACGTCTCTAGTTCGGATCCATTTTTTGTCTTTATAAAATAATTAATATTATATTTACATAAAAGATGCATTAAGACATTTCATATCATCTTGCCTTTTCTAATAGGATTACTGACTATCACAATAATTCTCAGAATACGAATGCTGAAATTTTCTACCCAGTTTCTCTGATCATGATTATTCGAAATAACTATTGGAGTAATTATGATTAGAATTAAAAGGGCGTGGTATAAGTTGTAAGAAAGATAAAGTCGGAATCGAGGTAATAGAAGGACCATAAGGAAGTTTAAATAATGAGGGAGCGATATTTTTATTTCTCTTACCTCAGTCCCACCAAAACGCACCTCAGATATGAGGATGGGAAGCTCCCGGTACGTTGATTGGTTCCCGGCATTTTGATAGGTATAGTATAATGGGATAAAGTTTTCCCCTGTTGGAAGTGCCTCCTACGGGAAGAGTTGTACCTTGGCCGATAATGACCCTTAGGAAGAACCATCATTCCTACCTGTTTTTGTCGTGTGCCATCAGGTGAGTTATGTATGAGTTCAGTAGCTTAGTTATGATTCCCCTTAACTGAATTATGACTAAGATGCATAGAGAATTTAAATTAGACAAATTGTCATTTCTTTGAAACAAACAACATTTGTATCAAAGGCTTTTTTATATTGTAGCGGATTGGTATGCGCGAGCATAGAACCTGAGACCTTGAGGTTCGCAGCCGAGTAACATGACCACAATACAAAACTAACAGCCCGTGTAGCGTAGCTATTAACTGGCTTATAAGCTTCCACCACAATAATAATCCCTTAGAAGACAAGGAATTAAAAATTACTTTCAAAATAAATTTAACTTCCTGTCGTTGAAACAATGAAATATATTGTTAAAAATTGTGAAAAAAAATTTAACTGTCAAAGTTTAAAAAAAAAAAACTCTTACAGATAAATAATGTGATATCATTAAGAAGATTGTTTTTGAATTTTAAAATGGTATAAAAGTAATTTTCGTTTAATATTGGTCTTAGAAATTATCACGGAGAAATTTCAAAGCTCCACTTAAATTTAATTACTTAAAACAAATTAAATTTCTTAAAAATTACTTCAAGATGACATTCCTACCCTCCAAAGTAAGTTTGTATCATATTTGATAGCTTTATGTCAAATTTTATGATTTGTAAGAAACTAAACACAGAGAGAAACACAATCTCCCTTTTTAATAATAAAGATTATACGCATGGTAATTTCTTTAAAATTTGTTTTTATTTCATTCTGTGAACAATTATTTTATCTAAATTACCAGAAATACTGTTTTGAAATCTGTCTGAAACACAAAAAGGGAAAAATAACAAAGATGTTAAACATTAAGGATTAAATGAATGAACTATTAAGTTCTTTCCTATTGCAAAAAGAAAAATGAATGGCCTCCCTGTAATAAGAAAAAACTTTTTGTTTCTTATTTATAAAGAGATATATTTAAGTCATATTAAAACGTCGCTATTATAAATTCCGAAGGATAAAATTTGTTGTCTTTATTAAAGAAAATGGAAATATAAAGGAATATAATTGCAAAAGATTTATATATATATATATATATATATATATATATATATATATATATATATATATATATATATATATATATATATATATATATATATATATATATATATATATATATATATATATATATATATATATATATATATATATATATATATATATATATATATATATTCCTAATCTTGGAACTCAATTTCAAACTTAATTTAAATGTTTGGAATTGCCCTGCTTCTTCATTTATAACAATTTCAGTAATGGGATTCTGTACATTCCTGTTTGATAAGAATTATATATTAAAATTTCGATATTATTGCCTCAAAAAGTAAAAACATATAAATATTTTAACATTTATTTCATATCATTCAAAGATTTATTATTCAAGAAAGTTTTTATTGCCATTAATACAAATTACTTTTTACAATAAAGGTTTTTTTGTTGTGATTGGCGTTTTTTTTTTTTTTTTTTTTTTTTTACTTTTTCAAATACAAAGTATAGATAGAGAAAATACAGTAATTATTAAAAAATTCTATATCAAAAATTTGTTGACTATCTGAATTTGAAAAATTCGTTTCTGGAATTAAAGATCTGTATAAGTAAACACAATAAATGCATATTAAATTCAAAAATTTAACAACCTAATTGGAAAAAATGGACATTTTTTTAATTATAAGAATTTAAAAATAACGGTGGCAATCAAAATAGTATTTACTATCAATTTAATAAATTCAAATAAAATTTTATTTGGTGCATACGTAATCTAGTCAAGAGTAGAGTAATAATAAAAATTTGTTCGAAAAAATTATTTCAAAATCAATATATGAACAATAATCTATACTTATAATAAAGCTCAATGTGTGTGTGTGTGTTGGCGCTCTACAGGCCAGACCGTTTGACCTACAGCTACCAAATTTGGTACATGTATACCTTGGAGGTTGGGAATGTGCACCTGAGGTTCCTTTTTTCGAATTTTTAATTAGAATTTTAATTATTAATTAAAAACTAACTTTCCCGCCAAAAAAATCTTCCATTTTCCCCACCGCCAAATGAGTAAGGCTTCAGCAATTTTTTCCCAACAGTAATGAGGCTTAGGCTTAACATTTTTCCGCCGATTATTTCAAACGAACGATTCTGTTTATTTTCTTAATGTTTGATGCATTTAAAATTAAACATTGTTAATTAATCGATCTTTCAGATTCATTCTGAAGTACTTTTGAATTCAAATAAAACAGAATAAAAAAAATTAAAAATTTCTAATCCGCATAGCGTTACCCCAACTGGCGTAGAAAAAATCACGTATTTGCGTTACTTAACTGGCGAAGAAAATTCACGCATGCGCATTCTGTTATGATTGTTGCCATGACAACCGTTATCAATGGATGATTTAAATTATTTTTGAGTTAGTTGCATGCTTTTGTAAGTAAATTGTATTTATGTTAGTTATATATTTTTGTATATGCTTATAGTTTTAAGTACATCGTTTTTTAAGCAGTTTTTTTTAAAACTGTTTTCAACCGTTTATTTTAAACGATTCGTTTTATTTTCTTAGTGCTTGATGCATTTAAAAGGAAACATTGTTAATTAATCGATCATAATGAATCTGAGAAAATTTTGTTGACAAACTCTTGAGATATTACATAAATTAAAAACGACATTCTTTAGTGCCCATAAAGTTTAAACGCTGAGTGACTCTATTTTCAGTAATCAGATTATAAAAAAAAATGCTTCGTTTCAGTAAAAAATATTATTATATTAATTGAAGATTAATTCTTTCCACTTTAATTTAAAGCATAAATTCTACGGGTGCTAACAGAAAATGAGAGAGATACATATTACGTTATGACTGAAGGCCTTTATAATATTATGAATGAATTATATGACAATCAAAATTTGAAGTTTTAAAATATTTTGATGAAGAAGCTATTAAAGTAGGAATTGCATAAAATATTTAATTATTAAAATTTTAACGAACATTAAGATTGGCGAACCGGCTGGTCGCCAAAGGCGGCTAGTAAATACATAAATCTAGATGTAAATAAACAGTTTTCAACAGCGTGCTGGGTTGTAAGTACTTTTTCTATACATTATTCGATTCTCTTATTCTCATCAATAAAGAAACTAATTAAATCAATGCAGAATTCAATTCTTTGGTTTATATTTAATATCTATTTCTATTTATAATCTAGTATTTGCAAAAGTTCATTCTCACCGCTTCTTTATGCTATTTGCAAACGATTTATTAAAAAAAAAAAACTTTTGAAATTGTAATTAACTCATGAATCCAAATTTGTTTTCGCCGAAGTTAGACATCATTTGTTTTGAAGAATTTTATTGTATTTTCTCATTTCCCGGATATTTAAAACAGCAAAGGAATTAAATGGAACACTTCCAGTTTTATTTCTCTTCTCGTACCAAGTTCTTCGAAATAAAGATTAGTTCCTTATATTCAAATAAAAATTGCCAATGTATGAAAATAATTATTATCATAAAAAATGATTATTATTCTTGAAGAAAATCATTATTATTTTCAAAAAGAATTCTTTTTAAAAAGCTAACGGTAATTTTCTGCAGATATCAAAGTTTAATTGGTATTTCCGTTTCCAAAATTTTATTTTGAACTGCAAGCAATTTAATCAGCTGATTAAAAAAACATTTAATTCCTTATTCCAAAACATAATGAAGGTATAGCGATAACTCCGAGGGGAAACATCCCACGTAGTGCTGAAGAGGAAATGAAGAAGATTATGCATTTCCTGTAAGCATTTCTGTATAAGAAATATCGAATTATAATCGAAATTTCAACTATTTAACACTAAGAGAAAGGTTACGCCATCTTGTTGATAATATAGCTTGGTAAAAAAGTTTTTGTATTAATCTATTTCTTTTAGCTCGATTAAATTTATCTTACTTTTATAAATATTTGAATTTACGCTAACAAAGGTAATATTTATTGAAAGTGAAGAATATACATATTTTTGTTATTTGGAATAAGTACTTGTGTTTCGTATTTTAAATAGAATAAATTTAAAAACATGGAAGTATTTATTTTTGGTACAAGACCATGTGTAGAAAAAATAACTTTTATTTTCAGAAAAAATAACTTAAATGAGAATTAGATAATATGGAAATGTATTTGTGTACAGGTAATCAATAATTCAGTAAATTGAGGGATAAAACGGAATTTAAAAATATTCGATTTTCTAAGTACCAATGGGTTTTCTTGCCATAATTACCATAAAGAATATTAATAAGATACTAAAAATACTCGTTCTTATAGAATGAATTATCATGGCAATTTTCTCCTTTTAATGAAAAGGATTAACATACATATTTAATTGGAAGTTGCTATGGCTTCAGTTAAAAAATAGCTTTTTCTGTCTTGAAATCTAAATAAAAAGAGTATAACAGTTTAACTAATGTTATTTACTATATTTTTTTATTTATTATAATAAAAGAATTCGAACAGCATTTTCTGAATTGGATAATCTAAGAACACCAAAATTATAAATTCGAAAAGTGGCAATGGCAGAACATGAATAGAAACAAAATTCTTATAATTGTTTCCATTTTTAGAGTAATTTGTAATATTATGCAAAATTGAGTTGCATAACTAGCGATGCTAAGCAGACATTATTTTGAAATTTTTAAATGAAAACACAATATTGTATTTATTTCAAATTTGAAGCACTAGAAATATAATATTTGACACAAGTAGGCTTACGAGGATCTAAATGTTCATCTCAAAGTAACTTTCATTTTTAAATTTGAATAAATCATTTCAGCGATTTCAAATATCTTATCTCATAATTTGCTCTGAATTTAGGTGAGGTTTTTAATAAGTACTTTTTTGCATGATTTTCAACAATAGTTTTCAATGAGCCAATCCCAAATATTTCCCAATATTTCTCAAATATTTAATTGTAAGAAAGATGAGGAAAGAAGATTCTTCATATTAAATAATTACCTAGCCGGTTTACATGAGAATAAGAAATTAAATTACTACTGCAAAAAGCAACGTACAATTCTAAGATTAATAGGTCACACAATTTCGTTTTTAATGGTTCTGTGATGTCATGGGACTTGATTCCATTAAGAAAGCTCATTCACACAATAAACAGAATAAATTTTAGGTTCTTAAATAAGCCTATCATTATTTGATACTTAATACTATTTTATTCAGGAAATGATGAACGTCAAATAATGCATACGAAATTGAACTGAAAATAAACATAACCCACATTCTCGACAAATTAGTTGTCCCGAAAGGGGTTTGTTCTATAATAAAGATGTTTGTGTGGGAAGGCTGTCGAAGAATACTAATCAGAGAAAAGCTATTTTCTGTAATTTCATTTGTATCTTGTGTTGATATTAAATAAATAATGAAATTGTTAAGCTATTCCGTTTCTATGTTTACTAAGTGTCTCTAGGCACTTAACGTTTTTATACTATTATTGTTCTATTTACACTGTTTTATTCTATTACTGTAAATCTAAATGAAGAGACTAATTGGACTTTTGTTAATAATGAAATATCTAGCAAATACAAATGCAAATTGCAAGAGGAATGGGAAGAATTTTGTGAGATTCAGAAAAAAAATATAAATGCGTTCTACAGCTGTATTGAAATTTCACGTTCCATACCTTCTAAAATATAATTACACATAGAAAAAGTATTGTATCGTTAAAAAAATTCATCGCTAGATTGTGATGAATTGTTTCACTTATCCTATAATCCTAGAAGAACATAATTGAAATTATGTCGGCCTTTGTACAAAAACACAGTAATTCACAAACACAATAAACGAATTGAATGAAATTTTGCATGCAGAATTTACTTGCACATCTTCACAACTAAAAAACTCCAAAAAAATATTCTTCTTTTTGGAATCGGATTGGCTTAAAGAACCAAATTTCATTAAAACCTCTTCGTTGAATTTTTTAATCATTACGATACCTTTTTCATCTTTAATTTGCATACAAATAAGTAAAATGGCAAAATTTATTTTAAAAAAAGATTTAATGGAATTTGGTTTAAAAAATATTATATCCAACGCAAAAGTGCAATAGTAATTCCAATAATATTTTGATATGACGAGGTTATCATTTTAACTGAACTGCTATTCTCTTTTCAAAACTTCAAATCCATGCCAACAATAAAGTTTTGTCGTCAAAGAGTACAACAGACTCAACTTTTGCACATTTTTGTTTAACTTAATTATTTCATGTTTATAAAAATGAAATATTTTTAATGACTTTTCACTCAAATCCTTATCTGCTAGTTTTCAAGTGCCACGCACTTGAGTGTTATCGATGAATATAAGCTATTTTAATAACTTCAGAACTTGTCTTTTAATTAATTGATTGATTTAATTAAATTTCGGTTTAATAAGTGTGGCTTATCTAACAGGGGATTAGAGAAATAATCGTTTCAAGATTCCATAGTAATAATAATATGATTTGTAATTAAATAGATAAAAAATTTATAATTAAAAAATATTTAATTTCTACAGAATTTCTATTATTTTACAGTGGCGAATATCAGCAATAAACAATATACATTAGAAAGCCCTCTTTTAATAATCTTAAAGATTTAGTTTCACATTTCAACTCAGTTTTAATATGTTACTGGTTTATTTTATACTAATCTTTTTTTAATCTATTAACTCTGCATTTTTTTTTATCTCCAAACTACCCGGCATCGAAGTTTGCCCGCAATTTTATCGAAGCTGATTTTTGGTATTATAAATGTTCTAAGTAAAAGAACAAAATGAAACATCCAGGAACCTAGCAAATTGTATTTCATGAAATATTAATACTCTCCACTATACTATATTACAGTTACTATAATTTATTGAATATTTTTTTTACAAATTTATTTATTTAAGAACTTGGAAAATAAAGTCATTTTAATCGATCGTCTTGCTGTCCCTCCTCAATCTATAGGCTCTAAGCAACTGTCTTGTAAAAAATCAGTCATTGATTTTTAATGAGCACTTAAAAGTGTGTTTTTTGGTATTATTAATGTCTCAATAACTAAAGAACAAAGTGAAACATATCCAATTATATTTGATGAAATGTTAATATTATCCATATAGTTTTATAATTCATTGGATATTTATGTTTTTCACAAATTTATTAATTTGGGAATTAGGAAAGTAGAATATTTTAATCGATTCCTTTGTCTCTTGTCAATCTACAGACTCTAGGCAGCTACCTAGCAAGAAATCTGCCATCATTTGTAATACAATACACACGCAAAAGTGTCTTTTAAAATTGTATTTATTTTAAAAGCAAATGAATTTTTACTAAATTATGTCATACTGCAAGCTAAATTATATAGCTGAATTAATATTAAACAATAAAGAAATAAAAATTAAAAAATTAAAGTATTTCATATTACTTAAAATGTTAATTCATTTTTTGTAAACTATCTTTCTTCGTCTGTTTTACATAATAAAAAAATTATAGTAAATATTTAATTTTTGGAATGTTCCATTTAGAAAAGTAACTTTCCTTCTCACGCGTTGAGCATTTTGACATTTTCTCATAATATATTCGAAGTTAATTCAACGCTTTTCCTTATTTTGTTCTCATCCTTTCATTGAATATTGCCCTAATGGATCTTTGCATGAAACTTAAATGACAGAATAACCGTGCAAAACTTTTTTTACTTGAGATGAATAGATTTCCGGTTTGGTGGATTCTTTTTCGGATGTCTCCTTAAAATAGTAGGCCTCGTGTCACGCTTTCCGGAAAATTTCTACATTTTTCTTGAGCCCAATCAAATCTCGTTCAAGATAATTCTCATAATTATATGTGTACACTGCATAATAATTCTACATAATAAATATTAAAATAGTGAAAATTATTGGCAGAATAAAAGAATAATAAGTAAGACCTAATTTTAGAAAAATACGATAATATATTTCGGTAAAACTAAAGTACACGATATCACTTCCCCTCAGTTTCAGCTATATCGTGCTTAACTTCAAAACTCGCCAAAATCCAGCCATCTTGAAACCAGGGTTTTCCATCTGAAACCAAGATCTTGGGTTACGAAAAAATAGGTTATTATCGCCATAGAAAAATTCTAGTTTGGGGACGATACCTTAATGTTGCGGGACTTAAGTACCGTTTTAATTTACTTTTATGCACCTTTGCAAGACCTTTGCCTTTGACTTTTATTGTTGTTAGATTTGTTAGACTACACAGCCAGAGGAAAAATATTGCACTTAATACATTTAGTGATGTTAGCAAAAATAGGATGCTCGTTTCATATTGGGTTTTCTTTCCATCCGAATGCGTGTACACAAACTGTTGATGATTCAAACCCCGTTCGCAACGATTTATCACATGAAGTGAAATGATGCTTCCAATTATTTATGCAAGATGTTATTTGACGGTTTTATGCAAATGTTTTTTCACTCTATACAAGAGCGGAAGCACTCGTGCGCGCTTACTTAGACGTAGATTCAGATTCTTTATTTTTTCACTTGTGTTCGTAGTCTGTGTCGGTGTAATATATGATATTATTATAATGTATTAAATGTTTGTTTGTCGCAAGAAATAAAAGTCTGTATTTTTAAGAAGTCTTCTCGACCTGCAACATTTTATAAGCACCAGTCACATGCATTTTTCACTGCTATTATTAGAACATTTTACTCTGCGGGCTTTACAGACGATTGATCTTGACAATTACATGGTTTGAACCCAAATATCGTCTGGCAAGTGAAACGTCAGAATAGTTCAAAGTTCCTATATCAGCAGAAGAAAACACCCAACATCACTACTGAAGCAAATCAAACATTTCTAACTACTTTAAATTAAACCAATAGAACTGATCAAGTATATCCAAATGGCCATGAATCAGCGACTTTTCAAATGGCGTTTATAGCTTATTTGATAAAAATAAATCAGTACAAAATTTAGTTGAAATCTATTTGAATGTTCTTTTGTCGCCAACTATGCTAATTCGCCAAGAAAGGTAGCTACTACTCAAACAATGCAGTGAAGCATTCACCGAAGGGTTGCTAGCGTAACTATTCCTCTTCATAGTTTGTATTGCCAAATTGGCAATGAAAATTCCCATGCTACGATGCTTTGAACTAGAATTTCGAATATTCTATAAGTTTTTGTATATTCTTTTCGAACATTTTAGGTTTGTATATAAAACATCAGGTTTATTTAGTACAATGAATTAATAATCAAAAATTAATTTTTAAATCAATTTCAGAGGAGAATAATGCGATTGTTTAAATGTTCGATAATTGATTCATTTCTAAGTGATTCCATTTGATTGAAAAATTTAAATCCAATTGATGACGAATAATTCGAATGATTATTTAAAATCTGGTCATTTTCTATCTTGTGAGAAAAGTGTCTGTGTGATTTTTCCAATAGGAGACTGAATTCATATTGCAATGCTAAAGCGAAGAATCCATCGTCTTATTAACTTTAGTCTATTCTGTTCTAAAATGTGTCTTGAAAGTGACATTTAAAGTATCCCGAGCGCATTTTTGATTACTTTTACTTCGAGACATGAAGTTATTTTTCTTTAAAGGAGGGCATATAAATATACAGGCAGCTGAATAATTTCTAAACATAATACGTATATCCACCAGATGACAAACAGTACTATTCTAACTTTTAAAAGGTTCAAATAATTTCAAAATGGTTTCGTATTGAGGATTATTTTTGTTTCTATTCCTTGTATTGTTCGAGCATTCTAAAGCGAGTATCATAAACTGAATTTAGTAAATGAGAAATCAATAATTCATGTCTAGTTTTTTTAAATTTAATCGGCATAGATGATTCCTATTGCTTAAGCTATAAAAATTATTTTGTTTCCTTAATTATACACTCGTTTTCTGCAATAAAATTTAAAAGCTTCATATTTCATAGAATTCTCAGCATTTGTTAGTGAAGGGAAACGATAGATAATATATAAGCATGTAATATGTGAATAATAATGTGATTTTAAGAGAACACATAGAAGTATTTTTCTAATTACCATTCCATTTTTAAAGGAATTAATAGGAGTAAATTTCAGAGTATTATTCTTAGCAGTATTATTCTTCATAGTATAATATTTAAAAAATCCGTTCAAATACATAAAATGAGAAAATAACATTAATAACATATGTTTAAATGCATAAAATGACTTAATAATATTAATAGTATCTGTTCAAATGCATAAAATGAGTAAATATCATTAATAACATCCATTCAAATGCATAAAATGACTTAATAATATGAACAGTGTCGGTTCAAATGCATAAAATGAGAAAATATCATTAATAACATCCGTCCAAATGTACAAAATGAGTAAATATCATTAATAACATCCGTTCAAATGCATAACATGAGTAAATAACATTAAATGTTGCATAATTTATATAGTCCATCTCAAAAATATATACAAGTTTTTAAGAAATTTATAACAAGAAGAGCCAAAATGAACATGGGACTGTGGTTCTAGAATAGGAATTTTGAGATTTCTACGACAGATGAAGATGCATGTCAGAAAAAATCTGGCCTGAAGTCATTTTTTTAAGAATTGCCGCTCAATTAATTTTAAATGATCAAGCAATTATTTTTTTATTACAAATTCATCTAAAGTAATCTCATTTCTGTCAGCAGGAGGTGTAACTAGAACTGACATTCAATGATGAATTTGTATGCGACCGAACTTGTATTGCAGATATTGCTTTGCAATTGTAATATATATTGCAGCTTTATGATGATTCAAAAATTTTTACTTTAATAATTAATAGGATTGGCATGCGAGCAATAAAAACTATTGGATAAAAAGTTCTATTTAAAATTCTGATAAAAATTTATTTAGTGATAATTTTCTTGATAAACTTGGCATTTTTTGATCCAGAAATCTGCTGGGTTAAGTGTTTTGACCGATTTTTGCACTAAGCATGTCATATGACACAAGTTATGGATAGTATTTACTATCAAATTAAAAGTGATTTGAACCGCTTTTTTCAAAATTTCGGGGAATGGTAACACATTAAGTATGATTTATTTAACTTACTTTAATGCACATAAAAAATACATTCAATATCATTACAATGCATGCGAGTATAGATCCTGCAAGTGAAACATTGAGTATTCTTGTGAAATGTGATTAAAAGGATAATTTTTTTAATAAATTATTCAAATTAAGCAAAAAAATTGTGAGAAGATAAAATTGATGTCACAGAAAAAATAATATTTTAATTTTAAATGGCGCAGAAATGTTTCATACTGATATATTCCGAAATTACTGTATATAAACTTTAAAATATAGATTAGTTTTTAATTTAAAATTTTATTTAAATAAATTTTATCTTATTGCCACTTACATAAAAAAATACTTCCCAAATTAGCTTTAGTAACAAATACTTTTGTAGAACGTTTAAAACTATTTTTTTTTCTGTATGATGTCACAAGCTATAAATCGTTTGGCAGCCAATAAATATTTCTCTGCTAAAAATAAACTGTATGCAAATCGAAACTTCGGCAGCGTGTATCAGTAAGTTGTTTATAGAAGTAAAAAAAAAAAGGTAAAATTAATTTAAAATTTTTCTCAAACACATTTTTTTAAAAAGAAAACAGATGATGAACCATTTTTTTTTCAACTTCACCACACATGCGCATTGCCTCTTTTAGAAAACGCTTTAATTAAAAATTTCGAAACAGATTCATAAACATATACATTTTTAAAGACGACATAACCGTTTTCAAGATTACATCACGCTAAACAAGAAAAACATCGTCTTACATTAAGTTTTTCAAAAAACTGCCTTTCAAATTAATTTTCTATAGGCATTTACAGCAGAAATAAATCATGAAAAGCCGTACTGATTAATTTTTTCTACTAAGATTCTTTTTAAACCTTTTGCTGACAGGTGCAAGGCTTTCTTCCTCTTATTTATTTTTCCTTTTCTTAAAAATGGCTCAACTGATTTCGGCACTCAATCGCTGTAAACATAAAAAATTAATAAGAAGCCAATCTGAAAATGAAGATTCGTTCCTGAGGCAACAGCAGAAATTGTGGAATATAGGACATCCATTTTTTATTTAAGTTGGAAGTTATTTCCGACAAATAATCTGTTGACTGTACTTGCGAGGTTTAATTCCAGTCAAAGAGTTTTAATCAAAAATTCATCAATGGAGTAATTTGTGTCGAGCTTTTTTTTAAGCTTAGAAGTGTGAGAAGATTGTTGTGGTTCGTTTTGAGCTTAGAAATTGCTAAGCAGCTTATTAAATTCCGCGATGTGTTTAAGAAATGAATTATTCTTGGCAGGTAAATTGAGTTCGAGATTATTTTAATTTACTCAAAGCTACTATGTTGATATTTTTGTATTCTTTTCATCTGTAAAACAGAAAATACGAAACATTTTATTATTAAAATTATTTTATCATATCTCGAGATTTCTAGCAAGGAATTTATAATCAATTTTAAGACAAGTGAAATATTACTTCCTTCAAAACTATCAAATATGGTTTGAAACAAAATTATCAAGCATTTTTAACCAATTCGAAATAGTTATATTTAAGTGCTAATAGTTTTATATGCTAATAGTTGATATAGGGCACAGCAATGCTAATAGTTATATTTAAATTAAAAATAGTTATATATAAAAAAATTAAAACAGTTTCAATTTCATTGCATTAATAAAATTTCAATGCTTAAAAAAAGAAAAAAATATTTTTGAAAAATTGTGGAAATTTAAAAAAAAATTCATAATTAGTATCACTAAAAAGACAATTTTCAAATATAAAGACATGTAAAATCTTTATATTTGATAATTTTATTTATTTTGTAAAATAATATTTTCAGAACAATGTGATCTCTCTTAATTTTTAATTAATTAAATTTCAAAACATCCACATCTAAAACACTTCACTCTCTGAAGAATATTGTACCAACTTTGATAAGTCTATGTCAAATATTTTGACCTACAGAATGCCAGCCTACACAAACATTTTCCTTTATTATTGGTAGAGATAAACTGTAAAAATAATAAACAGAATAATTTTAGACTTTCAATAACAAAAACAAATCACGCTATTAAAAATGTGATGAAACAAGATAAACGATTTGAATTTCAATATAACAATGTAATCTATGTTGAAAATTAGATTGCAAAAAAATCTAAAAACAATCTAATCAAAGCAAAAAACATCTAAAAACCTCTCAAAATTCAGATAAAATTTGCATGGCAATTAAATTGGCCTCAATAAAAGGATAAACTTTAAACTTTAAAAAGTATAAAAATCACTTTCTCGCTATAACATTTTCGAAAGTTACCGCTCCAAAGTCCAAAATTTTGTCTCATTTTTAATTAATGAAAGTTGCAAAGAAATGACGCCAAGGTATACATTTCCATTTTGCAAAATATATCAATCTGTCCTAAATTTAGTTACACTCGGTCAAGCAATCTGCCCTGTACAACTCCAACACATAATGACAAAAAAATTCTCATTTTATTACTTTTAATATTAGCTAAGACTACTTTCATAACATAAGTGACTGAACAACGATGGGTTCCATAAAGCCATACGAAAAAATTCAGACATTATCAACTTCGAATGCTACATGTATTTCTATAATGAAAATTTCATTCAAAGTATGCCTAATATAAGCAAAAATGAATTATTTAACCATATATTAATATTCCTTTAAAACAATTTCATAAAAGAATAACTTTCCGCAAAAAGAAAGAATATTTTTCAAATAATCTTTATTGATTTGGTAGAATACGATTTACCTTTCAACAAACAATTTTAGTTCTAATAAATTATGAACAATATTATCGACTAGTATTTCCAAGAACAGGTAATTTTTTTTTTCTTTTTTACTTTCTTAAAAAGGTGCGGAGTATTTTTTTTTGTCCTAAATTTACTATGCTTTCTTTTCCTCAAAATTTAGTCAAGTAATTAAGGCTCTCAGTGGTCACAGAACAAAAGTAATTAATAACAAACCAATCAGAGGTTCGAATTTTACTCCTGAGGCAACAGAAATACGGGATATCCATTTTTTTATTTAAGTCGCGATTTATTTTTTCGTCAAATTACCTGCTGAAAGTAAATCAACTTTTTGGGAAGTTAAATTCCAATCAAAGAATTTTAATCAAAAATTTATCGGCACAGTTATTTTTTTGCATTTTATTTCTGCTATCTTAGAAAAGTCTGCGAGAATCGTCTGGTTTTTACACTTTTCTTCCTATTTTAAACAGCATTTAAAATCTTCTATGGACAAAGATTAAAAATAAGAGTATTTTAATGAATTGATTCATACTTTTTTGCTATCGAAAAATATTTGTTTTAATTTCTTTATACATTGAACAAATATTTTCTGGTTTAAAGTATGAATTAGGGAATTAGACTGGGTCTTTTATCATTATTTCAATTCTATTAAATATTTGGACAGTATAATAGATATGCATCTATGTAATTGTGGTTTGTGAAATCATTTACATGATAAAGCGCTAAGTAGCTATAATTAGTAAATACGTTTTTACATTCAGATATCAATTTAGATTTCATCAACACTTTTAACACTGTTTTGAAATAAATAGCAATATATGTTAACGTACCTTACAGAGATAACATTCATAGCTAGAAATTACTAAAATAGTTTAAGACAATATTGAGAAGACAAATTGATTACAATGCTTTCGGTGGAAGCGGGTCTCGAACTTAAAGCCCTCCACTTCCGAAACTGAGACCTTACCATCAGCTCACAGCGGCCGAATGGTTGTCTTGGAAAAAATCAACAAAGTTGACATTCTTCTCATTAAAAACAAATTTAGTTTCAGGTGGTAATATAAAAATCACATTCAGAGTATTGTCAAACATTTATGTAAAAAGTGAAATTTTATGGTACTTATATAGTTTACAATAAACAAATATTTTTTGGGCAGCGATTTATTATTTTTGATTTCTCTCATCCAGGTATGACAGCCATTGGTACTCTAGCCGCCATCGCCATCGACCGCTACATCATTATATCCCGTTCGTTCCATGGTCAGAATCTAACAGGTGTCTCTGCGTCAGTCACGATCGCCCTCATCTGGGTGTACTCCCTGTCACAAGCTGTGCCACCGCTATTCGGCTGGAACAGATACGTTGTAGAACACCCCGGCATCGCATGTTCTTTGGACTGGCAGACTCCAGACGTAACACATACGTCCTTCATAGTTTATATATTCGTCCTTGGGTACGTCTTGCCTGTTCTTATCATGAGCTTCTGTTACTGGAAAGTGATATGGATTATCAAGCGCGTAAGTATGCTGTTTTAAACTTATTTTCAATAATTTGTCTAATTACGTCGAAAAATTTATGTATGTATGGGCATTTTAAATCGTTGATGTGATTTTGAATAGTTATTTTTTGAGTAAGTTTAATTAGATGTGAGAATTTTTGGCACGAGATAAAATATTATCCATAGTGAGCGGAATAAGAATTTGTGTTTCACTGAGATTTAAAATAAGAAAGGGGGAAAAGCATACTTTAAGAGAAATTAATCAACCTATGTTTGTTTTTTTAAAAGTCTTAAATGAAAAATTTATAGTAGTTCCATTTTCAGTCAACGGTAAAATGGAAATAAATATTCTTGAAAATAGTCCATGTTATAATGTATTACATAGGAAAATAAATATTTAGTTAACTTAGATTTGACACATGGATTTTACTAATTTTTTTTATTTTCAAATCGAAATATTACTTCAGTTTCTTTTCTATCTCATCGTTTTTTTACTACATAGGGTACCCTCCAATTTTTTCAAGAAATAAATATACATAATGATTTGCATAATGGAAAATAATGGAGGCATAATTTACCCGAATATATTCTGTTTACAACTAACTATATGGATTATTTTTTAAACTTCCGGTTGTCTATAAAGGAAGACCTATTGTCTTTATAGAATAAAATGAATTTACTGCCAAACAGCTACGCTACCCGAGCAATTTCTTTTGTATCGTGGTCATGTTACTGGGCTGCAAACCACAAGGTCTCAGGTTCTATCCTCTCTAATCACAATCCACCACATTGGTGATCTCGGACGATGATTGCACAGCTATTGTGGCGCCATCTACCCACAGCAAACCAAAGTCGTCAGATTCACGTGACGCAGCAAACCAAAGTCGTCAGACTCACTTCACTCAGCAACAACTCACCCACACACGCTCGCCATAACGCTTGGCATTACTCAAATGGGTGCAAGCGCATTAGAATCAACAGCTAATACATCACCACTCAACAGCCATATCGTTCGTCTCACCTCCAACTCACTGGAGGGAGAGTCCGTGGTGAAAGCTTATAAGCCAGCTAGCAGCTACTCTACCCGAGAAGTTGCTTTTATATCGTGGTCATGTTACTCGGCTGCAAACCACAAGGTCCCAGGTTCTATACTCGCTCATCACAATCCACGACAATCCCTTTCCATTACAATTTGGATATGCTGATCGATCTGCCCGTCGTCTAGATATCTAGCATAACCATGTAATCAATTTGTTGAGGAAGATCTTTTTCAGCAGACATGCGTCCTTGTCCCCCTTCATCAAGAACGCTGTTTAGAGATGAGTGATTTCCATACAAGTTCTGCAGACAAACGGTGAACTTCAAAGAGGCGGTATGCTCGTCATACACCACAAATGAAAAGTTCTTCGAAAAGAGAATCAAAAATTTGGTCCACCGATATGACAGATGTCTGAATCTTAACGACATTTACGTTGAAAAGTAAAGATAATTGATCATAGCTTTTGATAACAAATTTATTTTGTTCTCTAATCTTGACTTGTTTATTATCCATAGACAAATATCATAGATGGACATATCATAGCTGGAATAAAAAGCGATCCACGTCGAATCAATTTTTTTAAAGATAAAATTGAAAAAATGCTAGAGTTTTAAAGGATTACTATAGTATAATAAAAGTATTCTTTAATGTGGAAATTGGGAAATTAAAGTAATATTTGGCGTTTTGCATGAAATTACAACATTCGGTAGATACATCCATTAAAAGTTAAATACTGCTTTTGAAATTCGAGATATTTCTATAATAATTATTTACAGGTTCTTTCAAATGAACTTTACTATGATATCTAATCGAACTTTATTATTCTGAGGCTTCAGTAGGAAGAAAATGTGTTCAGGCAGAAGTGAGAATAAAAAATGAAATCACGGGATGATCAAGAATAAAGGGGTAAACATGGGATTTCAATGATTAGAAAGGCCACTTCTTTCCTTTGTCGATTCTTTACTGAAAAAGGATAAAAAATAATCACATTGATTACTAAGTACATTTAGATGCCATTAAGTATATAAAAAAACACAGTTAAATTCGCAATTTTTGCATTCAAACTCTAGATTAATTACAGGTCAAAAAAATCATTTTATGTTTCTTTAAAAAAAACTTAAATATTAAAATCCAAATTTTTTCTTCAAAATATAAATTAAACTTCGAATGAGAAAATAAACCAAGGCGGCAGCAAATTGAGAACAATTTTTTTAAAATAATGTTCCTCAAAGTCTGATTTCAAAGACAGAAAGATTTAGAATAAAAAATAAATAAGATAAATTAGATAATAAGATAAAATAGATAAAATTAAAATTAAGAAAATATTTTCTTAAAACTGTTATGTATTCAGAAGGGAAATATTATTGATAGGCAATTAATAGGTAATGAAAATAAAATGAAAATCAGTTAATGAAGTAAACATTTTTGATCTATGAAATTAAAAGTGAAAAGAACATCGTTTCCTTTAAATGCTAAAAACAGCTATCTCTATTTTCTCATATCAACTACCAATCATTAATGCGGAATTCTTAATATTATTATATTTTTATGAGCGAGACTTACTGATTTCTGAATTATTTATAAATATTTTTGCATTAAACTATTTTTAGCAATGTAGACTCTATGATAATAAAGCAGCTTCGAAAATTAATATTTGATGTTGGGTGCTATCATTAGTATTAACCAATAAAAACAAAAATGAAAAACAATTATTAAATCTAAGTGATAAATATTACTTTTTAGGGGAAAATAAATTAAAATCAGTTCAAAAAATCTGAAAAACCTAGCAAAAACATACTAAAAATCTGAATAAAAAGAAAGTATTTATATATAGGAGAAGTACGTTTAAACATTAGCTGACTCATATTTTAATAAAAATATCCAAAAGTAGTCATTAGTTTTTCATTTATAAATACAAATTAACTGAATAAATATTTTAATATTTAAGAAAGCATAAATAATTTTTTAGGATTTTTTTAACAACAAAAAATATCAAAGTAACGTCATAACTATTTAACCTTTGGCTAAATATTAAGCAAAAAAACATTTTTAATTTAAGAATTCATACCTTTAAATTTAATTCATAAATCTTATGAGTTCTTCTATTTTTTACTGTGTTTAATTAAAGAGCTATATTTCAGCTTAATACATCCAGCGAAAAAAAAATCCCCCAAAAAATGCAGATGTTTTTAAGCTTTTTTTCATTTAAAATGCAAAACAATTCACAGAAATTTCATTTCATTTTTTTTTGTAAGTTAGATGAACAATTAACTGTGTATTCAAAAATTTCTTTTAAATTATATTTAATACAAGCGAAAACATGAAATTTTAATTTCCAGATCCAGTATCTCTTAAAAACACATTAAATTAAACTTACTATTTTGAGATTGCTAGATTGTTGCATGAAATAAAATGTAGCAATTATTTCTCTAATTGCTTTGTGGATTCAGCGCTTTTAAATATACTTAAATTTAAAACTCGCTGTAATTTTGGAAATAACGCTTCGTCTCAATGTTTCTCTTATTGAGAAACAGGTTGATATTATCTTACAAATTACTAATAAAATAAATAATTTCACTGATAATTATTTTAATGGATACATCGGCATAAACGAAAAATAGAACAATAATGAATTCTATCCAATTATTGAATTAAATAATTTCAAAATAGCAATTTTCAAATTGCGGAGATGCATTCATTACCATCAAAATTGTTTTAAATTGTAGCCATTTTAAACTTTACATTAAAACAATTTACTTATTTAAAGTAGCGAGTTTCAACGAAATTACTTGACCATTTATCGGATTCTTCGAATTTGTTTATTCGATTATTTTAAAACATTTTGAGGAATTAAATAGGAATTACGATTTCAGCTAAAAATGAATACTTTTTAGTTGACACACCTTGATATTTATTTTTGTAGAATTTGTATGAGATCTGTATAAAGTTTATAACATTCAGCACTTTTCATATTCGGGAGCACTTATATTCCAATCATGATTTCACATCACTAGATCATGAAGAAAAAAGTAGTACTTGTCCTGAATTTTTTTAAAGTAGATAATCGAAAACTTTTATAAATCTAACACCTTTAAGCTATTTATTTTAAATAATTTCTATTATCACGCGATTTCAATAATCTTGAAGTATAGTACATTTATGATTTCTAATATAGTTGGTATATATAAACTCCTCAATATTGTCATGAGTCCTCCCTCCTTCCGAACTTCAGAAAGAGGAGATGCAGACATAAAAGAGATGTCTGGGTATGGTAGTGTTTTTACATTTTTAAAGATTGAGATAGCTTACATGTTTTGGCGTAAAATTTGAATTCCGAATTTAGTACACTTATTTTTAGTACACTATTTCTAAATCACACAAAATACAAAAATAAAATCAATTACACAATCGTAAAGCATTATCCATTTAGTATGAAAAAAATTAAACTTTAATTAAACCTTCACATTCATACTAAAGAAAGGTTTCGTAAAATGGATATTTTTATGGTAAAGATTTTTCAAAATTCCGACGCCTCGATGAAAAAAGGAAACGGGAAAAAAAATGGGCTTTTCAATTATTACTAAGCTGAATTTCTTCATTTCAGTAAAATCACTTTTCATCGGCACTTAGGAATTAAAACAATAGCATGATATCTACGAAATCGGATATTACATTCTGCATTAGTATCCAAGTATTGCACTCTCATTACTGTGACTTCGCTGAAAATTCCACAATCAGAATGAATCCGCCAGTATTTGAATTTGATGTTTGGCAGCACATACGAAATTTTCTATTATCCGGTAATAGATATTGTACATTTCCTTATATGAAAAGTTGCCTCATCCAACCCTGTTACGCTTATAAAATCTATTTGTTAAATTCTGAGTGGTTTATAGTTTCACCATATGTAACTTGTATCAATATTCCGTGTTTGTAGAGTCTAAAAAATTGTCGGCGAGTACAGATAACATATTTTTGAAAAACCCAACCAAATAATGGTAATTTTAGTACTTTCCGCTATTAGCATTATTGTGTACGAGATATTTTTCCGTACTTATTCAACTGTTCTACAGTTTGCAATTTTTCCGTATTTTGCATTGTTTGCATTGGTGTGTGTGTGTGTGTGTGTTTGTGTGTGTGTGTGTGTGTGTGTGTGTGTGTGTGTGTGTGTGTGTGTGTGTGTGTGTGTGTGTGTGTGTGTGTGTGTGTGTGTGTGTGTGTGTGTGTGTGTGTGTGTGTGTGTGTGTGTGTGTGTTTGCATTGTTCAAGACAAAGAAAACCAACTTTGAATTTTGCCGCTATAGGTTCTATTACGGTATAAAGCGTATCAATGAATCGTCGACTGAAACTCGACTCAGAAATAGAAAAAAAGAGTCGAGGGACCGGTGGACTGTATTAAGAACTTTTGAGAAATTCTTTGCTTTTATTTGGGGTTATGGAAATTTGTATGAATATGTATTAAAACAAAAATTTGTCAAAAAAAATTAAAAAGTATATATTTTTTAAATTTTTATATTATTTCAGGCGATTTAATTTTTAATTTTTTTTCCCTTCTACCCTATATAAATTTATTTGAAAAATAAAGTGTATGATTTTGTAATTCAAATTATATGCTAATTTCGTAGAAATATTTATATGCACGCATACTGAATTTCCATAAGAATTTTATACTTTTGTGAGCCGGCATCCTGGCATAGGGGTAGCGCGTCTTCCTCGTGATTTGGGCTTTCAGTGTTCGAGTCCCGGTTCGGGCTTGGTTATTCTTCCTCTGTTATATCTGTGAGTTGTGAGAATGTACCCTCCTTTAAAAAGGGGTTGTGCAAGCAAAGGAGTGATGCGTGAGTGGCAAAGTCGCACTCTTGGCCCTAGTTGGCGCTACTAAAGCAAGAGACGCACCTCCATCTGCTTAAATCGCTGTCTTCGTAACACGGGCTTGTCTAAGTGCCATAAGAAACAACAGCATATTTTTCTGAACTAAAATTTAATTTTTAACTATTTAAAAAACTCGAAATGTAAAGTTCCTATTATATTTGCTTTTAATATTTGACCGAAATCTTTATTGTCAATTTTATTTCCTTTCTTCAAAAATTAAAATACCTAGAACATTTAAATGATAATTTAACATAATTATGATGTCATTTTGAGAAGTCATTAAAATGTACTTTTTACACCGGGCCCTTCAAATATTTATTTTATTGAACAAGACATTTTGTAACATTAATTTAGTTGAATGTAAACAAAATAACGTTATACAGTGATAAATCGATAAAATAAAATTCCATATTTTCATTCCTTTTTGTTTATTTCAAAGTCCACTGTTCCTTCGACAGGAAAGAGGAAAGGATTTTAATGGGCTCCCTATATGGCCATCCACAATGAATGTCCAAGAAGACAGGAAATTTCCTCAAGTGCAGAGCTATTTGTCTTTAGCCATTCACATACATTTGCAAGAATTGATAGAGTGCTTGATATAAAGGTTTGAATGGACTTCCATTGAGGACTTCATCTCTCAAATATTTTCATTGCAACTGTACAAATATCAGAAAGGTGTGCCATGTTTGAAATTATGAGCCAAACATTCTCTTGATGTTGTTAGTCATTTTATTGTCGTTGGATCTGATTCTGAGATTTATTTAAATAAATTGTATAAAAGCACCTATCAAAGACGTCGTAATTAAACAATATATGTTTTTATGTGTATTGATTGTATCTGTCTCAGTATGTTACTCTTGCTCATGGATTTCTTTACTAACAAAGATACCTTTATTGCAATGTACACTACTATCTCTCAAATTTTTTATCTCTTGAATTCTAAAACACTGCGCTATATATTCTCAGCTGAGAGCAATAGATTCAAAAAGATTAGAAACTTTTTTTCTCACATCGATATGGCAGTTATAATGAATCACAACGAATCCCCATTGAATCAGAAAATAATTTCAGGCGAAAAAATCAGAAATAAAAGGATGCAATCAAGCAGGAAAAATTAACTGACATTTATCAGCTTGTGCCAACACAGTATTATTTTGTGAATGAAGGCTGTAGAGATTACAATTATGCATAGATAATAAATGAAATATCGGGGTGCTTATCACATTCTAGGGATATTCTTTACATCTATCTGACAAAGTTCCAATTTTCCCTTCCGAATATAAATCGGAACCATTTTGTATAAAAGCCAGAAATTAAATAATTAGCTTGCTTTCTGTTGTTGTGTTGTGACTTATAGCACTTTATAAGGCAGCTGACAGTTATCTGTCAGTGATTTAAGCCGAGTGAGTGTCTCTTGTTTTTTCAGTAGCACCAACTAGGGCTAAGAGTACGACTTAGCTACTTCATACATCACATTCGCTTGCACAACTCTTTTTTACAGAGAGGCACATTCACACACCTCACAGATAGTACACAGGGTGGAAAACAACCACGCCCGAACTGGGACTCGAACCCGGGACGCCAGATAATACATTATAATGCAAAGCATTAAAATTAAAAAGTACGATATGAATGTTGGCGTTTTCAAAAATCTGTTTCACGAAGTGAGCTCGCTCATACAGATATACTTTTTAATACTGTAGAGATTTTTTATTCTATAAAAGTACTCTCTTCTTAGCTACAAAACTAATAAAATTTATTGAGGCCAATCTGCCTTTTGTGGAGTGACTATTTCATCGGAAACTCCATATTATGACTCACAATAATATTTCTACACTGTTATCAGTAAATTACCTCGTGTGACATGAAAATTAAATCCTGAAAATAAAATCTTTCAAAACATTTTTACAGCTTGATTTTGGATCTAGACCTACCAAATTTAGCAAGTATTTACTTTTTGAATAGTCAAGAAATCATTCTTCAAAATTTTATTTAGATTTCTTTTATCTAAAATTAATCAAAATTTAGGTTCTTTTCCTCTATAATTTCAATTTATATGATTTCACAAAAATTATTTTAAAATCACATTAAAATTTGAAAAATAATTTACTTAGTGATATAAATTTTAATATCATACAAAACTTAACCATCAAAAAATTAATTTTTTCAACATTGTTTTTCGTTACTTTTAGTCATTGGATTTGTACTCACGCGTCATTGCGTAGTTATTATATATATTATTTCTGCGTAGATTATTATGGTTATAAAATTAAAATTAAATTTTGTAAGCAAAATAAAGATAGGCGAATTAGCCATAAAACATTATTATTCTCTAACATTTCGGATCGAAGGTTAGAATCATCTTTAATCTTAAGCATGCAAAGAATTTCTTATGGGAAGTAGCCAAACAGAAAATATAACGATTAAAAAATTCGATTTCCAGATTTTGACAAATTTTCTCGGTTCAAACTCCCATCAGTCCAAAAAAACACATTTTTACAATTATGTCTGTTTGCCTCTTTGTGTACGTGTTATGTGTAAACTGCTTTGACCTAGATGGATAAAATTCAGTATGTGATCTTTATACCAAATTTATAGATTTCTGTCAAATTTTGAACGAAATCCATTCACAGAAAGTTGTCCGTTTGTCTGGAAGCAAGTAAAATCGATAAATACAAAATGTAAAGCTAGTTGGATAAAATTTAGTATACAGTTTCAGCATCTAAAGTATAATTCTTATCAAATTTTGAACCAAAATGCCAAAGGGTTGACCGTCTGTCGGTTTGCAACTTCGCATGTAACCGAGATGGAACTTAGTTAAATGAAATTTCATGTGTGATCTTATTACCGGTATTGTGTTTCTTTGTCAATGTCTCGTTTCAATCGGTAGTGAAAAAATGTCAAAAATGCATATACTGTTTTCTTAAATATATACCACGCACAAAATGCTCATGTGCAGACTATGAAAATACTCCTGAAGAGTGTATGGTCTTGCTGAAGATCCACGATTTTTATGCGGTGGATACCATTTTTAGTATGATGTAGTGCGATAAAACCTCGGAGAACTACTCCTATTGGTATAATTAATTGGTATAATTCCCATTGGTATAATTTCTATTGGTATAATTAATTTGGTAGAGAACTATTCCCATTGGTAACTTAATTAATTAATTGGTAGAGAACTATTCCCATTGGTAACTTAATTAATTAATTGGTAGAGAACTATTCCCATTGGTAACTTAATTAATTAATTGGTAGAGAACTATTCCCATTGGTATAATTAATTTGGTAGAGAACTATTCCCATTGGTAACTTAATTAATTAATTTGGTAGAGAACTATTCCCATTGGTAACTTAATTAATTAATTGGTATAATTAATTCCCATTGGTATAATAGGTATTCTTCTTATAAATTTATGAAGCCGAAAATTCCCAATAAGAATTGACCTAAGAGGCGTTTTTGTCGATAAATCATGCAAGGCTGTTGTGAAATTGTTTTCTTTTCGCGGGTTCCCTCAATCTCAATCAATTGTAAAACATTCCACCGAGAACTGCAGTCGCGTGCGGCTGCGAAATTTATTATCAAAGCGTGTTCGACACGATGAGGCGTCATAAATTGTCTTTCAACTAAAAAAAAACATATATTCTTGGATTCCTGAAAGATCGATAGAATTACGAGTTTTTTCTTCCTACTAACTTCTAGCCTCTTTTGTTGTTGTTGTTGTTCTTGTCTTTCCTTATTTATTTCAGAAATTTTATTTACGGTATTATCTATGAAGTATAAATTTTTAATATATTTTTTATGGCTTTGGACATTATTTGTATTTTATCCGCATTAATGTGTAAAAGACAAACAAATCGATGATACATTCGGAAAGAATATTAAATACAGCTAAAGAAAGCACTTCTTAAAATTCTCAGTGCTACGTTTATAAAGACTTATATCGAGCTAACTATTGTAATATAGTCGACGTTACTCAGGATAAAAATATTTTATTTAAATCAAAATACTTATTACACTTTAAATTTCATATAAAAATTTCTTTTCATTGTACAATCTTCACTAATTTTTTTCGTTCCCTCCTGTGCCCTTTGACCCTTCTGCCAATAACTAAACTCTCTCTTCTCTTAACTTATGTTCTTTGAAACACTTGGTATGAGTCCAGCAATCAATGGGATTTATTTTCCCCTCTTCTCCATTGTCCGGTGACAACAGAAGTCCCTTCATATTTGTTCTTTGTTGTCATAACCGAATACCTGTAATAACCATCTGTTCTTACAAGTATTCTTGTATCTAGGGAAGAAAATATCACATAGTGTTCTTCCTTTTTTCTTGTTGCCAATCTTCCTTCGGTAAAAACTTGAGTCAGTGTATGAATGACCTTCAGTACTGATAAAAATCATTTAAAATGTATGAAAATTAAATGAGATATCACGCAGTAATTAAATCATTATCATTGAAAAGATTATTGCTTGCTCTTTAAAATGATATATAAGTAACTAGCCACATTTAACGACCAGCTTTCTCGCCTGGATTATTGACTTTTTAGGCAACCATTAATATGGAATGCCTTTTTTAAATGTCAAGTTTATTTGATAGCGCTTAAAAATATGAATTTAATTGAATTAATTTGTAACAAAATATTGTGGATTCAAATTAAAAATGTATATGCTACAAAGTAAAATCGGAAGTAAAGAAATGAAGTAAATCAAGTGAAATTGTTGAAAGAAATTAAGTAAATCAAATCAAAGTAAAATCGGAAATCATACTCGTATTTCGGAATTAATGTCCAAGAAATAGAATTTTATCTTATTTAAAAAGAAATCTTAATTTTAACATTGAAAAAGCATGCGTTTGAATATTTTGATGGATATTTAATTTCATAACATTAAAAGAATCCTAACATTGTAATTTAAGAATTTAATAAAAATAAAGAAAAAAACTGTACAGAAATGAAATCGATATCATTAAAAAGAATAAGTTTTAAGGTAGTGCAGAATCTTTTGAAATTAATAGTTTTGAAAGGTATGCCACTTGAAATGACACTAGATATGTCATATCAAGTGTCTATCTATCTACAGATAGATAGATAGATAGATATAGATAGATTTTTGCATCAAAAATAATACTGAGCAAAAGCGCTGCAATTTTGTTTAATTTCTTTCATTTACTTTAATGAGGTTCAATTAATTTTGAAAATGGCGCAGTTGACCGATAAATGAGCCCCAGAATGCGAACCCAGATTTCAAATTGAATGAAATTTTGAATCGATACTCTTCAACATTTAAGACGGTTCTTGCATCCGAACATATTTACCATAATATATATACATTCATAAAGTAATAAATTTCTAAGGAAATGTCTATTCTTTGGGATTAGGAACAGAAAATTAGCATTCCATCCTTAATAGCAGAGTCTCTGAAACGGTCACAGTTGATATGATCTCGAAGTATGTTCTAAAGTAATCCAGATATACTATTTACTTCCACTTTATTTTTGTCCTTGAGATCGTCTGCATTTTCCGAAGAGAGCAATAAATTGTATTGGAAATCTCCATTAATTTCTTTTCTAAGAAAACAATAAGAAAAATTCATGCGAATTAAAATTAATAGAAAGTCACACCACAATCTAATCAATTATGATAAAACTAGTGTCGAGAATAGAAATACAGTTGCAGGTATGTAAATAATGTTACTTATAATTAATTAATTAAATAATTACGCTGCGATAATTTTACCCCCAAAATAAATACTCTTTAATGTATGTTTTGAAGTCTTTATGTATGTAATGTATGTAATGCAGTCTTTAATGTATGTTTTTTTAAATTTTACCTACCCGATATAAGTTTTATGTAATGTTGCTTATTTTTAAACAAATCCCATAATGTTTAAAAATATCTTCGAAGAACTGTTTTATCTGTGTTTTTGAGTTTCGAAGACAAGAAGGTTTCTCTGAATAAAGCGTGTTTAAAACTAAAAAAGTAGCTTATATAAGAGCCGCGAAATTTAGAGCAAAGGTTGTTTTGTTGATAATACATTGAGTCTACGTAAATAAACTGACGTGTTTTCTAGCTTTCGTCACCTAGCGGGAAAAGCTATGATTAAAAGTTGCGTTACATTTGAAAACAGTTCCTGTTTAACTTTCAGTAATAAACTTAGTGGATTCATCTTTAAAAAAAATTCCTAAAAAATAGAATTACTATTTTATTTAAATCAAATTAAATCTTAATAAAATTTTAATTTTTTAGCACTAAATGATTAAAATTATTTTATAACAATAAAACGATTTGTAAGCTAAATTTTTCCATAATAAAAAAAATCAATATTTTTAGAGTTAATAAAAAACAATGTCTGCGATTTTTCTAAAAACCACAATACTGATTTTGCTAATTAAATTGAATATATATATATATCTATATTATAACTGATAAAGTGATTTCATTTAGTTGTTTCTAACAAGCAGAAAATGAATTATATGCACATAATTCGCTATAATAAAAGTGAGCTTCGGTTATTCCGATTCCTTTAAAGCAATAGAAAGATTTGAAATGTAATTTTTTTTCAAAATAAAATAAAAGGGAGCAGATAGGTCGCTTTCGTTGTAAAATCTTCCAGAGAAAAAGTAATCTACGTCCTTGTCCGCTTTGTATTAAAACTTACAGCAGCCACTCTGTGAAAAGAAAAACAATGCTTATGTTGTGCAATAAATATATAATTTTAAAGTACGAAATGAAAGAAGGAAAATATGCTGAATTTCACAAAAAATGGAATATCTACTAAAAAAAAGTTGCAACAGCATGATGTTAAAATATTAACTTCACTTAACGTTATTTTTAAAGATGCGTCTAAAAAAGTCAATACTGACAGTAAAATTCTCCACGCAAAAAATGAGTAAATCTATGCTTAAATTAATAAAATTATAAATGTTATAGAGTTCCGATCATAACGTCGCCCACTAAATGAAACCAACAAAGAAGAATAAAAAGCATTTATTTCATTATTATATTTACAGATAACAAATCAGAACCAGCTGGTGTGGTTTAACTAAAAATTTCTCATACATTCTCTAATAAAGATGTTATCCCAGAAAACGCCTTCCATGAAACTGGCGAACAAATTGGTACGAAATATTAACCACTGGCGTGAATTTAGGCTTTTTACAAGGATCTATCGTGTCATCATCCTTGGCGGCCTCTTGGCGATTATTCTCTGGCATGCTGTTAAAAGTATACGAAAATTGTGTTTTTGAAAAGTTTTTCCCAAACGATTTAAAACAAAACTTTGACACAAATTTCACTTGTAATCGCAAAACCCTATACCGAATTTGATATATTTAAGTCATTGTTTTTTTTAATTATTGCGTTTTTATGTTTCTGAAAGTAAAGACCGACAAACGGTTAAACTCTTATGGGTTTGATTCAAAATTTGACAGGTATCTACAGTATAGATGCTAAGTTCAATCTCTGAACCGAATTGTATCCATCTAGCTCTCTTCATTTGTTATCTATCATTTACGGAGAGACAGAGTTCCTCTGAATGGATTTAGCTCAAAGTTTTTTACATATCCACAACTTTGGTGTAAATACCGTATACTGAATTTCATCTGTAAAGTTCAAGGCTTTTTTTTAGTTATCTTTGTCACAGACGCACGGACGGACATTTTCCAAAAATTAAAAGGTCTAAAACGTCAAAATTTGTCAAAATCTCAAGTTCGATTTTTTTTAATGAATTACAATACTTTCTCTATGCTATGTATACGAGAAAGTAATAAAAATCGGTGATAGACTTAAAGTAATTTTACTTTGGGTCTTGAGTATACAGACTTTGAGAGAAGAATCATATCTCAAAATCACTTCTACCACTAAGATTAGTTTATGCACTTAAGACCAATAACAGACATTTTTTCCCTCAGTCTTAATTGTTACATTAGCTATTATATATAAATAACACATCAGACACACTAAGTTTGTTTGAAAATAAGATGAACAATTAAAAACGATGACAAAAAGATGAATAACCATTCCAGATGATGATGCTACACTTCTTGTTCATCCTCCTCCATCGGCAACACTAGATTTGACTACTCATGTACATTAGATTTTAAACTAATTCTTTGAACCGTTATCGAGTTTTCGGACAATTATCATGTATAGTTATTTTTAAAAACTTTTTAAACGATTACAAATTTAAAAATTATATTCCCTATCGCCAAGCCCATTCCGATCCTTTTCGCCAAATTTTTATCAAGATCCGGTCACCAACTGCTGGATTTAAAAATTAATAAATAAAGTTTTATTTTTTTAAAAAAAATTTATTCATATAACCCAAAACAAATCAGTCGTTTATCCACTGCACCATAAAAAGATCAAACAGAAAGATAAATAATCATATGAAAAATATATTGTGAACGATATGGATTTTAACAAGATTTTAATGACCTTGAAAAATGTCTGTCTTACATCCTTAACAGGGTGTGTTATACTAGAAATTAGAGGTAGGCTCATTATGAATAGTAATTTTAACACAATATTACAATACCCTGTAAATTTAAAAATATTTTTAAAAATGTTGGAAAAAATGTCTAGCCTTTTACAAACAGTTTGAAGATTCTTTGACTTTTTGTTGATCGTTGTTTTCTTATTGAAAAGTTGGGAAGTTAATGAGAATAACAGCCAGTCACAACAATCTCTGTTTATATGGCTTAGTTCTGTGGTAACAGGGTGAACTGCAATAAAAAAAGGAGGTTACTATAGCAGCTTGAGAGGAAAAGACCATTTTATGACAAAACAAACTATTCTACTCGTCAACTTTGTTTATTACCATAAAAAATATTTATTGGCAACATGCGACCGCTTGAGATAGCGATTTATTAGGATTAAAGAGATGGTCAGGTTGGTGACAGAAACTCCTTGCCTAATCCCCGCAATTGCCTTATTATAATTCAAACGTGTAATGCAACTTGAACGATCTCTTACCCTATTAAAATATCGTTCCTCCTGGGAAATGTATTTATCTTGGCGATAAAATTACATGTAAATATGTCAATGCATAACTTCTAGGAGATTTTTGATATCAGAGACTGAATTTCCAAAATTTCTCTCATAGTAAACATCTCCAAATTTCAAATTCCTGTTTTTAGATTATTCATATTGAGTCGGTCAGTGAGCTTGCAAAAACAGGTGAGAGTCATATCATTAAGCATTTCTGGATGAACTGCGACATAAAAATCAATCTCATAAGTTGAAATTTTATTCATTTATGAATAAGTTTTTCTCGTTTCAATACCTTAAAAAAATTCTCTACGGAAAGAAATTTGAAATTTCATATTTTCTTATGTGTTACCCTAGCAGCTTTCAGTAAAGGTTTAATTAATTTAATATTTTTTAACTCCTTCTTTGTTCAGGAAACTTTTGCCTATTCTCTTCCTTGTGCTGATGCACAGGGCTAATTATAGATTTTAATTTCATTAAATAACACAAAATGTGAAAATAAAAATTATGCAGGTTTCAATATCTGAGTTGAAGCTTGTTCCATGAAAAAAATAGATGCGTATTTCATAACCTAATTTTAATGATGTAATTTTGTTTATAAATGATTTATAATTTTTTAAAAATTTAAATTAACTACAATAAAATGGTAAAAAATAAAGCTGAAATTATGTTAAAAAAATATGCAAGTTTCAATACCTTATTTGAAGCTTGTTCCATAAAAACAATACATGTATGTTTCATAACCTAATCAGAATTTTAATGATGTTTATAAATGAAATTTTTAAAAAAATATATAAATTAATTGTAATAAAAAGGCAAAAAAATGAAGCTGAAAGAATGATGGTAAATTTTCAGACATCATTTTATATAATTAATAAGGAAAAAACGAAAATGTTTAGGAATGGTCAGATTACAGTAAGTTGTTCTGTTTGAAAATAGCTTTAGTACGTTTGCTTTTCTTCGCCAAGAAAATCAAATTACCTCATTACCATTACAATTACAATGAATTGGCTGCTAATGAAGTCATGTTTTTTTTAAAGTTAAATCTTCATTGTAATTACATCAATGCAAAAACCCAAAAAATTTATTATTCTTAAAAACAAGTGACTGAAAGCTAACTAACTCAATAACAAGTTAACCGTCGCTAAGTTCGTGACACTTCTGTTAATCTTTAAGATAACGACAAATTTTAGATGTAAACGCTCTTAAATATACTTGTAATGCTGTCGAATTACCGCTTGAAAAATTATTTAGCAGCAGTATTTCCCTCTGGAATATAGCCAACTTTTCAATGAATATAAAAAGTTAATCCTTTCTGTCAGTATAAAAAATATATTAAAAAAGCATTTTCATGCCTGAAAATGAGAGATTAAATACTTCACAAAAAGAAGGAAAATCAGTTGAGATTACATAGTTGTAAAGAAAAGTTATGAAAGTAAAAAAGTAATGAATTTGTTGAAATGGGTGCAAAAATATTTGGAGGTTAATGTTCACAGGTTTTTAAAAATATTCCTTTGAAGCAGTAAAATTTATCGTCTGAAAAAAAATTCTTAAAACGCAGATAAATTAAAAAGGCTTATGATACATATTGAATTTATTAAAATTTAATGTTACTATAATAGGAAACAAAATTTACCATTTAAAGCAAAAATAATTAATAGGAAAACCAACCATTTTTAAAGAAATATCTGAAAAGCATATTATTATGCATGGACATAAAAAATTAAATAAAAGGGTGCAAAGTAAAAGCAGAAATGAAATCGACTTCGAAATCGAGTTAATACTCAGAAATATGTTTTTCCATAATTTTAACTGAAGCAAAAGTACATGATTAAAATATTTGAAAAAAATAGTAACACAATAATAAAAATTACTGCTATAAATTATGTTTGAAAACGTTTTTAAAAATTCACACTAACCCTATTAATGCATGAGAAACAAGCTGATGTATAGAAAAATTAATTTTTTTGAATTTTTAAGATTGTGTAAAAATAATTTTAGCTATAATATTCTTCATAGTTACAATGAAAAATTTAACAATGAAATTTTTATTAATTTCAGCTAAAATTTCGAAGAATCAGGTCTTAGAATTTTTTCTTCGTACTACTTAAGAAACAACTATTCGAAAAATTTCCTGTAGCTTAGGCTGTGTATTGATACGTCAGTCAAGGAAACTTCTTTTATATATAAAAAAATGATAAAATCGACTATTGAAATTGATTACAAATAACAATTAAACACTTAAATCTTCAAGAAAATTTTACAAATTCTTCATAATGCGATGGGGCCTGGTGGTAAGTTCTCGGCTTCAGTACTGGAGGATTTCGGGTTCGAAACCTCATTCAACAAGAGAACCATCGTGTAAGCGGAACTGGTACGCGTTAAGTCCATCGGGACCAAACGTCCTCCTGATGGTGTGATGTAGAAGTTTACCAGAGGGTGCCAGCTCAAATGCCGTCCTCGTCATCTGACCGCTCATCAAAATCCCGAGGTCCGTCCCAAAATAGCGCTAGTGTTGCTTTGAAACGGAATGTTAACATAACTAAACTAAGAGATGAAAGTGTTAGGTGTTATGCTTATCTATTGTTCATCCAAAATAGCGCATGCGTAGATTCCAAATGGGACAGTAATCTAAATTTCAAATATTTTAACATAATTTCTTAAAATTTAATTTTGAGTATCAAAGTATACGGTATTGGGTTTTTCGTATTTTTTTATTCGTCTTCGTTATTTCATCTTTGGAAATATGGAACACATTTAGAAAAGAATGCAAAAAATACATAATTATAGGATGAAACAGGAAAATATTACGATCAACGCCGAATAGAATGTTAAGATTTTTATGTTCACTCAATTAATCAAACTTATTCTTTAGAAATTTGAATGAAAAAAACTTTAGGCATTCCAAACATCCATTACCGTCATAAAGCATTTCCTGATTTTGAAGGAAATGTCTTAGTTTGAAACGTGCTCTGCTTTCCGCAATTATTCTTCCCAAATCCTCTTTTTGATAAAAATAAAAATGCCTTGAAAAAAATCAATACTTATAAAAGAAAATACTTGCCTGCTTGTGGTTCACTGTGTCTGCGATATTCAGACGAATTTATTGCACTTTTAGATATAAAATTTGAATTCAACTAGATGTTATGGTAACTTAATGAGTCTCGAAACTCAAATTTCATTTTTTTAACTATTTTGGATTGTTTTGGGTGATTTTTTGTCCTATTTGCTGATAATATCGTTTCTCAATACCTTAGAAAAAAAATCGAAATTGCACCAAATAATAAAAAGGGTTATCGTTTCAATAAAATTTGTTTTGAATATCTAAAGCAATTTATTAACTGTTGAGAAATTTTTGCAAAATCGTTACTTTTTCGAAAGCTTTTAAGAATAAAACTTTTACTTTTCAAGATAATTATTATCTTAAACTTTTTAAAGTAATAATTATTACACTTCCTCTAGTTAAATAAATAAAAACAATCAAAATCTAACTAATTTTTTTAAATTAATTTTTATTTTTAATTTTTTTAATTAATTTTTTAACTAATTTTTTCTAATAAATTTTTCGAAGATTCCGGGTACAAAAAGAGAATTTCCTTCTTCATAACATTTGTATAGAGCCTATCGTATATCTTGGCAAAGAATCAAGTAAAAATTATTATATTCGAAGATTTGAAAAATTATTTAAAAATAGAAACAAATGAGTGAATTATTTTTCCATCGCTTACAGGAAACGCTCTAATTAATTAGCTGTCCATTTTTTATCATTTCTGAAATTTCGCTTATTTGTTTTTATTTCAAAGCGTTGCAATACAGCAAATTGTATCATTGTCACGAAAAATTAATATGCAAATTCAAAATAATTTTTTTTTCATTACATCTACGTAACATTAACTTATGCTGTAGAAGTTTTATAGAGGATTATGCATAGGATTCAAACGCTGGTGAAGTAAAACCAAACTAAAATAAGACGCTGAGAAAATAAACAATTGATATTTCGGATTAGACTTTCGAAATTTAAACATTTCAACATTACAATAGTCGTTTTCAACGTTGATGCAGATACGTCGTCATTTGCAACTAACGAGAAAAAAACGCTGAGGAATGAAATGCAAACTTACATCAACCCCTAATAACAATAACACCGCATGCAAGAAAACAGCAAACACTTAAATAATCACTGCAATGATTTTCATATAAATTAGCAGAAATAAAAATTTTACTTTCCAGTTCTTTATTTTATATCTCATTCTTTAGATATCGGTAAATTGTATAATTTTATTTCTTTTTAGTGATGTTATTATATGTTGTGTGTGTGCGTGCGTGCGTGTGTCTCTGTGTGATAGCTCTTGATTCTAGATCTTGTGGCATTAAGCTTACAAGTGTGTGCATTTATTATCTGAGTTTTATTTTCTTTGGGAATCTTAGCAATGTAAAAAAGGATATCGGGTCGGAGTAGTTCTGTCTTTTTTGTGGTGGACTTTAACGATTTAATAAGGTTTCAGAATTTTATCGCGATGACTATTAATCAAATTCCTCGGATATTTAGACAGTGCTGGTGTAACTCTTTGAACTTAAGGTTATCATTATTGAGTTATCACTTTTCGGAACCATGTGTGAAAACAAAGGGGGGGGGTGAATAAGAAAGATGTTACATAAGGCTATAAGAAGAAAAAATTATTATTCTATAGAAGGACTATGTAATAAGAAGAATGTATATGTAGATTCTCTCTTTTCCTGTTGATTTGCTGGCAGTTTGGGATCGATTTTTGTCCAGTCTGATGATGGAACGTATCTCCTGGCAAAGGATTTCGGTCATAGCTTTTAGGGACAGTGCTCTTAGAACTCAATCGCTGTTCCCATGTTAACAACCGTGAAGACTATCATTCATTTCATTCAAAAAACTTGGGAAAAGGGGAGAATTACCACAAATATGTATTTTTGATAACCTAAATAGTTAAAAAAAATCTTTCAATGTAATATATTATTTAATATTAGTGTTTCAAACAGTGGGAAGTTTTCTCTTTTTGTCTTTCACTTATACTTGCAAAATGGGAACCCTTTTATGTTTAATATCGTACATAGAAAAGAGAAAATAAAAATCCCTAGATAACTAGATTCTTTAAAAAAATTGGATACAGATTTGATATTTTTATATCAAGACAATTACAAAAATTCATGTATTTTGTGCATTTGAGTCATCACATTCCAAAAAAACACACACACACACAAAACTAAATAGACTAACAAATGGCAATCAACCAATTGATTGTTTTGAACCAAAATTTGACACAGATCTAAAAGTTTAGATAAAAGATCACTTTCAGAAATTCATCAATCTTCATTGTTGTATTTTTGAATAGTTGCTGTTACACACGAACAGAGAAACAAGCAACAGCATTCGATCCAAAATTTTAATAAGTTTTAACTTTTTTTAAATAAACCAATATGTAAGTAAATTAACAAAATATATTAGATAAGCACAATATATCTAAGTCACCATATTTGAATTATAGTAAAACCGAAGTATAGTACAAATATATACAAATAGTATAGTACAAGTACGTACAAATAGGATAGTACAAATTATACAAGTTAGTATAGTTACAAACCGAAAAATTTCAGTTAACAGATTTCACCCAAAATTTAATAAAAATTTATAACTTTAGTGATTAGACAACATACCAAATTTCATTCTTCCAATTTGCTCCGTTTCAAAATTTTAAATTAGATTACTCCCGTATAGATAGACGTGAATCCAAAAATGAATTTTCGGTTGGGTTTAAAAGATGCACAGATTTATCGAAGTCTTCAGATCAAATTTTTTGACATGAAATAATTTCTACGTATTTCTATAATAATTTCTATGCATTTCTGTAATAATTTCTACTTATCAAATAAAGAAGGAAAATTGTATCTTGAATTTTAAAATGCATCGCAATTATTTAAAAGGAAACACGATTTAAAATTGGACAGTTAGTTTTTTATCACGACAACATACTAATTTCCATTCTTCCAATTAGCTCCGTTTTAGCTTCCGTGTAGACAGACTTGAATCCAAAAATGCTTTTTTCGTTTAGGTTTAAAAGATAAACAGATTTGTCAAAGTCTTGCGGTCAAATTTTTTGATAACTACAATAATTTCTACGTATCAAACACAAAAAAGAAAAATTCTATCTTGAGTTTGATAACTACAATAATTCTATATATCAAATACAAGAGAAGAAAAATTCCATCTTGAATTTTAAAATGCATCACATATAGCATCCATTATCAGAGAAAATATCTAAATGAGGAAATGCGATTCAAAATTTGACAGTAAATTTTGTATTAAGACAGCGTACCAATTTCCATTCTTCCAATTAATTTTGTTTTAGCTTCCATATAGAGTGAGAGCTTCCATAATACATTTGATTCCAAAAACGACTTTTCCTGTTAGATTCAAAAGATACGCAGATTTGTCAAAGTCTTGATGTCAAATTTTTTGACTACTACAATAATTTCTACCTATCAAATACAAGAAAGAAAATTGTTATCTTGAATTTTAAAATGCATCGCATGTAACAACCATTATCAGAGAAAAATATCTAAACAAGAAAACACGATTCAAAATTTGACAGTAAATTCGTATCAACTGTTAAAATTCCTTTCGTAAAATAGATTAAAATTTAAAAATTAGGATAAAATGGCACTAGTCACGAGAGTTAAAATATCATTTGTTCCTGGAATATTTATGTGCATTCGCGAGGCGGTGATAAAAAGGCAGCACTTCGAAGACAATCTTAAAGTCAACCATGACTAAACCTCGTAACTCAAATGCAGTTAATTAGGCTTTTTGAAAGTTGCGTAAAAATGCGTGACTTGCAGCACCAAAAAGTCTTTACTATAAATGTCCCGCTTAACTATTCCATACATGTTTATAGTAGAGTGCAAAAAAAATCTTTTCGGTTTTATATACTGGAACAAAGTCAGATGGGGTGATTGCCTGTGTCTTTCAACCTTTCTGTGAAATATTTTCATCATTTTGGAACTTTCTTATATTTTTTTTTTAGTTTAATTGCTTCCGATCATTTTACTTAGTATATATAATTAGAAACTAAATTTAAGATTCTGTGTGGGTAACATATTATTCCTTGAAAATGCTTACCATATATTTTCTTTTTTAGTAAGCTCTATCTTAGTATTCGCAAAGTATTAACAGTTGTCCATTCATTTCTTATCAAAACTTTATAGGACAAAGGAAAAGATAAATCTATTTCAAAAACATGTATGGCATTATTTTAACGATAATCGTCATGCGGAGAACGAAGATAAATGCCTTTGGATTTTTTCAAGTACAATATTATAGTTTCTTCTATTAATTCATAGAAGCTTTTCTGCACGAAATTGGTATTACAAATTCTAGTTCATCTTTTAACAGTAACAATAATAATATATAAATATAGTGTAATGCATTATTTTAGTATTTAAAAACAATATATTTGTAGTAAACTTTTATCATTTGATTTATCTAAATTTTAGCAGCATATTTTTAAAGAATGTAATCATTAAAATCTTTTTTAACTTCAAATTTCAACATGCTTTGCTCATTTTTATGCGTTTTTAATATCTATCGCTGGTGTTTGAATATTTGTAAATACTTACTGAAATGGTATAGGACTTATTAAATTGAACTATGCAACCCGGAATAAATTAAAATTTAATCGATTTCGGAATCGTTATTGTAAATAACACCTTAATCTCTAAAACTTGCTATGCGAAACTTAGTGGATTAAATTCTTGGAAAAAAATTTACCATCAAATAATTAATATTGAACAAACGCAGCGTTTAATTTATATTTCCTAATTCTTTTATACAATTTCCTCTCAAAATGCATTATTTTGTGTTATTTCAATATGTTATGATTACACCCAATTAAAATTTGTTCGAAAAACGTTAAATTATCGAAACGAAAAGGAATCTGGGCAATTAACATACAAATTCAGAAATCTAATATAAACATATCCAAAACAAATTTTAAATTTAATATATTTATCTAAAATATTATTCCATGGGGGAAAACAGATGTAGTCTTATTTCGTCGTGAAACATCATTCAATTTAATATTTATTTTTTGGTTATTTAATAATTAAAAGAATTAATTGAATTATTCGGTGTACCTTATTTATTTTAGCCATCCGCATTTGTTTCTAAATAAATAGTTTTCCTATTTGAACAACGAGGTAAATTTGGAAATAAAGATTGAAATAGATGCATCTTATGTCGTATTTCTAATTTTTCAAAAATAATTGATATGTAAAAATGTATTTTGAAATTTTTATCGAAGTATCATAGATGGAAAATTAAATTTCGATAATTTGATACAATCATTAAAAAAGAAAAAATTACGAATAAGGATTCCAAATACTTCAAGATTATCTTTGTAATAATAGTACAGATTTTGTTTGTTTGTTTTTTAATTCATGTTTCTTTTTTTTTATTGTATGAGTAATAGATAGTCATTTCGTTTGATTGTAATTTAATTTATTATGTTCTGTCAATAATTAACGAGACAAAGGATTTTCCATGATAATTATTTGATGAAACTTAAAAATATTGTCTGCAGTTGTTTAGATGTTTATATTATTGTAAATGCTACTCCCAAAATACAATGCACATAAAGATCTATTGGCTATTGTTTGAATCAATTACGCCGAGGCTCTTTGGCTTTATCGTCTGATTTAAACCGTTGCCTCCACTATGTTATATGTATTCATTTTCTTTTTTAATAAATGCAGACGTGCGATTCTTGATGAATATATTTTATTTCTTCATAATGATGATAGAAAGAGTTTAATTTTGAACTGATATCAAGGTTTCTTTATTTGAGACTACCTTAAAGGGAATTTAGCTGAATTTAGCAGCATTTTGGATTCCGCAAGTGTTAGACTGAAAAAGAGTTGGCTTGTATTAGAATACGAAGCGAATAATTAGAAAATAACTATTGTTAGAATGCGAATAAAATGAAATTTGCACAAAGACTATTCGAAGTATGCAATATGTTGTATTGTATGTGTGTGCGTGTGAGTGCGTGTATTGAAGTTAATACGATTAGCTGATTATTATTAATAACAATAAATGGTAAAAGTGATTAAAATTATGTATCATACTGATCGGTTATTCATTCTGATTAATCACGTTGACTATACATATCACATTATAATAAAAAGTAGAAGTCACATTGGGACAGATACGAACTATGGTGTGGGGTTACTGAGAATTCTCTTCTGAATTTCTGCTTTTTTTTAAACCTCGGCTGCTTGTAATCTTTAGTCATTGTAAAATCAAGAAGTTTTAAAACCATGACGTTTCAATTCGATTCCCATATGTACCTCATTAACCTTTCATGATACCACTGAGCATTGGCCATTAATACATGCTCCAATAATTCGATGAGGACCGGTTTTTTGTGATCGAAAAAGAACGAAAGAAGAATCTTGTAGACTCTAGAGTGGACGGTTTTGAAATTTTTTGGGTGTAATCTGAGTACTTTAATGGGAGATTTTGACATTTAAATTTGCTTTAAAAAAGAGTGACATCAATTTTCATCACTCTGGTTGGAAAGTTGCCTTTGCAATCCTTGTAGCACTGCAAATTCCCCGTTATTTATTATTTATTAACTATGCCTGATAATTAGGGAAAAATCAATGCATAAAAGAGATTTTCATAAAACAATGTAACCATTTTTCTGCTTTTGAATGATTCTTAAGTAAAAATCAGAGTGGAATTTAGCTTACGTTTTGATTATTATCTTACATAAAATATTGCAAAAATTTTAGTTTCAAATTGAGAATACTTATTTGTTAGAAACAAAAATGCTCTTTCAAAATACCTATAAAGAAATGAGACCTCTAATCAGATTTTGTAAACGACCACGATGTCCTATGTTCAGATATAAGAATTAGAGATTATCGTGAGTTGAAGTTCTTGTTCCTTCTAAGACCCACCTATATGTTGGCTTGATCAATATTACCGATCACATCCTACATGATTTAAATGTCTTTCATCTACGTAAAACGGCACTGAAATATAGTATAGAGCTGATTCAGGTGCCGCCCTTGTTACATGGTCTTAGTTCAAACCAAGCAGCAGATAAATTTAAAATGATATGTCAATGCATGAGAATCAAGTTTTAAAAGAACTCACTGAATGTAGTTATAAAACTCGCAAGAAAAAAAAGAAATTTGATTATTAATTAAAGTGGAAAAAGTTATATAGTTTTATTTCTTTTAAATATGGACTATGGTACATAGGGACTTTTTTCATGACTGCATTGTTACAGAGCTAATTATTTTATCGCATTATTTAATAATAGTCGCGTTTAGAGTATTGGTTATATTTAGCTATATTAAGATTCTCAGATTTAATTTCATTCTCATGATAACGTTTACAATGAACTTTTAAGTTTTATATTATGATAGACATAGAGCTATACTATTTTTTAAATCTTGAAGTGGATTTGTTTGTTTTATATTGGAGAATTTCTGATCGTGTTAAGTCTTATGATTGGATAGTTCTGACAAAAAAAAAACATTTGGTGCGGGAATTTTTCTTCAAATTGCACATTAACTTTCGTTGAATTGTTATTTCACTTTCTTTTTCGTCATTTAAACTGTTCTGATAATAAACAGGAGATTTGTTCTTTAGTTTCTCGATTGTGTAAGCAAATAAAACGACTGCAATAAAAATGCTTTGAATTTCATAGGAGCAATGAAGAGTAAAGTTGAAAAAAGTGCAAAAAAAAATTTCAAAAAATTGTCAAAGTTCAGTAATAGCTTCGTGGGAATGAAACTTGCATTAGCGAAAAAAACTACTTTTTACTTTTAAAAATTGTTCAAAAATTTTTTTTTGCTCTATTTTTGGAAATTATCTTGAAAAAGAGCGAAAATTTCTCAATATTTGATTAAGTAGAATTATAAATAAAATATCTTCTGGTTGTATATTCTCACTCTCTTAATAATATTTATGTCAAATTTGTAGCTCTAAGTGATATATAGAGGACCGAAAACCACATACTCCTTTGTTATTAATCGAGATAAAGATACTTGTACATTATTGGATCATTATATTATAACAGACTAGAATAGTTTAAATTTCTCTATTAATATTAAATTGGAAAGAGATTCAATTCTTTTTTTCTTTCTCTTTTACTTTTCGCAGTCCCCCAAGCCAACCGGTCGCAGCTCTACAGCGAAAGCCGAGCAGAAAGTCACCATCATGGCCACCATGATGCTGGTATGCACCCTCGCAGCCTGGACACCATACGCCGTCGTCTCTCTCATGGTCTCCCTAGGATATGACCACCTGCTGGGACCAGTTTCATCTGTCTGTCCAGCCATTTTTGCCAAGACCAGCGTAGTTTACAACCCCATCGTCTACTTCTTCTTCAATACACAAGTAAAACCCGATTTCTTTATAAAAATCATAGGTGATAAGAAATGGAAGTCATTTTCTCAGAATTCTAACTGTTCTTGTTAGTTTGAATCAGTTGGGTCTTTTACTTCCGTTCTCCAAAAATTCATATTTAAATTAACTTCTTAAAAATGCGTTTTGTAATTTTTGAAAAAATTCATAAAATTGCCTTTGGGGGGGGGCTTATTTTCTTCATATCATGGCTATATCTTCACGTAAATTTATTCCATTAATAAGTAGTATAAAATTTTATTCAGACCTTTTAACAGAAAAAAGGAACTTAAAAGAAAAATAGTCAAAAAATATGGAACGTAACTTTAAAAACAATTAACCTATTTTTTTATTACTGTACATTGTTTATTCTTTTTCGATACAATAATTTCCTTCAGAAACTCTAAACAAGATGAAAAAACATCGTTCAACAATTTCATAAGATATTCCGAATAGTTTTCATAAAGAAATTCAGGGTACTCTTTTAATAAAATTGCATCTCATTAAATAATCTGAAAGTAAGAAGCGGGACGAAAATCTGATTCTCATGATCTACGTAGGCATCACTGAACTGCTTACATCTTTTCAACTGTAGCGAGGATAAAACCCGGGGTCTTGTGGTTCGCAGCCCAGTAACACGACCACAATACAAAAGCAATTGCTCATGTAGCGTAGCTGTTAACTGGCTTATAAGCTTTCACCACAGACTCTTCCCTCCACCAGATATGGCATGACTAAAGCGAAACTGAAGAAGTCGTGCTGTCATACATTTGGTGTGTGCTTGTTAAAGTAATTCAATCCAAAGTAAGACGACATACATTTTTAATATTTACCTTTAATTTACATTTAAAACGTTTAAATATAACGATCGTAGGGGGGGGGATGAGTACTGTGGTGCAACGAAGAAGCAGAAAAACATTTTATTATTGAACTTAGAAGTTGTGTAACAACTCAACTCTACCTTGTTTATTGGCTCGTATTAAAAAGTATTGAAATATGCATTAGCGCTACCTCTGTTAATCTATGATCGTTATATTTAAACGTTTTAAATGTAAATTAAATGTAAATATTAAATGTTTATGTCGTCTTACTTTGGATTGAATTACTTTAACAAGAACACACCAAATGTATGACAGCACGACTTCTTCAGTTTCGTTTTAGTCATGCCATACAATCATTTAGTTTGCATCATTGTATTCTTTTTATACCCATTTCTATTTTTCCCACTACATTAATTTCAGTGTCAGCTTTTCTTTACTACACCCTTATAATGCACTATATTTCAATATGTACTGTTAATAAGATTGCTTTTTATTATAAATTATATTTATTTATTAACTGATATTAATCTGATATTCAAAATGGATTAATTAATTTGTTCAGCCAAATAATCGTATATTTCAAGAAATCCGTATAATTGTTCAAATCGGCCTTTTTAGGTCGAGCGAGATGTCCACTTGGTAACATTCGGACATAGGTAGCATAGCATTCAAGATACATTTTATATTGGATCCTGATGCATACTGAAGTTACAGCATATATCCAGCTTCCTCGAATTGATGTGATGTTAAGTTTATATCCCGGAGTAACGATTCAGTTATCTTCGTCATCTGAGGAAGGTTCGAACTTGTGCTCTTTTATAGATTTGCGAAAAGAAAGGTTGAACTTTCTAGAAATGTCCCATATCTCGAGGACTAAGCTTCGCCAAGCCTCAAAACCTTGTATTTCCTAAATAAGCATATGGCAACAGGTTTTCATCAAAAAGTCACCAAAAATTTCACCAAATAGACCTCTCTGCAAAACTGCTTCCCTCTTCTAAGACTGCACACCCCGTACAATCATTTTAAAATAAAGTTGAAGACGCACTTCCATAGAATTGTGCTAGTCTGGGAGAATGGAGCTAATTTTAAACTTCGTAGTTGGCGATTTTAAAATTTCCAATCAAGCATTTTTCAACTTCTTAATAATAGCATATGGATTTTTCCGACATTGCTATAACTTTGAATCCTCGGAGTCGGATTGGATAGACAATCAAACTCGATCTCCTTCTTTATATAGTTCTTCCGCTGATCTTCGGAAGTGCATCTTCATTCTGTCATTCTCTAGAATGGTCCTTTTTAGATGAACTGATGCACACTTTTCCAAACGTTCCTTCCGAATCTCGAGTATATTGGTCAGGCGAGAAAATCTGTCTGATAAGGGGTCTACCGGACACCATTTCTAAAGAAGTTCACCCGATTGCTTCGTGCTTCTGTAGTTCTGGAGAATAATCGGTAGATGAGTGAATGCCTCAATCTGTCTGATTATTGATACAGACATTATGTTTTGCAGTCATAGAATTTTTACATCATTTCTTGGCATCGGTACATCGCACATGATCGCAGTAGAATCGTTCTCTAACCTTGTTTAATGCTTCTATCTCATTGAAATGTCCTCTACTAGAACTATTGTGGTTCTCTTTCAGGAGTTCTAGAATTCTGGATCGCTTAGAGTAAACCAGGTGTGTTTTTTCATTGTCATTCTCTCACTTGTAGTAAAAATACCATAATGACAAATATCAGTTTACCGTAGACTCCGAGACATTCATCATTTATACAGACATTGAGTTTTGTCTGACAACATGTATGACTTTAAACATTCATGAGCCGTTTAATGAAAGCAAATCATATTAAACGTGATGTTGCTCAAAATCTAACTCTATTATGATTCTACAAGATATCTATTGGAACTCGGAACCAAACAGTATATACAACATTCCTACTCGTGCACAGCAATCAAACATTGTATTAGCCATTTTATGATTGCAGGTGGTAGCAGATAATGCTAATCATCAAAGAGCAGATTTTATCCGAATTAAAAGTATATATTATTAGTTCCTGTTATATATTTTGTATAAGCATGCCATCTGTGTATGGTTTTTGGAACTAATTACTCTTATTCTGGAGGAATAAGTTCCTTCGCCTCCTGCAAAGCTCCACAATTATATTAGATAATTTTTGCCATAATACTCTTTGAAACGGATTGTTTAATTTGAGACTACCTGCATTAAATATTTGAACGATTTATTAAAATAACAATGATTAAAATTTTAAGCGCAATGTATATACTTATTATATAAAGGTATATTTCTTTCTGGGAAAGGTGTTCATACTTATTATATAAAGGTTTTTCTTACTAAGAAAAAAACATTTAATTTTAAAAAAATATCGTAGTATTACGTACAGTTTATTTCTAGCTCATAATTCTAGTAAAAAGTAAATATTTATAAAACCTCATTCCAAGGTCATTCTGTGCTATTTTTAGAAAAAGAAATCGAGCGAAACTGCACTTAAATACTCCAAAATTGATTTACTTTTTTAAACTTCGCGATAAGTTTGGAAAACGAGACTTTAATGACAGTGCACCTTACTCTGTTCTATTAAAACTATACATAAAGTCTTAACCACCCAAGTAAAATTGCTAAGAACTTCATTTAACACCCCATTAGTGGAGGAAAAGACAAGAAATTACAAAGATGTCGAGATCAAAATTCAAGCATCATTATTAAAAAGCTACTTGAAGATTCTCACGCGTCAATGATTATGTTGCCACGATCATGTTTTCCTTTTACAAAATAAAAAATTCTAAAAAAAAATTTTAGAGGTCGTTTTAATTAAAATAAATTACTTAATAATTTCTTAGAGAAACATTGAAAGTGCTTTTATGTTAACGGAATATATAATAAATTTTAAGTGAAGCCATTATTAATTCTTTAAATTTATTGTTTTCTTTCTTCAAGGTATTTCGGATTTCTCGGAAAGGAATCACTTTTTTTCTTTTTTGGCTCATAAAGGAAATGTAATATGATTTACATACGGAAAATGTTATCACTATTTCTGTGCTCTAAAGATTTTAATGAATTTCGATACCTTTAACTCCTCTGACTCAGAAAAAAAACTATATTTTTAATTATATCTGTGTTAGTACGAATGAGATTATTCATAAGTGTAAGAAGCTAGAGGAATGTAATTTAAAATATGATTAATGCATAAAAATTGTTAATCTGAGGTCAATTCTTCCAAATTCTTCGACACTGAGAGATATTTTTAGAAATACGTACTGTTTTCACATTCTCAATTCCCATACTACGAAGCAAACCAGAAGCCATGGTCTCCCCAAACTTTCTCGTATTTTCTCTAATAAAGGCGCTATTTCCTCTTCCCGACCCCATATCAAATTTTAGATTTTAAGCAATTTCGTGAACGTCTGGAGGGATCTGATTTTAATTTTCAGAAACATACATATGAGAATTTTGTGCTCCGTGGTATAGAAAAACACTGAATATACATTATGGGCGGGTTTCTTCGATCGATTAAAATTACAACTTGACGCAGAACTCGATTTTTTTTAAAAAATACACGATATCATTCCACATTTGATTTATTTAAATCACTGAATTTTTGGGATATCACGTTTATACGCATGCGAAAGTGCAGACCGACAGACAGTCAATTCTTGGACAAATTTAATCCAAAATTTGCTAAAATCTATATTTTAGTTGCTAAATCTATTTCGATTTGATTTATCTTGTTTACATGCATACGAATACACAGACAAGCAGATTATCAACCATTTGACTCATTTGATTCAAAATTTTAATGATATACACTTTATATGTTATATCTAGGTAGCAATCTGTATTTATGCAGTTCCTTATTTTCTAGCTATCCTTTTCACTTGTTCTCGAATAGCTGGACAGACAGACTTTGTGTATAGGAATTTTATTTTCTTCTTTCCCTCTTTTCCTTCTTGGTTACATAAGAAAAATAGATCTGATTCATGGATTTTATAGAAATCAATCAATTTGGTGTAAGGACCATATAAAAATTTTATCCCTCTAACTCAAAGTATTCACAAACAAACATATTTTCAAAAAAAAATTTATTTTTTAGCTTCATGGATGTCTAAAATATTGAAACTCCTCAAAATATCCGATTTCATTTTTCAACTGTTTACAGTTCTTTTTTTGGCATACTTCATATACCAGAAAGTACTTAAATGTACTTTAAAGTACTTAAATGCATTTTAAACTTTTAAAACATTTTTCACTCATTTGTAACGAAAACATTAGTCTTCACATTACAATTCTGTTCGATGAAAATAATAAACACACTTATTTGAATTAAAGTTCACAAAAATATAAAAATGAATTTATTATTATAAAATTAAGAAGGAAGTTCTAGTCATAAATGTAACCATAAAATGTCAAATCCCTGGCAGCAAACAAAAAAATGAAAGGGGACTCCATTTAAAGTACACTACTCCTTATATAAAATATATATTCCATATAAAGTGTATTATAAAGTATACACGACAGTTTCTCCATGGAATTTAGTATCTGAAACCTCCAATTATTCAGTCTCGAGGAAAATAAACCGTTTACGAATAGGGTTTTCCGCGTTTAAATTCTACAGTGACAGATATCAAAAATTTATATTATTATGAGAGGTAAAAAAATATTAAATAGTGGTAATATTAATATAAAAATTTTAATATTATTATTATTATCATTTAAAAAAAAATAATAATTATCATTATTTGTTTAGTTTTTATAAGCTTTCTGTCTTAAATAACTATTGATTTAAGGAGATATGAAAATTTCAACCCGTCATACATTCTATCCCCACTTTGAGCTGGGTGACCCACCTATGGAATCGTTCGAAATTTTCCAAAACACTTATTACGAGAACGATTGTAATAGATAGACATTCAGAAAAGAATTTATGGAATATACATGCCAGGAGCTTTTAATAGAAATAATTTTCGTTAGTTAGATTCTGAAATAACATTAAGGTCAATATTTCAAATTAGCAGTATATCTTAGCTTTTTGCTAATTGAAACAGCAAATCTATAACAATTTGGCGGAATTTTAAAAACGTTAGTTGAGTTCATTTCTTCTTTTTATATCTTATATATTCTTTTTTTCATTCCAATAGATTAATATAAGCCAAAACTGCAATGTAATTTAATTAATTTTACTAAAAATTATCCTTTTAAAAACGCCAACCTAAGTAGAAGATAGAACGAAATACTTTTTCTGAATTCAACGTCCCTTTAAAATAAAAAAAATAAAAGCTATCCTCTGATGTGCTGCAAAATATGCAATTCATTCAACGGGTGATAAGCAGATAAAAATGAGTGTTCTGCTATCTTTGTTAATTTAAATACGTTTCCAATATAATTTTTAATAAAGTTGTAAAAGGCATATAACTACATTATTAGTCCCTTACAATTATTTTTATACCTTAAATTTGAAAACAAATAATACCAATTTTTTTTATTTCTATTTACTCCATATTATTAACATAAAAAAACATTTCTCGTTTCTCATACGCAAAAGAAATATCTTTATAAAGGATTGAAAAAATACATGCAGTTTCAATTCTGGGTGGGCGTAATTAATATTTTTCAAGAGAATATGAAAATAATCGTGCTAAACGTGATTCTTTTACGGAATTATTCCAACAAAAATTAATTTTAACGATAATTTTGAAACTATTCAAAAAATATTTTTACTAAACTTATTGATAAACTCGATTATTGTTGTAACTGCTTTAATTAGTATGCATGTCCGGAAGACCGAGCTTCGTTCGACAATTTTTTTTTTAGTAAAATCGATTTCTTTTTTTTTTTTTTTTTTTAGGAAAAACTATTTAGATATGAATCATATACTGATTACATATGAATATTTTTCAATCTTACCTGCATATAAACTGGTTATTTAATTTAAAAAAATTATGATTGCACTTAGTTTAACATGTTATTTGAAACACTCTGCTACATTACAGTATTCCTTTTATAGCTTATCTATCATTACTTATATTCTTGAACTTGTACTCAGTTTGACCATGGTTAAATAGGGTCCGAGATGGCTCTAAAGGGCATTGTCAGCATGAGAGCAGATAGAAAAGGGCTTTAATAATTAGTTTTAAAAATATTTGTGTACACTCGCGTTGTTGTTTTTTCAGAAAAAACACCTATATAGATAAACTTAAAAAGCAAAAATAGTAAATATAAGTAAAAAATTAAGCATAAAACGTGTCTCGAACCGAGGACATACGTCATTCATAATGTTTTCACCTCTTTACTGCACTGGCTACACTTCGAAGTCGAAGTTAAATATACTTATTCCAATAGTTAATTATAAAAAAAGCGTGAATAAAATCGCTTTCTTTTTTTTCAGGAAAGACTCCTATATAGATAAACTTAAAAAAGCAAAACCTTCTATAAATATAAAATTTGATCCAAATTGTTAAGGACGTTTCTGAGGTACACGAAATAAATTTAAACAAAAATTGCACGTTCAAAGTTATAAGATGTGATATACTTCCCGAATGAGCCACATAGATTTAATTCTGAAATCCAATGCGTAACTTTCTTTTGTGGCATTTTATTATTCCGTCAGAGCACTACGCAAAAGAACAATAACTTTTAACAGGTTAGATAATATGCATAAATGCATTCCTTTCCCTGTTTGAAAAATGGATGCTTATTACAGTCGACAGGATCTTTCATTCTTTACCTATGAAATTTACAGAATAATAAATACATTTATTATACAGCTATTTATTTCTAAATCAGTTGAATTGTTGTGATTCTTTCATAAACAAACTTTTCATTCAAATGTGTAATCATTTTCCTATTGATTTTGTTTGTTTTACCCCAACATGTTGACATGATCTAAATTGATGATATAAATTTAAACCCAAAAAAATATGGGAAGGTTTATGTATACGGAAAAAAAGTCATCTGCATGATTTCATCTGTGATGGATGGACAATTTAAACATAAAACGGAAATTCTGAAACCTACAGAAGGCAGAAAAATATTAGGGATAAAAATATTTTTTTATCGAACATTTTTTTTTATCTTTGAATAACTGGGTATGAATTTTTCATCTTTCCAGAATTCTTGTTCGAATCAAGTTGAGTACTTTTTACATCCATCTATGCAAGAAAGAATCACAAAAAAATAAATTATTTACTTTATTTCCTGTTCCTGAGTCAAGAAAGAAAATTTTACCATTTCCGTCATGGATCAGAATACATGACAAAAAATTTTACATTCGCTTATATCATTCATTCTGTCTAATATTCTTATTTCACTCTTACTTTTTATGTACACATAATATTTTTAATGAAAAGGAGAAAAAATTTTCATAAAATTTAAAAGGCAAAAATGTTTAATTATTTTTAGCCGAATAGATTTTTAATCTTATTAAGTACCATTTCAATGATAAATTTATAACTGAAATATATTTGTGCATTAAATTTAAAAAAATGAATAAAAAGTGAACTCAAAGATAGAAAATTCTGATTATATATCAAATGTCTTCAAAGTATGAGATTTTTTACATTTACTTATGATAAACATATGAAAAGGAAAAATAATATTCTGAGTGTTTTATTAGAAAAATGAATCAACGAAAATGGCTAACAACTTTTCTCTTAAGTAATGTAAGTTATCTTTTTAGTATGAATCACTATATGTAAAAATGAATCTTTCTCTTTTTGCATTCTTGCAAAAAGGATGCTTTGACGTCTTTCTATAATGTAAAGGATCAAACTGCGTCTCTAGATACTGGGTGATCATGATTAATAGTTTTAAAAAAGTATGTTCTAAAATATATTATCTTTTTACATTTATTGTTTTTTTTTTATTTTTTATTATTTATTTATTGTTTTTCTTTGTTTCTAAAGGTATGTGACTACGTTCGGGATCAATTTTTTGAAAAACGTTTGAACGCTCGAAAATTGTTATATTTTTGAATATGTGGACCAAAAGTTTTTTAAAAATTGGAAAATGGGCTTTTTTTCTAAATGAAATATAAAAAAATCGTCTAATTTAGAATTTTATCAAATAATTTTGCTTAAAATTTTGCAGATAGTTTAAGGAATATATTACCTAGTTCCTGAATAAGCTTTATTTCTATATATTCTTTAAATATTAGCATTTGACTGATAAACAACACGAAATTTTCACTTTTTTTCACATTTTGAAGCACTAATAAGCAAGTATAAAATATTTCTAAATGAATAGATTACTTATTCTCTGCTTCAGAAACTGAAAAATTATTCAAAGAATTGATAAATTATTATTCCAAATTTATACAAAAAATATGAGTTATATTTATGAAGTTTTTCGTAAGAAAATTCTATCATATTCTATATTTAAAAAAATAGCATCTAAAAATGTAAAATAGCATTAAAATATATATCAATGTAAAAAATCGATGCAACTTTCTAAACAAATAGACTTAGAAACAAAATTCTAATGGTTTTAAAGAAACCTACTCAAACATTAAGAACATTAAATAATAAAAAAAAAATCATAGTTTCTCAAAACATCGACTTTTTAACGTTATTATTATTATTACAAACTCGATTTATCATACACCAAAGATAAAAACCATTAAAACTTTAAATATCAGACAAAAGGATAATAAAAAATATTTAGCTGAGACGGAAATTGATTTACATGATCATTTTCATCTTTAAATCTATTGGTCGAATAAACTATATTGTCTTCTAAAACCCATTAGAAATTATTTTAAATCATAGTTAAAATTTATGATAATATTTAATACAGAACCCTTGAATAAAAGGCAGTATCAAAAATGCTATAATTTAATGTTACTTTACAATTTGTTTCGGCAATTGCAATGCAAAAATCAATTTTTTATTTTTAAAACTCAACAAATTCAGGGGATTCCACTGGGAGTGCTTGAAAAATGTTTCTGAAAACTTGCTTTCGTCCCTCTTTCCCATTTTGATATTTTGTATACGTTTTGAGAATGTAAAATTATTGCTCAGATTTCTAATTAAAAGGTAACAAAAGACTTACTTCGGCAGAAAATACTTATTTCCTACTCCCATCAAAACGTTAATTACTTAGCATTTGAAATGACAATTTGCTACTTATTTCTTCATGTTTCCTTTTCTCGTCTTTAGGATGTGAGTCTAATGGCGTAGTTCTGCCACTGATATGTGAATTGAATAAATTAAATAAATTTGCACAAGTGAAAGAATAAAAGAAATGTAAGACACAAAATCTGAGGTAATAAAAATAATGCAGTTAATGTTATGTAAAGAGTTTCATATGATTTAAATTTACTAGATTCTGTAAAATTGCTAAATTCACGATAAAGGATAATATTTCATAACTATTTTTACACCGATGCCATGCAAAACGTTGTATGCCTTTTCCCGAAATCCACGAGTTTTTCTGAGGTTTGGGAATAATACCCTTATTAGAGATTATATGAGAGAGTTTTGGAAGAACCACTCGCGCTGATTTTCACTTATCATAATCTCATATCAAATTGACCCCTACGTTATATGAATAAGTATATTTAGAATAATATATCTAGAAAACAATTTCGGGGGAAGAATAATAAGGTCAAACTAATACTCCAGATTAAACAATACCAAAATTGAATCAAAGCATATAAACAAAAGAAAAATAATTATTAAGAATAAATTTCTTCTATCCGAAAAAAACAATTAATCCTAATAAATGGATTCTTTTTTTTGGTATGTTTTACACTTTTCTGATGCTGTTTACCTATAATTTTCTAGCTTGGTTAAACTTATACAAGTTTAATGCTATTTAAAATCATTTATCGTGAAGAAAATAACTTGTTGCTTGTCTTCTTTTAAGTTAAAACTCTAAGAAACAGTTATTTCCTATTATTTATGATTTAACTAAGCCCGGTGGCATTTGAAAATGTGTTCTCTCATTTTTATCATATATAGTTAGAAAAGTTTATCCTTTGTTTGAACTATTACAAACTAGGAGAAAATAGGCTTAATTGGTAACATATTGCGTTATTTTATTTTAATTCAGAATTTTGTTTTTCACTAGATACGTGAAGCTATATTGGCGAAAATTCCAAAGAGATTCAAAAGGAGAAGCACCGAATCAGGTGCCGAAATCAGCCTGGAGACAAAAAGAGGCCTCACCATCGTCAACACTGTGATATCGAACCATGTGATGGCCAACTGCAACGAGAGCGCCACCACTCTCAATCTTTGAAAACATGAATTGCAACGCACAACGCTAATAGCAATGGAGATTTTTTGAGAACTTATGATGTATTTATTCATAAATCTCAGACAAGAATTATTTGAGTACATGTACTTAAATTTTAATTTTTAACCTTCTTCAAGGACTTACTTGAGAATATCGGTATATTTTGCATCGATGTGGTTTCCATTTAAATTTTAAGAATAACTCGTTTTGTAGTTGTAGAAATGTTATACTAATGTAGTTAAGTGGTGTTATATGATTTAAAAAGCGTTTATTAGTCAATAATTTAAATGCTAATATTTCTTCTTTTATTTTAAGAAAACATTCCATTAGAGACGCGTGATTGCTCAATGGAATATCGATCAAAATTTCCTACTTTTTATGCCTCAGAAGATTTAGAATTCTTTTGGAATTTTTCAGTCAACTCACTTCAAAATTAGAAATTATATTTTAAAATAGTGATTTATAAAAGATATTCATTGGTGCTAAAATTATTAAAATATTTTTATTTTTACAAAGATTAATTTTGTTTTTATATTATGGTATAACTTTTTTTTCTATTTAATTGTGTATATCTGTAAATAATAACAGATTTGCTTTTCAAGTATTTTTTTAATTTTTTAATCTTTTTCTTTTTTTTTTTTGTATCTTAAAACTTTTAATCTCGTGATTCAATTCCTTAAGAAAGATTAAATATATTATTATAAAATATTTCGCCAGATTAAATATATTATTATAAAATAAAAATATTATTATAAAAATAATAATTAAAAAAATGTCAAGCTTTTTTAAAATTATTATTTTCAAAAAATAGGTATTATACTTAATTCCTTAAAAAAATATTTTTAAATTTGTAATTAAATTTCTAAAAATTAAACTTGTTTAAATTAGCATTAATTGTATGATTAATAAAATTATATAATTTTTCTGTTCTTAAAAAGTGATAGGATAATGCATTAAATGCAGACTTTGTGATGCTGCATAAAAAAATAATAAATCCAAAAATAAATACATTAAAAATTAAAAATTTGCAAGTTCTTCAAACGAATAATAGTACTTAAATCCTTAAATATTTTTGCATATTAAAATTCTTCTTGTGAACTCATATAAAATCCTATTATATGAATTCTGAGTAAGGGACTCTGCATATTTTAAACCTAATTAAAAAGTCTACATTATTTTATAACAAAATATTAAGTAAAAGCAATTAAAACTGTTAAGTAAAACAATTAAAATAATCTCCAAAAGTATATTCTGAAGATAGAATATAATTTTTAATCCACATAATATGTAATTTTTACACTAACATTACGTCACTTTATTATACATTTAGGTTTTGAATATTTAAAATTCAATACCAATTATTCCATTTTATTTTAGATTCATATTAGTTATATGTATTTATTTTATTTACTATGCTGCATTTCTGAAAACTAAACAACAAAACTGTTACTACTTTGCTTCTATTGAGGTTGACTAATATAAGGCATTGATTTAAACTTTATGTAATGAATATTTTGAATAAGAATAATCGAGGTATTATAAAGAATATTGACTTTCAACTTCGAGAATTCAAGTATAAATGTAATCATTACGGAACACTGTTGCTATGCGTTTTTCACAACTACAAATGTCCAAGATCTATTTCTGCGGAAATATTCTACAGGCCATTTCATTTATCACTATAGACTGGATTAGAAATATCCATGTTTTAAAACCATCTACAAATACCATGGTACAGTGAAATATGACAAATTATAGTTCTTGTTAGAAAACAAAAGAATGATGGAAAATCCATTAGATACTATTTTAACATAATAATTATATAATATTTATCATATAATATCAATGTAATCTCCCAAAGTAATTATGAGAATTATGTATATTTTCTGCCTATCAGAACTGTCTTAGACAGACCGTCTCATATCACCTGTTGTCATGAAAATTAATATAAACTCGATCGTTATAGATAATTATCTGAAAAAATGAATTACTCGGATGCATTTAAATTGATATCAAAGTGAAAATAATATTTCTGAAATATTACTTCACATATTTGCGAATGTAAAATAAAACTTCATGTGTAAGACAGTTCTTTTGATAGACAAGTGTGAATTATTTCTCTAAGGCTTTTAAAATGTCTGTTGTTTGTTCACGTGTGAACTATTTCTCTAAGACTCTTAAATAAATGCTGTTTCTGAGATTGATGTATGTGCCAATAAGCGATCAGAACGCTAGAAAATGTCAACAGCGTTCATTTAACAATTGTGGTTTATGTCATGTGTGATTCATTGTAATATGGATACATATTTATATATATTGTATATTAAAAATAATTGCATATGTTCGTGATGCATATTACAAAGCGATATTATATATATAATGTCCGACTGACTTAATGTGGATTTTAACATATTTTACTAAAACGATTGTGTGATATCGTTCCCATATACAAACTATGTCAATCATGTCGTTGAATGTATTACTTTGTGAGAGCTTTCTATAATGTATCTCTTAATTAAATGTAGAATTAGAAAACATGATTTTTGTGTGTTTTATATTGCTTCCCCGTCCTCATGCTAAGCCTAATCGTTAAGTGGAATGTGTTGATGTACCTGTTTTAAGATGAAGTTTAGATGTGTATTCATCTTCTGATACAAAATATGCTGTTCATTAAATATTCTGAATGATTTCATTTTATTGTTTTAGTTCTATAAATAATAGAAATTCACTTGAATTTAGTTTTGTTATTACAAAGTAAGTTGTTTTATATCAACAAACGAAAAACAATTTATAAAAATTCATTTCTAAATTAAGTTTCCATTTACAGTCTTTGAAATTAGACATTCTATTAAATTAAAATGACTTTACTATTGAGTAAGGTCATTTTAAGATTATTATTTATTTTAATTAACAATTTTCGAACCTATTATTTTCCACAAAAATGTTTCTCCCATAGCATCCATATGTTGTAGCTGCTATAAATAATGTAAATCCATAGATGGTGAAAAAAGGTCACTTATTTATTGTTTAAATTAGATTAGAATATTTTAGAGAAGCTGCTTTGTTTTTTTGTTACCGTTTCTATTTCTTTTATTTATTTTTTCAGTGTTGCACCTTATATTATCTAAAAAAATATTTTTTACTTTTTCTATATTTATAATTATTATTCTGAGAATAAATAATAAAATAATGTATATTAATATCAAATATAATGGTTAGCTATAAGCAATGTGATTAATTTGCATTATCTTGCATTACTTCTAACATGTAAATTGGAATAAGATATATTTGAAATGATATCATTCGATAAATGGTAAAATAGCACACACAAGTTAGATATAAACTACCAAATTAAAAGCAAAAATAAGCTATATCTAGCCAAATTCGACAAAAAGGAAAATTGTTTTACAACCATTAAACCTTTGGTTTTTGTAGCATTCCAAGATGGCAGCTAATACATTAATCAAAGCATTGGAAATTGCCAATAAAATAGTATTGTACGAGGAATGATCCAAAAAAAGTTTACAAGGCAAAGGAAAAATCTTTAGTAACAATAGACACAGGATACAAATGGTAATTAAGAGACATATGTGGTGGTCACTTCTCTACATAATCACCAGACCTGTTGAGGCATTTATCACGTCGCTGGACCAATTTGTTTAACCCGTCTTGGTAACAACAGGTCTCTGGTTATTGATCCAGTTCTCAGCACCTTTTTGAACATCTGAAATGAACTTTGTTTCGGATAAGTTTTTCTTCAATACCGGGAAAAGGAAATAGTCACTGGGAGCCAAATCGAGGCTGTATGATGGGTGGCTCCAGACCTCCCACCTAACGTTTCCAACAATCTCTCTGCCCGCTTCAAAAGAACACCATTTCGCCCCTGTTGTCTACTCATTGCTTCGACCCCCGTACAGTTCAACGATTTGTCTGTGGGGACACATTCTTGGTCTATAGAAATCGTATCACGGCTGGCACCTCTGTGCGAGATCACTTCTCTATATGTCTTGCCATTACTGTCGCTGTTTCAGGTCTCAGTGTCTGCTCGAGCGACCGGTCTAAGACAACTAGCGCCATCTGTCTCCACTCTGGGTAACAATATTCCCATCCACAATTTCTACTTTCCAAATACTGCTGCTTGTAAACTTTTTTTTGGATCAGCCACGTATATTCAAATCTGTTCCTCGCACAGATCAAATAGAATTTTTTTTTTTAAGTTTTATATCCCATCAATCAGCATTCAATTTTAATGTGATCAATATACAGAATTTCAAAATGCTTCTTTGAATTTTGGTCGCGCGTTAAAAACAAAATAACAGAAATGAAGATAAATCATTCTTTACAGGTAATCATTGCAGAGATTTTTCATCAACAAAATCGTAATTTCTTGTTAAACCTTGTCATTATGTTTGATGCTAGACTTTTTTATTTTTCGTTTTGAAAACAAAAATTATTCTATAACATTTATTAATCTAATGTTGTCACCATGCTCCTTAATAATCGATAAAATATTTCAACAATCTTTTTTTAAAAAGTTTTGTCAGTATTTGTCCTCAATTCGATCCGAAGATGCCCACAGCTCGATTGAAAAAAAAAGTTAAAAGAAGAAAAAAAATTATTAAAAATAATTTTCAGCTTTAATAGGACTTTATTATTATTTACCATGATATCATAATAATTAAATAATAATGTAACAATCTGTAAGTTTCCTTAAAATAATTTCATTGACTACAGTTGATTGTACTTCCTTATTAATAATGATGGGGCTAAATTTTAACATATATAAAAGTTTCACATTTTATTTGCATATCTAATAATTCGCTTATGAAAATTTATTAAGTCATATAGTCAGCATTCGTGCTTCCATGAGGTTAAGTTATATAGTCAGCATTCGTGCTACCATGAGGTTAAGTCATATAGTCAGCATTCGGGCTATCATGAGGTTAAGTCATATAGTCAGCATTCGTGCTTTCATGAGGTTAAGTTATATAGTCAGCATTCGTGTTACCATGAGGTTAAGTCATATAGTCAGCATTCGGGCTATCATGAGGTTAAGTCATATAGTCAGCATTCGTGCTTTCATGAGGTTAAGTTATATAGTCAGCATTCGTGTTACCATGAGGTTAAGTCATATAGTCAGCATTCGTGCTACCATGAGGTTAAGTCATATAGTCAGCATTCGTGCTATCATGAGGTTATCTACTCTTATGCACAAAGAAGGCGCTATGACATATTTCAGATGCTATGACAAATTTTGATAAAATGGAAACATCAGAATAAATTTCAGAAAATTTAGTTAGTCCACACTTGTTACTATAGAACGTACAATGTTTGCGAAAATAATCTCACTATCTGGCATGAAATAGATTACCGCATGGATGTTTCTTATGCGACTTTAAAAGTCACATGGGACAATTATTACGTATGGAAATAAAATTCAAAGCTGGCTTCTTTTTTTTAGCGTGTTTCAAATTTTAATTCTAAAATTTATAATAAAAAAAACATAAAATTAAGAAAGAATTTTTTTTTCTTTTATTTATGCATTGGTATCAACATTTATAAGTTTAAAAGCTACCAGTAATGCAAGGCGCTTTTTAAATTCAGTTAGTGCTTGAAAATTGATTTTTTTTCCTTACCTCAAAATCTAATTGTAGAGAAATATAATTAAGTAAATAAATTTTACTTTCATCAGATCAAAATGTTGATGATCTTCTGCTTCCATCGTTAAAATAGTTTTCTTCTATTTAACTATCTTTAAACTGAATTGATTAACTTAATATTCATAGTTAGTATTTATTAGTATTATATTCCTCAAACTTAGCCAGAATTTTTGTGTCAACTACAAATTAAAACTTGGATTTTTTACAATAATTAATGAAACATTATTTATGGGTAAATAATTTAAAATTCAGAAACGTTTTGGCCGTACATTTTTCCTGATCCTTCTGTATCTGATTTTTAAAATATATAAAAGCAGCTTCCACAAAATTTCGAATCAAGTGTATTTAAATATAGCGAAAATATGCATAAAAAACATTTAAACTCATTTTACATTAACTTTTTCTAGATTTAAATCACTTTTTAAAATAAAGTATTAATATTATGAGAAAAGTGTATCAAATTTGCATCGTATCATAATCTTTAAGTCACGGTTCATTTTTTTAACTGCTTCGTCCTTCAAATACATCAAATCAGCAAATTTGAAATATCAAATTATACGACCGTATCACATATCACAAGAAAATAAGTAAAATAATTAAGATAATTACTAATTCGTCTAAAATTATTGCGATAATTTATTGTCGAAGGAAATCAACTAATTCGAACTTCAGAACTCTTGTACATGAGAAAGTGAGAGAAAAATCTTTTGCAAAATTCCATTCTTGTAACCATGAATCGTACTAAATTATATAAAAATGTATGATAGAAAAAGAATGTAATATTTTTCTTCCAGCTACAAAACAGTTAGAATTTGTTATAAGCTTCAAAAATTAAATGTAGTTTTTACCTCAGTTAATACCATATCTGCAGTTTTTTTAGTAAATATTATCTGATAGACATAATGGACTTCATATTTCCGATGTAGACAGGGATAGGAATAGTGATATTAAACATAACTTGACTATTTTTTATGTTATTTTTATTAACAAGGAGCTATTCTTCTAAAAATTTCTAGTGCCAAATGAGTGTCATAAACTGCATTAAAGTAAAAATTATCTATCCATCATTTAAATCTGTTACTGCAAACGATAAAAATGAAAGGATTTTATTTCCAAATGTTCTCTAAAAGACGGTAGAAAAACATTTGATCCCATTGATTCAATTTATTAACTTATAACCGTTTTTTAACATTTATTAATTTTAACTAATAGTACCACTATGTTTTTTTCTAAATAATCTCAACCACAGAGCACAGCAATTATTAAATGGCTGAAATTCACAAACTGCTTTTCAACATTCTTTTTGCTCTTTTACATCAAAAGGGTTATGGAACAAATAAAATAGCATGAGTTACATTATCAGGATTTACAGCATGAAATAATTGAAATTTAAGAATTCACTTTTTTTCACTTTAAAATTCCACTTCTTTTAATGAAAAACATAATGATGGCAAATTTTATTGTTTTATGTAGATTTTCAATTAAAGCTTGAATAGAAACGATTTATTATTTTTCAATTATTTATTATTTTCTTTATTTTTCAATTCCACGCTATTTTTTTAAAAAAAAGACATTTATAACTTTTTTATAAGTAGGGTAGGTAATCTTTTCATTCTTTATTTCTAAACATGCCAGAATTCTTCATTTTTTTTATAAGATCAGTTTATGAGTTAGTTAAACTCTGATTAATATTCTCTTCTTAATTTTGTTTGTAGACATTATATAAAACTTTTATTTTTTCATAATATAAACATTATATAAAACTTTTATTTTTTCATAATATAAACATTATATAAAACTTTTATTTAAATCATATTCAAGGCTTTTAAAATTCTGACGGTTTTTTTTTTTTTTTTTTTTTTTTTGATAAAAATGCTCTTAAAAGTTTGCAACTGAATTTCCAATTATCATAAATATATCGTATGGTTTGTTATTGTTGTTTTTTTTTTGTAATTATTATGAGTTTTTATGACTATCTGTTAATTGCCCTATAAAATGCTTATATTTAATATCTATATTTTTGTTATATATTTTTTAAAAAATTTTCTTATATTTTTTATATAAAATATTTTAAATATAGCAATTCCATTAGAAATCTAACTAAGCACTGTTCTCTAACGCAACTTGAATCTTTAACAGTTTGACGTATTTCAAAGCCATCTCCACTTTTTATATTTTAGAATAGCAACCATTTAAATTTATACATATTAAAAAATAGTTTTCAGAAAGAGAAATCAATTTCTTATATCCCAATCTATCCAACCCTCCTTGCTTATCAACGCTCCCTGTATGCTCTACTTCAGCCACCCACATAATCTAAATACTTTAAACATGTTTTAAAATGAAACATTTCCTTCTGAGATAATCATCACTATGTTTAGCGCCACAATGGAACAGGATTTTGCTTTTGTCGTCAAATCCACAGGGGTGTTTATGATGATAATACGAAAATCAGTCTCTTTTAAGAAGGGAAATATTCCTAATGAGCAATTGTGAAACTAGGAAGTTTCAAAATGACGGCCACTTTTGAAAACATGAATAATTTCCGGCTTTAAAAATGCTGAATTTAGTAAAATGATCCGTAGGTTCAAGTCTTACATATTGTGACTTAAAATATCGTGATCTGTTATAATCCCTAACACTTAAAGCTTATCTCTACGAAATATTTTACCCATATCTGCATTTATAACTTCAAGAATGACATAGGTCAAGCTGTATTTGTTTGTGACTCAGAAACTGAGTGTAACTCTTAAGTTATAACAGCTAAATTATGAAATATGAAGTTTTATATTTCTTCGACATTTGGCTTCGATTATTTTCATGTGTTAAATTTTCTACTCCCATGGCGTAGAATTTACTGTCCGAATTTTCTTTACATATGAATCAAAAGTACTCAAACTTTAATAGCTATAATATTATATTAAATAATATCAAACATTGAAGTACAAATTATTTCATTATTAATGAAATTTTTAGGATTCTTCAAAACACGTTGAGTTTTTTTCTTGTGTTATTTAATTTTGAAAAAAAAACGCGATAAAAGATAAATTTATTAAATTAATTTCCAAATGTTATATTTCACAGAACAAGTTAGAAAGTAATCTCTGGGTACAAGAAAATACCATTTGCTACCTTTATGTTCCAACGTGTTACATTTTGATAGATTTATTCATTTTTCATTCATTCATGTAAATCTAATATTGAAATTGAATTTATATTCATAGAAACATTTTGAGTTTGATTATTACAGCATTTTTCGAAGTAAAGATATTATATGCTAATGAATTAATTAATTACAACGAAGGAATACAGCAGATAGAGTATCAAGAAAATCGAGCTTCTGGTATGGTGGTTGATTCTCGCCGCTATGATAAGTAAAAAATGGTGTTGGGTCAGCTATCCCCTATCGATGATGGCACTTGTTTCCTGCGGAAGGAGTTGTACAATAGCCGGTGATGGTACTTAGGAATCAACCTTAGTTCCCGGCTATGCGAAGTCCAGACATTCATATTTACCTATTTGCCTTCGGGTGGTACGGAATAATTATTTATGATATGTTTATATAATGTTAAGAAATGTTTTAACGGAAGGAAATTATATTCTCAACTTTTCCATTAAGTATAAATTTGCATAACAAATCAATACCCTCTAAAAAAACACCATAATGCATATTTTTCAAATCAGTATTGCAGTTTTATATTTAATGATTTATTAATAATATTGCATAAAAAAGTCAGTAAACTTATTTGCGATTTATTTGATTTTAAAAAAATTATAAGGACGCAAACGTTATAACTATTGGCATATTTATTCCTTTACATACGACTCTGAGAAAATTGCATTTATTTTCTGTTTTCAGATAAAACCAAATTTTTATTATAGAAATATCATTAAAAGCAAATAAATAACTAAAAATTTTATCTCGACTGTTGCTTAAAATTTTCAGTCGTTTGGTCCGATCATTAAGAATATTTTAAATTTATTTTTAATATAACTTGCTTCAACAACATTTAAAATTAAAATTAGTTTACATTGTAAGAGGAAAATATAGTATTTTTCATTCAAAAATGTGACTTCCTACAAAAAAATATTGATAGAAAAAAAATTTTTTTAAAAATTTAACGCTTGCAAGAGGAATAATAATTATGCTGAAACATTTTGCATTCAAATTTCATGTCAAAATCTTATGTACTTATACACCGAAGAAAGCTTAGTACAAAAACAATCAGGACTTTGCTTCATATCTCACTTTATTTTTCTTACCTTACCTGAAAACATAGAATTTAAAAAGAAAAAAATTGTCAAAAGAAAGTAATATAGTTTTGAAAAAAAAAACATTTTTTTTTAATCTTTTGATTGAAAATTTTCTCTTTCACTATTAATTATTCTCTGTAGTCCAACTTCATCCATTTTCACCTAAATTACATCATATTGAATATTGTTATACTGAAAGAGAACCATTCTTATCTCCCTTCATATTAAATCTAAAAAAACGTGTAAAACTAAATAATTTCTTAATTGCTATTCTGTTTCTATTATTAAAATTCTTAAACATAAAAACTTTTATGCGTGAGAGTGTCCCTCTTTGTAAATCAAATCTAAAACCTTTCTATATTAATTTCTGTCCGTTATCTTGCCTTAATTCGATGCTTTTTCTCGATTTTAAGCTTCAAAATATATCCAGATCATCTAAACAGCTTGCAGCTGAGCTCGAATCAGTGCGGGTATCAAATAATTATTTATTTCACTTTTCCCATCTCAGATGTACGATGATCATTAGTTACAAAAACTAAAGACTTGCATTCCATTATTTGATCCCTTTCTTCAGATATGATGATGCCCTGTCCGCGTTACCACGGACAGGGGCTGCAGTAGTTTCTGAGGGTAAAGACCCCTGAGCACCCGAGGGCAGAAGTCTGACTTCTAGCTCATATGAAGATGAAACTCACACATTCGCTTGCACAACCCCTTTTTACAGGGGGGGGGGGATGGCACATTCACACACCTCACAGATAGAACACAGATGAAGAACAACCATGTCCGAACTGGAATTCGTACCCGAGACGCCCAGATCAAGGGGAAGATGCGCTACCCCTATGCAAGGACGCCGGCTTCTTCACACATGATAGAAATAATAGAAACCTTTCATACGAACTATTCTAGAGAGAAAATTATTTTTTTATTTCGAAAATGCAGATACCGAAAAATTCAAAATTCGGCTGGAGATCACTTTTCATTTGAAATCTCTAAATAATCTAGTAAATGCAATTAGTAATATATATGCATAAATTTAATAACTATAATGAAGCACAATTCTTTCCATAATAATTATTCTTTTATTATGGTAATTATACTGTTTTTAGTTATTCCTTTTGCCTAAAAATAAAAAAAAAATCTTATGACGATTTCTTTGATATACGACTTCGTATGAAATTGCACGAGGCTGACGATTGGCGGATAAATAATTAAGTTGCATGATCATATTGCAAGTGCGACCCTTTGAGCCAACACCTCGAATTTTCACATCACAATTGATATTCTGTTGATAAATTGATTGATTATAACAGAATTAACGTACGTTAAAATGCCATACATGTACGATTTTCTCCGAAATTAGGATTTAGTGTCATTGTCTTTCCTCTACGAAATAAACTTTCTATACAATTTTAGTTCAATAAACCAGTTCCTTTTATATAACTCTTTGTAACAGGATTTTTAAAACAGTTTAAAGCATTGTTTGTGATTTTTTTTTTATTCATTAGTAGCTTTTCCGTTTATTAGAAATTTCAGTCATCGAAAAATTCTTGATAGTTATATTTGTCCTGTGTTAAAAGTTTTATAAGTTACAGAACGCTTTTTGATTTCACCATAAACCATGCCATGGTTGCCATGACAAAGTGATAGTTTACAGTTGCGTCCTGCATTTCGTTTTTTTCATTATTATTAATGTTACAAAAAAGCAACATAAATCAAAATGAGAGACAACGACTTCGCCTAAATTATGCTGTAGTCATATAAATATGATTATTTCGTCAAAAGTCTGTAATAATGCTAAAAAAATGCCTGTTTAATCCATAAAATACAATTTGGCCGTGCCAAATTGCTTTCATTAAAAAAATTAAGAAGCGCTTTTACTTATTCTTCTCTATTTGATATTTCTAGTATTTTAACTTTTTGAAAAAGTTACCATGGCAACCTTTTCGAAGTATTTTCAAAAAAATGTTTTTTATCAGTCATTTAATCCATCCATAACTATACATTAAGTAAAATCCCATTACATGTTTTCATATAATGAATGAAAAATAGTCTGCAAAAAACATTATTTTGTAAAGACCTATAAAAAGTTAATATCGAATATTGTTTGTTTTCATAAAACTGCCCCTAATTTTCTTACATACAAATTAATTATGATTTTTAGTAACCCTTTTATTTCATTTTTCAGGTTAAATTTTAGGTTTTTATCAAATTTACGTAATAGTTTTTGGAATAAATAAATATAATTTAATAAATGATAATTTAAACTACTATGTCCATTTTGAAATTTATATCCGAGCTAAACATGGGGGAATGGGGATTTAAATGCTGCACTGAAATAATTTCTTCTTTTTCTATATATTATTAAAACTAATGATTTTTGCATCCAAAAAATAAATAGTTTCAGATTGAAAAAAAATTAACTATCATAAGTTAGTATAATATTTGAGATAAACAATTTTTAAGAAGAATATTCTAGCAAAACATTTTAGGAGATTTTCTTTATATATATTCACAAACATTACAAATTTAATGCTTTATCACAAAATCACTGTTGGAAAGATTGCCAAAAACTTTTTTAAATTATCTTTAATTTAGTATTCTAGTATCCGTATTTCTAGTGGTAAAATGATTTATCATATTGAGCTGGCTTTGAAATACGTATGATGAATATGCAGATTTCGAAATGATGTTTCGTTAGTCAATTCTTTTGTGAATAATGGTTCTAATTCTTAGTAATGTATAAAATAACATGAAAATATGCATCTTTAAAATGAAAACTAAAAAATATATCAAATAAGTGGAAAATCATTAAACTGAAATACTTTTCCCGTTTTCAAAGAATTTAAGTAATAGAGAAATTCCTGTTTGAATATTCATAAATTTAGTCATTGTATTGCTGAAATGCCATGAGAAATATCTAGAAATGCTGCACTCATAAGTTTTTCAATAAAAACAAAAAAAATTCAAAAATATCGGGATTTTTTACAATTAGTTCCGCTAAATTCTTCGCCTATTTTTTAGTGTTCAATTATTGTTCTAAAACTGGCCAAAATTATTTCATTCATCACAAACTTATTACATTTCATTGCTTCTAATTCATGAAAATATTTTTCTAAAAATTACAAAAAAACAAATGAATTACAACAACGAAAATAAAAACCTTAAATCAAACAACTACTCCATAAATGTGTACCTGCTTAGCAAAACCAATAAATTTAATAACTTACAATGCAATTTCCATAATTTTTATATATCTTTAATAACCCGTTCTCTAAAGCTCAGTTTGTATTAAGATAAAATCATATGAATATCATCACCACCAATATGCTGGAATGTTATAGCTCTATGGTGTGATTAAAAGACAATGAATTAGTAGAAACGCATGATCTCCGAAATGGGTGTATTATTATCCCAATATAAATTCTATTCCTTACTCTGTCTTTTTAAAAAATGTCAATTTCTTTTTTTCATAGCTTTAATTCAATAATTAAGAAGAAGTTGTCTATTTATTCGCACAAAAATTCTTCGTTAGAAAGGTAAATGATTGGGTATTTGAAGCCTATATATTATTTTTCAGTTACAGAAAAGTTTAATATTTGCAATACAAAAATCTCATATTTCACTCGAACTAAAATTTTTCGAAAATACACCAAGACTCACTTATTTTAAAATCTTTTCTGGGGCATTTCTACATGGAATAATAATACAAGCATATTCATCCTTGAAACTGAAAATCCCTTTGAAAAATTAACAAATTTGAATACTCATTAGCCAAAGATTTCCAACATAAATTACTCCGAAATTTAGTAATTACTTCCTTATCTTTGCTTGATGTGAAATTATTCATGTAAGAGCATTCACTAGAAGTGTTTCGTTCTGAAACTTAAAGATATTGGGTGATTTTTAAATAAATTATAAAATTTTCCCCTTCCTTTTTTTAGCTAATTATTAATATTTTATGAACAGCTATTCTTTTTAAGACTAAACTGCACAATTCATTCTTTTTCAATCCTACATGCGTGAATCTATACAAACGTACTTAAAGAATAAAGGAATTATTATTCTGAAAAAGTAATCCTAATTTTCAATTTTTAACTAAAATTTATTATTTAAAGAGTAAAACAATAAATTGAAAACTGCAGCTATTTATTTAGTTTCTATTTTTTTTAAAAAAAGTAATTGTTTTATTTCTTACATGCTGAATTTTGTAACTGAAATATGAAATTTTGAAAATAAGTAAGACGCATTTTGTAACTGTGATGTGAAACTGCGCATTTCATATTATACATCATAATATATATTATAATTAATGCAGTAAAAGTATTACAATTTAATTTACGAATTTAATTTTAATGCCTTTAATATACTGTGGCTAATAACATTATTTAGCTTCAACAAATGCAAAAAAAATCCTTTTTCTATTTTTGGAAACATTAATTAATATTCACAGTTTTAATTCTACAGAAAAAGAATTAAATAGGAAAACTAAGCAAAAAATATGTTTTTTAAATTTAATTATGGCTGCAATAAAAGACAATTTACAGTTTTTATGTTATTTCAATTCTTTGAAATCTCCAAATCAATTCTTCGATAAAATGAAATTACTTTAAAGTCGAATCATGATTAAATTGCATTTCAAAAAATTTACATTTTAGGCTAACACAAAAATGGGCCATGTTTAAATTATTACCTAGCAAAAATACCTGAAAAAAGAAATTGTAATCGTAAATCTCCTCTATATATATAAAGAATTTTACTTTATTATAAAAGAATTGTAAGCATAATTAAATATCGAATATAAAATTATCTCAAGAGTCTAATAAAGTAAATAAATTTCTTACCGGAAAAATTCAGATCGTATTGAAGTTATTATAGTCTATATTGTAAACAGAGAATTAAATACTGTCATTCATATGGTAAATCACATTACATTTGAAATTGTCCATAGATTCCATTCAGAAATCAGAGCTTAAAATTTAAAGATCAACTGTTCTAAACAGTTTTGAAATATTTTTCATTAGAATTCACTATGATGCCAACTAAACAAACTAATGTGTTGATAAATTAATAAAATACATAAAACTTCCAAACAAAAAATAAAATTGCTAAGTGATTGATAAATTGTTACATGAAAAATATAAATAAATTTTAAGCATAAATGTATCCTTGTATCATTTATACATAAAATATATCCAACAATTATTACCATCAAATGAATTGCGAATAATTCATTAATTATTTGTCATCAGAATTACATCTCGTGTTCTGATGCAAACGATTCTTCTTTTTTGTCTGCGATGATGTCACATTTATTTAGAGAAGAGCAAAAGAATGGAAGCAGGAATTTCTACATTTTGTCAAAAGTGAATGCATATTTAATTAAGCATAAATTGTATTCGTCTTTTCCAATGCTTGATTTATTTTAGCATATCATGGATAAATGTGCTATAAATATTTTCTGTTCCAGATACTATGTATGTAAGGTTATGTTTAAATAGTAAAATAAAAAATAAGAAAAAAATTTTCATTTTAAATAATAAAAATTACTTTAATTTATATTTTTTAAAATATTAGTAATTTCTTAATATCTCTCAAACGAATTTGCATGTTTCGCATTTATAACTAACTATTCGTAGTAATTGAATACAACATACGAATAAAAAAATTTTTAAAAAGTAATATAATCAATACTCTTGAAAAGAATAACTACACATGTAATTTAATATACGCAAGGCCCATTCTATTATATTTAATACTTTACAGTTCTTAAAATATAAATAATATAAGAACATAAAAGACTTAAAATGTAAAGATCAACTATTTTAAATATTTTTTAATATTTAAAAGGGTTATTAACGAAATGAAGAAAATGTATTGAACATTAAATCCTTTATTTCATATTTAAAATACATTCTCTTCTATACTTTCTTATTATTCCAAAATACTTACTTTTATTATGCATAAATATTTAACATTTTCTATCAGCAGCTTCAATTTTTTTTTAATTGTTATCTTTTTTCAAACTAAGCAGTTTGCTTTTCAAAAATTCATTTATTGTGTTATTCTATTTTATTATAATACTTCGACAGCATTCATCTTCAGGACAAAAGCGCACCATCTGAACCAATTTCTTTCATGTAAACGAAAAGACATCCAGTATCCGGAATATCGTGTAAAAATTCAGAATTGTATCATTCGAAACCTATTCTACTTTTCTGGATATTCTCGAAAATTTATGATTACTTTATTCTTGGGAGGCACTGAATTCGAACAGCCCTGAAAGTCTGTCACCTTCTTATCACTTACCGCATTTCAGAAATAGGTGTCGAAAAGGATACAATATAATACTAGAATTGAGTTCTGACGTTGGATGTTGAATATGTTTTATTCAAAAAATATAAAGGACAAATAAAAATTTAATTCATCGTTGTAACTATGCAAATGAAAAATGTATAAAGCCGATTTTTGCAAACATGATCTTTGAATAATATATTAAATTTGAAAATGTCTATCAAAAGAATAAGTTGCTATATTTCGTACAAAATGAAAAGAATCTTTTGTAAAATAAATTCCGCTATTTTATTATTTGTTGTTTTCTTTATGTTATACAAGTCAACAAAGTCTGTGCAAATGCTTCATTTATTATTTACTAGCCGCCTTTGGCGACCAGCCGGTTCGCCAATCTTAATGTTCGTTAAAATTTTAATAATTAAATATTTTATGCAATTCCAACTTTAATAGATTCTTCAGCAAAATATTTTAAAACTTCAAATTTTGATAGTCATATAATTCACTCATAATATTATAAAGGCCTTCAGTCATAACGTGATATGTATCACTCTAATTTTCTGTTACCCCTCGTAGAATTTATGCTTTAAATTAAAGTGTAAAGGATTAATCTGCAATTAATATAATAATATTTTTTAACTGAAACAAAGCATTTTTTTAATAATATGATTACTGATAATAGAGTCATTGAGCGTTTAAACTTTATGGGCACTAAAGAATATCTTTCTTAATTTATGTAATATCTCAAGAATTTGTCAACAAAATTTTCTCAGATTCATCATGAACGGATCGATTCATTAACAATGTTTCATTTTAAATGCATCAAACACTAAGAAAATAAAATGAATCGTTTAAAATAATCGGTCGAAAACAGGTTTAAAAAAACTACTTAAAAAACGATGTACTTAAAACTATAAGCATATATAAAAAAATATATAACTAACATAAATACAATTTAATTACAAAAGTATGCAACTAACCTAAAAATAATTTAAATCGTCCATTGATAATGGTTGCCATGAAAACAATCAGAACACAGTGCGCATGCGTGAATTTTCTTCGCCTTTTACGGTAACGCAAATGCTTGAATTCTTCTACGCCAGTTGGGGTAACGCTATGCAGATTAAAAATTTTTAATTTCCTTTATTCTGTGTTATTTTAATTCAAAAGTACTTCAGAATGAATCTGAAAGATCGATTAATTAACAATGTTTAATTTTAAATGCATAAAACATTAAGAAAATAAACAGAATCGTTTGAAATAATCCGCCGTAAAATGTTAAACCTAGCCTTATTACTGTTGGGAGAAAAAAACAACTAAAGCCTTACTCATTTGGCGGTGGGGAAAATGGAAGATTTTTTTGGCGGAAAAGTTGGCGGTGGGGAAAATGGAAGATTTTTTTGGCGGGAAAGTTAGTTTTTAATTAATAATTAAAATTTCAAAAAAAGGGACCCCAGGTGCACATTCCCGACCTCTAAGGTATACATGTACCAAATTTGATAGCTTTATGTCAAATGACCTGGCCTGTAGAGCGCCAACACACACACACACATTGAGCTTTATTATAAGTATAGATTAATATGTTACTGCAAACGATTTATTTTTCTGTTTTATTTTATATATTTAATATAAGTTGTAACATTGTTTAGAGTTTTTGTAAGAGATATACTTGCATTTTACAACTTTAAAAACTGGAGAAAATTAATTTTTTAAGTTGTAAAAAGTAAGAAACTTCAGCCATTTTAATAATGCATGCATCAACAGTATAAGATATAATAGAAAAAGGTCATGTTTATAATGTGTGAGAATTAAATATTTTACTTAAAAAATTGGTACCGAAATACCTAGAATTTTCAACAGCAGAGAAAACATTTCAAAATTGGTAATTTAATAAGAATAAATTCATTTCCTTCACTTGATAATATTCTGTTCATATATAATTGCTCATTTTGTGCAAAAAAGCCCCAATTCTTCCCATTTTTTTAATGAAAATTAAAAATTCATTAACTGAATCTTTAAAAATTAAGATTTAACTGATAACTTAATTAATAATTTAACTAAATTTTTTTCCACATTTTATAATTTTTTCTCAGTTTATATAATTACATCTATGAGAAGTCAAAAAGTATTTTCTTATTATCTATTTTTTAGCTATTTTAAGCTAAAATTTTTTACCAAAGCCTGTAGCTCCTTACAATCTTGTAATTTTTTTTCTTTAATGTCTGGGGAAATTTTTAATTTTTCAATTTTTTTCATTGTAAAGAATGAATATTAATGTATCTCATTTTCATATGAACTAATGACATTATATGTGTTTGTGTGTATTTTAAATTGAAATCAAAAGTCAATATATGAACTTTTTAAATATCATAGAACTGCTTAATAAACCACTTAGTTTAGTAAATTTCAATGTGAACACCCTTGGTAGCTCGAGGAATATCGAGATGGTATTCCAATTCTTGCTGCATATTCTTTAAAACATTTCGCTTGTCACATTTCATACAGCATCTGTGATTTTAACTTTGAGTGTATCAATATCTTAAACTACCGTTGGAAATACCCTATACCTTATTCAACCCCAAAAGAAAAAAAATCTTTTGGAGTAGTATCAGATGCTCATGCGCATTATTGATGCCATTTTGATATGAATCGAATGTAAAATCGCTATTTGTACATTAGTTTAATATCTGGTGGACTAAAAAAATTTTAAGAACACGACTATTCCATTATAAAAGTCTTTCAGCATTATATTCAATGATTCTTTCATAATAGATGTAGAATTATAAATTATTTCTCATTTTCAGACAAGTGAGAAAGCTTTCGACAGGCGAGACCTCATCAGTTGTCTCATAAGTACAATTTTGAAAAAATATGTAAATAATAATGGTGGAAATATGTGCCCATATAAATGTTATTACTGACTTGTATCCTCAAAAACATGCATTTTGCATTGTTTTTCGACAATTTCTACTTGTGCCATCGTATCTTTACTCGCATGATAATGGAAAATTACTTTTCCTTTGAAGATAGCTTGTTTCATCCATTAATTTATTGACAGCTGTGTTAATTCCATTTTGATCATGAATTAAATAAAATAGAATCAATGTAGGACAAAAGATGTGGTAAATGTAATAAATTCCCAAAATGACAATATTGGGAAGTTTAGGGAAAAAATTGTTTAATCAAATGGGACTTTCATTCTAGTGACTTCTTTTGAAATACTTCAAGGTCTACTAGACATTTTTTTATGTTAACCACATTGTAAATCATTGTTCATTTGGCAATTGGATATAGATTAACAAAGTTTAGATTTTTTTTAAATTGAATTTATATTTTTCACCGCTTATAAGATTCAATTTTTCTACATGTGTTTTAGCATTTTAAATTCTTAGCATTGAATTATAATTTTGTGAACAACTCACAGTTGATTTTACTGAATTATATATATATATATATATATATATATATATATATATATATATATATATATATATATATATATATATATATATGCATACCATAAATGAGTTGATTGTGAACATTTTAAGGATACCGATGAATTTATATCAGATTATTAATTAATGATTCAAGGCTTTTTTACTTTGTAAATAATAATTATATATTTGTGATGTGTGGGCCTTGTGAAATGAATTAATTGTGTGAGAATAAATTATTTTGTGTCCGTCTTGATCATTTTTCTCCATTTATTAAATAACACTAAATCCTTTCATTCTCATATTTCAAAAAGTCTTTTATCTACCATCCAGTTAAACTAACATTAAACGTGCAATGGAAAAAGGAACGTTTTATGACATTTTTGATTTGCAAAATGTGGGTGAAAAGGAAACAAGATTAATAATAGCTATAATCGAAAACTGATCGTTAAATTTGTTTTGGATTCTGGACATTCTTAGTTCAAACATTTCTTTTTCTGCTAATATTAGAGGTTTTTATGTGTACCGACATTTTCTCGCTAACTTGCACTATTTTCAAAATAGAATAACTACCTACAAAATTGTCTGCTAAGTGACGCTGTAAGCATAAAGCTGTTCGGTTCCACCTAGACACCACTTTCATGACACAGACGCCATCATTCAGAAGTTAGAGGATGGAAAGTGTAAGGAATTTAAATGAGCACCTAATATATAAAGCAATAGATTGTGTGTGCGTGTGTGTGCGTGCGTGCGTGTGTATCTCTCTCTCTCTCTGTGAGTTTGTGTGTGTGTATGTATCTATATGTATTATGATAAAAATAACATTATTTTAATAACATTATTCAGAGTCTATCTACACATTTGGGAATCCGTCTGATGCATTATTTTGATCTGATAACTTTTTCCCGGGAATCAAATTTCTGCTCTTAATTGAGTTGTTTCTTATTTGACTCTTTGCTCCGAAGACGAACTGTTATCTCATTATGCGTGCCCGAAATGTAATTAAAAAGGAATATCTGGTAAGTAAGAATATTTCTGAATGCTAATTAAAAATGGGAACTAGGTAAACAACTGTAAATTCCAAAGCTAATTAAAGATGACTGCCTGGCAAGCAATTAAGAATCATGAGCGACTTCGGCGAATGCAGTCTTCCTAGAACAGAATATGGAAAAAAGGAAGATTCCTTTTCAGAAATGAAACTATGAAAGTAGCATCGAAAGTAACTCATTATATTTCATTGTTATTGCGTGCGGTTATCTTTAAAACAAATGCAGAAATTAAAGATTTATAGAATATTTTCATTTGAAGTGTGTCAAAAAGCTTGAAGAAAAAAAGATTTAAATATGGACTCAAAAACCTATTATGCTATAGATTTCGAGTTCACTTTTAAAAAGTATATGTGTCTAATAACTGCCTCTAAATATGCTAAAATTGCAATTCGTTGTAAAGCAGAATCCTAATTCAATCCAATCAAAAATTTTGGGAAATGTGAATTTCTAAATGTTTTCATTTAGGTTTAATGAAGACAGCTGTATCACATAAACTATAATTTGCAGTCCATCCTATGCCCGTAAAGTATAATTTTAATCCATCCATTTTTTTGGCTTGATTTCTCTTTTTTTTTTTTTTTTTTTTCTTTTTTTTTTCTACTTTTTCGTGTACTAAGTTTACAAAAAAAAAGTAGTGAAATTGTCGAAAAATTCGAACGACAGATTTTGATGAATCCCTACGTTTCAGTTCTTCAGTTCGAGAAGCAAATTTCTCTCAATAAATCCGTCTCTCTGTCTGTGAACAAAATAACTCAAAACTGCTTTCAGCTAAATTGATGAAATTTAGTATACAGTCATTACACCCAGCAAATTTCTAGCAAATTTGAAGAAAATTCATTCTGAAGTTATCAGTCTGACCGCCAATCCAAATGCAAGGTAACTCGATTAATGGGAAGAATTAGATGGATCAAATTTGGTATATTTGATTAGACTTAGCATCTAATAGTAGGTGAAAATGGAGTTTTTAATTAAATGCATAATTTGTGCAATTTGTGATACCCTTATATGATTTTAATTTAAATACCATAATTGTATTTCAATGTGCTAGAAAATAAACGAATTCAAATATTTTTGAAATAGTCAGGGAGTCCATTACAATTATATGCACAAGCAGTTCCTTCATTCTTTTTTATAAATACTGCCTATATCGAGTGTGTGGTGAATAACTTATAAGCCAGTTAACAGGTACGCTACACGAGCAATTGCTTTTGTATCCTGGTCATGTTACTGGCTTGTGAACCACAAGGTCCCAGATTCTATCCTCGCGCATTTCAATCCCCTAAATTGGTGACCTCGGACGATGAACCTTCAACCTTCGTACAGCTGTTGTGGCGCCATCTACCCGCAACCAAAGTCGTCAGACTCACTTGATGCAGCAACCCAAACACGCTCGCCATAACGCTTGGCGCTACTCAAATGGGTACAGGCGCATTTGAATTAACAGCTAATACATCACCACTCAACAGCCATATCGTTCGTCTCACCTCCGACTCCTTGGAGGGTGAGTCTGTGGTGAATAGCTTATAAGCCAGTTAACAACTAAACATACCCGAGCAATTGCTTTTTTATCCTGGTCATGTTACTGGACTTCGAATCACAAGGTCCCAGGTTCTATCCTCGCTCAATTCGATCCGCTACAAGGGCTTTATCAGTTTGAACTTTCAAATATTCTGGGATTTCCATTGGGAGAGAAAGAACAGAATCTAAACAGATTTTGTTAACAGTTTTGTAGAATTTATCTACTGTGTGTTTTGGCCTTGTTCTTGGCTTCTTCATGGGCAAAATAATTTAAATTAAACTGTGTTTCAAGGCAATCAGCCAAACGGTTTGTTTCCTCAAAGTTTGTTTGTGCAATATTTACATTTTTGTGAATAGTTAAGGATTGGAATTTATTGATTTTTTTTTCTTTATAAAAGTTTTCACACAACCCCATAAGTTTCCATGTTTTATGTTAAAGTTTATAAATTTCTTTATGAGGCTACTCAAATGACAATAAGTTCAGGCCTGAATTCACAGATCAAATTGAGTTATAAATTATTGCCCCAGGAAAACCTACTAGATACAGTGTTGCAACCCATAAACGCCAAAGATATCGTAATAGAAAAAGCTTTTTAATTCCCTTAGGAAATTAAATCACCTCTTGAAATTAGTTCTGATCTTTACTCAGACTTTTTAAAATTTATACTTTAAATGCACTCTGTCTGATTTAAAAGGGAAAACTAAAAGTAACTGGAAAAAATTTTAAAATTAAATATTGAACACGTGAATAGATATAAATTTAATCAAAATTAATAACCTTAATGAAGTTGAATAGAATTTCTAAATATCTGGAAAATTAAATCATTAGCGAAAAAAAATGAATAACACTTCAATCATTAAAAATTAAATTTATATAGACTCGCAAACTTAAATGTAGAATGAAATGACATTAGGAAGCTGTTTCAAAGAATGCATAACCCTGCAGCTTAAAGGACTAGACAAACTGATTTAAAAACTCGACCGAGGATCTGAGAATAGCACGTGAGTCTTCTTGCTTTTATAGCAATGTCTCTATGGTTACAGCGCGGTAGTGTCCTCTTGACAACATTAATCGACGCAACTTCCCTTTTAGTTTATTTTTTTTTCTTACTTCTATCTTAATTCATCAAAACACGTTTTAATTTATCAGAAATTAAGACTTTAATTGAATTTACACAAGCAACATTAAAAATGTGATCAATTTTTAAAGAAATTTTTCCTAAAAATAAAAAAAATAAAAGCATAAAATAAGGTAAACTAATTTATCGTTTGCAGTAAGGATACGAATACATTTGCATTTATATTACATCAAAAAATTTGTAATTAACTACCCAAGTTTATCATAATTGGATTCTATATTTCTTTAATTTAGAAGAAAATGATAAACCAAGTGACTTAAGGAGTGCATGATTATAATGAAATAATTTTTCACATATAAATTAACTTATTTTTTGAAAAGATCTCGGTATAACTGCAGATTTTTCTGTCCCACAAAAAAAAATGGCAACTAACTTAAGCCGTTAAGTCCGAGACTATCAAAGATCAATACAGATAATCTATCTTGCAACTGAAAAAGTAATCTTTGGAGTTCCCTCCCCTTTTTTATTTTTCAAGCTCGTATGAATTTTTCATCGACATAACGTTACATTGAAACGCTTTTACCAAAATTACATTCATGGATTTTGTTGTTACATAGTTTGCTCTGTGAAATTGTTTCAAAGATAATGCATTATTCTTTTATATATGCATTATCTCTGTAACAGTATTTATTGTTGATAGCATTTCTAACTACATATTTACTTTTTAAAATATTAAGTTTTTGCATTCATAAATTTCTTAAATTCGTTTGGTCTCTTTCAAAAAAAAAATATTAAAGCAGTATCAAAGAAGATTTGTTTCCATTAATATTCGTGACAACTTTAGAAATGGATATAGCTCTCTAGTGGATATATTCATATTACATATTTTAAGATATAGATGTTGTCGCGAAACATTATGGAATACATTCTTGGACTGCATTTCATCGATATTAATTAACAATCTGTTATGTAACACATTAGCCACGGATGAATTTTGCATAACAAATTGCTCATATTAAGTTAGGGGTTCAGATAATGAACTGGCGATATCCATAAAGCGACGAGGATTTATTTCCTGTTGCGTAACTAAGTTGAAATCCCTGTAGGAAATTAATAGGAACAACCATATAATTATACCGATACGACATTTGTAATAGCTTGAAAGATTCGCTATTCTTCGGTTTAATTATCCATGTTGTATAAAACTTGTAAAGTAATAGAACACTAATTCTACTAAGAATTCGGCTGAAGCTGTTGCTTTAAGAATTTCTAAAACTACCCCAGTGATGAATTAATGCTTATTTCTGTGGAATCAATCATAATCGCTTGTATTTAATTTGGAATAGAGGAAATACGAGTTAAAATATGCACAAAAAGTCATTTTCGATTTACTACCGAACTATTCCAAAAATCTTTAAAACAACTGGCTTCTCTACTCGCGGAAGTGGCACTATTTTAAGAATTCTATAACTTCCAAATCTAGAAAGAAGTTATACACAAATCTAGTGACTATATCAAAAGATTATAAACATTTAGTACTATTATCAAAATTACATAATTGTAATTACGAATTTGTTATTATTGAGTACTCAAAACATCTTTTCTCGAGATGGTATGTGATTCCATTTGAGAAATAATTAAATTGAAAAATTTAAAAAGAAGAAAATGCATTACTGCATTAATTTTTCTGACGTAATTTAATCCAGCATGGTGGTTGGTTCTCGCCACCCCTTTGGGCACACGAAAAGGTAGAAGGCTGTCTCCCCCAATCGAGGAAGTACTTCCATAGGGAAGGGTTGTGTCGTGGCTGGTGATGGCTCTTCGGACAGTTCACGACAGTGTTGCTGTCACGACGGTCCGGTCATCCAAGTGTTTCTGTGTGTCTTCCGGTGGGTCGGAGTAGCCAGTTTGTGATTTACTTTCTTTAATTTAAAAGAAAGTATTGTAATCGTCAAAAGATTAGAATTCGACATTTACAGAAATCTCCACGTTAAGAAACCGTTACAGATTCCGAAAAATACATTTTTGGATGCTTGTCTGTCTGTCTGTGATGATGACACTCAAAAACACTTTGAGATAGATTGATGAAATTTGTAGATTTCTCTCAAATTTTGAAAAAAACACTTTCATCCAAATATAAGTTGATACGATAAAACGGACAGTTATAAAAATAAAGATACACAGATTTATTATCTAAATTGTAAATATAAATCAAATGTGTGATGAAATACGTTAAGGGTTGATTGTCTGTCGGTCTGTAGTTTCATAAGCATGTAAACATGATAACTTAAATACATGGAATTTTATATGCATGTTTTTGACTACAGCTATATTTCTGTGTCAAATTTTCGTTTAAATCGATTCGGAAAAAAAGGTGTTGAAAATAAACAGTTGATTTTCTGGTTCCTTTTTGTTAACCACATTTCAGCGATCAATCGCCAAAGATCGCACTCTGATAGGCTGTTTAGTAACTATTGTACACAATACACAGGTACATTTATTAGAATGTAAGCGAGAATGGTTTGGAGAAAAATAACTAACTTAGATTCCGGTTATACTCAAGCCATAAGTTATTTTGAAACAGATTTGTAAAGATTTTAAGAATTCACTTTTTAACTATCCGGACAAAAGAAATGCCACAGGCTACATTTGGACAATAAAATAGAAAAAAAAAACTAGCAAGAACGGTCCCCAAAACGCCTTTCTCACATACTTTCTAATAAAAATATTATTCCTGAGAACGCTTTGCCTAGCTTCGGTAGTATAGTTGCATAGCTTCATACAGTAGTTATGAAATATTAACCTTTGCCGTGAATTGAACATTTTTAATGAATCTATAATGTCATTCTAGGCGAATTATTTGGCGATTCATCTCTGATATGTGGTTAATAATGTTTAAAAATCGAATTTGTATCTCAGATGAGTTTATCCCAGCAGATTGAAATAAAAATTTGCACTCACAAAATGACATAACAAATTTGATATATTTAGGTAATGGTATGTTTGAGTTATCGCTTTTATATGTTTCTAAAAGTGCAGACGATTGGATGGTAAAAGTGTGGATTTGGCTCACACTATTGATACGATTCTAGACTACAGATGTTGATTCTGTGTATCCAATTTTATGTGACTTTCTTCGTTTTGTAGTAATCGTTCTAAATTATATTTGAATAACCGCACAGACAAACTTCTTTGAAAGGAGTTTGCTGAAAATTTGATAGAAATCTTCAAATGTGCAATAAAGGCCATATAACAAATTTCATCCATTTAGACAAAAGTGTTTTTGAATTATCTTTGTCTCAGACAGACGAACATTTTCCAAAAATATGTTTTTCGGACTCAGGGGAGGTCTGAAACGTGGAGATTTGTCAAAATCTCGAGTTCAAATTTTCTGATGATTACTAAACTTTCTCTACACTATGTTTATGAGAAAGTAAAACCTAAATGAAGAGACGTTTCATGTATTTGTTTTTAATTAAATGGACATTTTAACACAAAATATAATCGTTTATTTATTCCATTTCCAATTTGTTTTTTGCAATAAACGTTGTGTGATTTTAAATTATACTAACTTTAGTTCCCCTAATCTTAATCCTTCGATTGTGAAGTTCTTTGAGTATACTCTGCAATTGTGAATGTCTTAGTCGAATTATACAGTGCAATGAAATAGCGCAGTACTTCTCAATATACAAATTCATAGAGACATCATGTATTCTACTCATAATGGAGCCGTTTTCAGAATAACAATGGAACAATTTGTTCAAAAGAAATACATTAAATACATTTTATGAGATAAATTATGCAATTAAAGTAGCAAATTTATAAAAAATAAGTTCTAAATTGTTTAAATGTTTTCACCCTCTTAGGGGCGGTTGTCGCAAAAGAGGACATCAATTTAAAAAATTTTTGTAAAAAAACTATTGGTTTTAAAAATCAAAAAAAAAATTGTTGGAAAAGTGCAATTGGTTTCTTTTCTAATGAATATATGGCAGCCGGAGAAATTTAATATTGTTTTTTTGGTATTAGTTTTATGTTAAAAAAGCTTCAATTTTTTTTTTTTTTTTTTTTTTTTTTTGCCTTAAATGTGAGATTTTTTTTTTTTTTTTTTTGAGTTTTTAAGAATTGGAATTTTATTAAAATCAGTCACTCCCTTTTTTACAATATTCATGAGGTTTTAAATCATAATTCTTTTGAAGCTTCTAATTAATTTAAGAACGAACCAAAGTGATTTATTTCTGGGTGGTGTCATTTGGGGACACCGCCCGAATAGAACATCTGTTTTTTTTCTATCGCTCATTTTCTGTTTTGTCGCCTCTCGTATCCGTGGGAAAGCTATAACTTGATATTTTTCAGAGAAGCGTGCGATGCAGATTTTGTGTTCGCTGGGGGAGGGTTATATTGTATTCGGTGAAAGACCATCCATATTTGAAACCAGAAAACATTTCACATTTCAGATTTGCCTTTCGTTCCAAATGGTTTCTTATTTTTAACGCTCATACTCTGCTTAGTTTTTTCCGATTTTTTTTTTCCTGTAAATTTCCACGTTTATATAGCCTTATTTTTTATTTAAACGTTTTTTCGTAATTATTACTATTGTATATTGTCGTCAGAAATGATAACATCCCGTGCGTAAAATTGAAAGATCGGAGGTTCGTCCACATCCTTTCGACAATGGAAAATTCAATGAATGGATGTAAAATTCAAAGATGTGTCAGGAAAAGAAGTTTCTTTACCGCAGTCTGTACCATAATAAAAAATATGGAGTTTGTAGATCATTTTGATCATCTTAAAAGTCAATGCGAAATAGACCGTAAAAGTCGGAAGTGATGACACAGGCTTTTTCTCCATTTTTTTAGATGCATGTGTTATTAATGCGCTTATTTTACAAATTACTGTAAACACCCAGAAGTGAAAACACTGAAGGAGTTTAGAATATAATTAATTTTAGATTTGATGTTGATAGGGGAAGAAACGTCAGTTTCGAAACGGCGCAGCACCTCATCGCCATCCATAACAATAAAAAGGAACAAACCATCTGTGCCAGAAGAAACTAGATTCAAAAATGCTCATCACATGTCATCAAGTGTTCCCTCGCAAATGTGCTTTGTGCCGTTCCAAAAAAATGTGCATAAAACACGAATAATGCGCAAGACATGCAATGTGAAATTGTGTGTTAGACAAAAAGGCACTCCTCCATGTTTCGAAAGATTTCATGCCAAATAATGAGTTATTCTTAATTTTTTTTTTTTTTACTTTCTATTTGATATTTATTAAATTTAATTGTAAATATTTATTTTTAGCATTTTAGTTAAATAGTTCTTATTCTTAATTGATATTTTGTATTAAATTGCAACGTTTTCTATTTTTTATTATTTATATATATATGAGGTATAATTTAGAAATTTTGTAATAAATATGTCATAAATTGTATTTTTAATATTATAAATGTTTCAGATTACCTGAAACATAAATAAAAATGTTTATTAACTTAAAATATTCATAATTACTGCTATTATTATTATAATTATTTCGAAAGTTTTTCTTACCCAGAGATTGCTCTAGACGGGCGGTGTCCTCAAATGAGAACACTATAACCTGTAGAAGGAGGGATATTAAAAAAATTTTGATTGCAAAATCTATGTCTATGTCACCGTGAATGACCGAAATCAGAGAATGTCGACATTCACCGGTGAATGTCGACAAACACCAAATACGTCGGTGAAAGATCGAATATTTCATTACATTCTTGTACATTCGGACCCTCACCGGTGTATGTCGACAATCACAGGTATGATCTGGTGGAGATCGAAAAGAGAGGAGCCGACAAAGAGGCGACTGGCTGTTTCTCGCCAAATCCTTTGTTCCGGTGGAGTCTCCCGCCAAATCCTGGCGAATAGTTTAAGTTGTTGCAATAAATAAGATTTGATTCATATAATTCAGTAAGTTTTCTATTACTATTATTTTATCTTCTCATTTAGAACGTACTGTATAATTAAGTAAGTTTTTTACTTCTATTATTGTCCTTTCTCATTTTGAAAGTACTGTGTGTTTTAAGTTCTTAGTTATTCCTCTCAGAAAGAGAGGCGAAAAATTTATCGCGACTGAATTACGGAGAAAAAATATAAATCTCGGACATGTTCAACATTCACCATTAGTGCATGGTGAATGTCGACATTCACCGGTGAAAGTCAGAAATAAGGGTATTTAGCAAATATTTCGGACATACACCAAGCGACTATGTGTTTGTCGACATTCTCCAGATTTCGGTGTTTCACCGTAACATCTACACAAATTATTAAATACATTGATTAGAATTTTTTTTTCATCATATTTCAAAAATTTTAATCGCGCACCCCTGAAAAGGTTAAATAAAATATAATAGCCTAAAATTTGCTTTCTGTATTAAAATGTTCATTTCATTTTAATCCACTACAGGAAATATTCTTTTATTTAGTTTTTATGCCTATTTTCTTCCCAAATTTAGCAGCCCAATTTTTCCCCATGGTATAAATAGGATTCAAGTTTTGCACTTGATAAACCAATTTCCATTGGGCTAAATAGCGTACGGATGAAATGGAGAACCATTTGATCCAGCAATTCCGACTCTAATAAAAGCTATACTTTAATTATGAATAAAAACTATGTTTATCACTCAGTCATTTTCATTCCAAAAGTTTCAACCTGTCATATAAAACAAACGGTGTGTGTGTGTGTGTGTGTGTGTGTGTGTGTGTGTGTGTGTGTGTGTGCGTGTGTGCGTGCGTGCGTGTGTTTGTCTATTCGTTCATCACCAAAATTCCTGCAAAAGAGCAGCGATAGAAAAATGACATAAAAAGTGGGAATCTATTTCTAGGTCATTTGTATTAATATCAAATTTTCAAAAATATTTATTTAACTAAGTAAGAAAATATTACAAAAAAACTCTTTAAAAAGTCTATTTATATCAGCTCAACTGAATAATATTCTCTCGCATAGAATGTACATCGAAAGTTAGATCTCCAATTATACTGATGCACAATTTTGACCAACCGAAACTGTACACTAAGTTTAAAGTGAAACTGTAGGCTTTACATGCTCATATCATCGGAGCAACCACTTTAACAGTGCCGTTTTGTGGGAGAAC